>NC_090020.1:25073064-25373203 GCF_036417845.1 Apteryx mantelli | reverse complement strand
TCCACTGTAATCCCCATATAATTTTCTTCAGTAGCACTGCTGGACTCCCTGGTATTTTATGTCTTCTTCCTAAATGTAACGTTTTGCACTTTGTAGACCATATTCTCTCTCAAAAGAGAGGTTCAGGAGAATTATATAATGTTACTAAGTTGCAGCATTTAGATGCCGCTCATGAGGAAGTGTTAGTTACTGTACACTGCAGGACAAAAAGGAAAAATGTTGCAAAAAGTTGTCTGCCTGTACCCCAAATCTGCTGTACTTAGCACCTGGAGGACTTCCCTTTAGCAGCCTGAATTAAGTTAGATTGTTTTTGTACAATGTTGGTACCAAATTTTTTAACACACACTGTTCCTTGCTCATTCCAGAAGGTATTTTTACTAAATAAAAACCACTCTGCAATATGAAAAGACTAGGTTAGTCTACCAAGACTTTTGTTGCCCTGAGGAGTGAAACAAAATGAGCAAGGAAAGAGATCGACTATACTCTTGCCACTCTTACAATGATCTCCTTTAACTCCAAGCCTTACCTTTCACTTGGCATGGTAGTGCAGAGACTTTTACTCTGCTGCCTATGAGGGATGTGTTGTTTGGATGGAGAATTTCAGTCTCCTGAACTTGCTGGTTCCAAAAGAGTAAAGCTAATTCAAGTCTTACAAAAAGAAGGAACAGGGAGTGTAGGTAAGTCACTTACTGCTGTAATGTAGTGGTTTAATTGTTGAGGGTTGGTGTAAGTTAATTGCCGATTCCTCTTGACTGTATTCCTCCTCCTTCTCTGTATTCTCAAACTGATGCTCTACCCATAACTCAGAGAAAATATAAGATAAATATGACAATCTCTCATCTGTGTTTGTAGATGCCAACTGTAAACAATAGCATGTGCAGATGCTGTATGCAATTGCAAAGGCAATATTGGGATTTACAGTGCTTATAAAACATGCCAGAGCAGACAGAAGGTGCACAGTTGTTTTGTTCATGGCTTAGTTTTAAAATTATGATAACAGAATGTTTGTTTGGTTTTTGATGAGCTATCTTGTAGAATGTTAAAACTTTTCCCTAAATACTATCAGGCAAAGAATCAGTTAAAGACCCAGACTAAAGAATAGCTAGCTAAAAGTAGGGGTTTTTTTCATATGACATGAAACAGTCCATCTGTTATATTAATTACTCAGTGTGGTGGGAAAATATCTGCATGTTTCATGTATCTTTTAATGTGAGAAGTAAATTTGAAACATGTTGCATGGTCAAAGGCAAAACTCCTGATGCTTTTAAAAGAACGTGCATTGGTCTTAAATGTCCGCGTTCAAAGCAGGCATCATCGCATATCTTGTGGGTATTCAAAAGGAAATTGGGAGGATGTGAATTGCCAAACACATTCAGTGCTGAAAACTTGCTTGCACATGTGCAGTGTCAAAACAATTGACAGGATTTTCATTTTGTGTGTATAATGTGGTGGTTGGTTATGATGCACGGAAGTACAGTAAAAATATGTGATCATCTAAGATTCATTTAAGTCATCAGAAAAGTGTATTGAGGTATTAATGTATTGAATAGAGAGGGTGTTCTGACTGCTGGTCTGAGGTCGAATTTCCTTGAGCAGGGAATCACACAGAGGCAAATGTTCCATCCCTTTTGGAAGGGAGCATGTGCATGTGTGTGCACATGTATATATATATATGTAGTGTGTGTGTGTGTGTGTGTGTGTGTATGTGTGTGTGTATACATATAGATATTTATTCATGTTATGCAAAATTCAGACACAGCATGGAAAGACCATAAAGCTTGGCAGAACCATTTGTGCACCAACAGTTTGAAGTCTAGGGTTATGTACGTAAAATAATTCATGTTTTTACTTGATGGGCACAACCCCTTCAGTATAAATGTAACAAAACCTGGCTTGAAGATTTCCTTAACATGACAAGTCTCATTAATTTCCATAAGAATAATGGTATCTTTCTTAACGAGCATTTAAAAAACAAGGAAATGGCATGCTAATTTGATGCTGCAGCAATGCTGAGGGCCTGATAAGGTTTTCACAGACATTTTCTTGCCACTGCAGTCTCTGTTCATCTGTAATTGGCCATTTTTAGAGGATAATGGATTAATTTTAGGGCAGAGGTTCCTGAAGAGATTTCTTGGGATCCATATATGGTACTGGCTGTCCACTTTATTTCCAGATGTCAATTTTCATAAAAACACTAAAAATAAATTATATTTCTAATGATTATTATGATAAGGAGTTTCTTTATAAGCTGTTGTATCAGCAATTCTCTAAATAGGGAAAGGAAAGAATAGGAGCCTATATGCATGTGTGCTTGTGTGTATGTGCCAAACACAGAGACACACACACACACGCACACGAATACGTATGTGTACAAATAAGCATTTTTTAAGTATATATGTCTGTAGCATGAGCCAAGTGGTCTAGGCTGCTCTTTAGCGTCAAGCAGTGGCTCAGCCGGACCATCCTCACTGGTGCTGGGGAAAGAAAAGACCCTTCTCCACCTGTGCACATAGCCTGCAGCAGTGCATGATGTTGTGGCTCTGCATGTGCTGGAGCCACCATAGGGTGTCAGTCTGGAAGGGGGGTCTCTAACATTAAATGGTTCCCATCTGCACTTGGAAGTCGAGTTCTGCTCCCAGACTCTTCACTGGCTTTGGTATGTATGTTGTGTGCAAAAAAATGTAAGACTGAGCTAGTGTTATTTGCCCTATAATAGGCTCTGGTGTGAATTTGTTGGCTGTGTTTTTTCTTGAATGCCACAGCTGATCCTGTATTGCTTTCTCCATGTTTGCCAGTGTCCATACATATGTTATATTTGAAATAGGTGATTCCATCCTTTCCCCTTCTTATCCCAAACTGATCATTCAGGACACTGAATCTTGGAAGAGTTCTCTTTATGCAGTATTTTTGTTGTGTTTTTTTTCTTCATTGCTTTCTTTCAGACTTACAAGCAATAATGACAAAGTATGAATGCACTTACAGCAAAGGCAAAAGGCTTTTCAAAAATAATTGTGTCCTTTCCTTTTCTGGCATATTTGATATATATTTTTCATGTGCACAGTAGGTCTCCCTTATCTCTCAGTCTTTGCATATCATAGAAAATACAGTATTTATTATTTCACGCCTATACTATAATAAAAGAGAGTACCCCTGTGTGGGAGTAAAGGTGGTCTGTTGAGTCATCACTGGATATTGTTTGGTTTGACAGATCTCCCATGATTCTCCATGAGGCTATACAACACTGTAATTGAATTTCATATTCCCCCTTTCATATATTACATTTTAAGGCTTATTCCCTCTCAGCTAACAAGTAGGCGTATGGTAAACAAGCTAACCACTTTAAAAAAAAATCAAGAACATAAAAATACAGTGCATAAGTCTACCACCCCTTTAGCCACCATTAAAGCATATGTGACTAATCCTACTAAAGTCAGTAGGCCAGCTTCTGTTCTCAGTTGCACAGGTATAAAACTGTAGCATTTCTATGCTTTTGAGTTTCTCAGATTTGCACGAGCAGAACTGAAAACAGGCTGCTGGGGTGAGTAAGAATGATTCATGATAAGGAGAGTCTCTTGTGCTAGCTTACTAACGCTTTGAAAAACTGATGTTAAATGTAACCTAAATTTTAAGCAGTAATCCAAATTACCATTGTATTCTTGATGAAAGAAGTCATGGTACGTAATGACTGGGACTGTCTTAGGTCTGGATTACACAGCTTGTTTAGGTATGTTTCTCCTCTCCTGCTTAGAAATTGTTAATGGGATACGATGCAAAATTTCTCCTAAAATCTTAGACCTTTCCTTGGAAGCTTGGTCACACTTTCTCATTACTCTGTGACTGTAAATATAAAATGACCAGTAAACCTAGTGATGCTTTTTCTAGTCTACTGTGACATCAGCCTTCTAATTTCTTTTCTTTAGTGGAATTCTATGAAAGCTTGAAATTGAAATATGCTTTCTTAATAAATAATTATTGTGTGTGGCTATTGTCTAGTGTGGCTTTTGAAAACTGCTATGCCGATTGATTAGGTCTTACCTCTCAAAGATTAGGTTTTTCCTTAAGCATTGAAATAATTTTTTAAAAGAGGAAAGAAAACATTTTGACTGTCTGTGATTATGACTTATTTTGGGATAGAACAAAAAGAAAGCAATACAAGTTTAAAAAATACAAGATTAAAAAAAGTGAATAACAGACTATTATGTCTTTTAGAAAAAAAAAATCTGTTTTATTTGAACCTGTCCTAAAACTGTAAATCAGCTGCAATATTACAGAATGCTGAGTTTTGACATGCAGAGTATCAGCCTCAGGAACCACACTTTTGTTTTAGGGAATGTAAAGAAATTTACTCTTTACATTCTGAAGAAAAACATTTAGAGGCTTGTACTTTACTTTTGAGCTTTCTACTAGTATCTTGTCAGCCAGGTTCCCTGTTGGCTTCAACTGAGGGATCTGCCAAAGAACCAATGACATGAAGTGAAAGTGCTTTATGTTAATAGGAGTGCATAATTTATAAACAATGTTCTATTAGTAAACAGTAGTTATAGAAGCAGAGGTTATTGTCAATCCTGTTTGAAGTCAGTAAGATTTATCTCTGATGTTAGTTGATGCATAACAGGATCAGGCCCGTTCTTTGTAGCATGGTGCTTTGATGCTGCACAGATTTTTCCTTGAGACTCTTGCTAGATAGCAATAATTAAAAATCAAAATAGCAAACATCCCTCCAGTTAGTTCAAATATTCTGTATATACTTGTTCTAAAACAGCAACAGGTGGGTTAGAATTTCATAAATACCATGTTAACATGAAAAACAAATAATTTCTTCTTATAGTGTTATGTATTTGCCACTGGTTTCTGAAAAGAACAATTTATAGCTTATCTCTGCCCTGATGTGCCTTCAGCAAGATGATTCACAATAAGCCAAGGAATCTTATTTTCTCCTTGATGAGTGAATTTGCTTTGCCCTGTATGGACAGCAAAACTTAAGTTCTCTGAAATTTCTTGAATGAGACATTTCCAGGATCAAACCTATCATCTTTGCAAACAGGTTCTATGTAAATCCCAAAACAGAAAAAATGACAAATCTTCATTCAAGCTTTCATGATTGTGGGTGTTGAGTCTGACTCAAAAGTATACAAAGATGGGCAGACCTGATTTTGAAAAATTCAAAATCAACTAAAAAAAAGTTTTCTGGATTTACTAAGTCTAGTTCTGCCAAAATATGAGTTTTGGACAATTGAAAAATAGATAGGTATACTTTGGAGCAGATTGACAATGAGGATATTTGTTTATACATGACCAATTTTAATGAAGTACAATAGTATTGTGCTCAAGACATCAAACATGACTTACGCTGATTGAAGATGCTCAAATATGGTAGTAGGGAAATAATTTGTACCAGCATATCTCAGTCCAGTAATGCATTTAAGCACATCCTTACTCTTAGCACTTGCAAAGCTGCAGGGAGTCTGTACTTGAGTGTTCTTTTGGATCTGGAGCTTTTACTATTCTTTTCTAAAAATAATTTGAAGTTACTCATTGCAAAGCATTGTGAATTAAAATCAAAAAGAGGCTATTCCAGGCTAAGTCTTAGCATCTTCTTATTTGCACACTGCCAACAAGACAAGGTTTAACATAAAAATGGTTGGAGGAAACTTAATAATCACCACTGGTTTTTTATACTGCTTATTAATCACTAAGTTCCTAGGCAACAATAAACCTGCTGGTAAAAATCCTATTTAAAACTATTCAATAGAAATCCAGACAAATAAAATCTAAAGACGTCAATTTAGTGTCTAGTGCCCAAGGCACTCCCAATGAGTTTTGAAAGACTTTAAGCCAATGATGGAAGACTCTTTTTCTTTTTTTTTTCTTCTTCCTTTTTTTTCCCTCCCTAGTCACAGAGAACTCAAGGTCACAGGAGCCACCCTGGAAGCTTGTCCCTGACTATGTGTCAGATAGATACCTCCAGCTGAAGGCCAGGCAAACTGGTGGACACTTCCAGGCTACTGCCTGCTTGCTGATCCAGCTTGGGGATTGCTGTTCACAGAGGCAGGGAACCTGCCAATTTTCACAGATCCGTACTTGTAAGAGGAGCGCTAGACCTGCAAGGCAGTGCACCACCATCCAGCTCCTGCCTGGCAAACAGGCACTGTGAGTAATCCCTCTGATGGGGGACGCATTCCAGCTGAAGGGAGCCGTCTCCTGGCCCAGAGCCCCCATGCAAAACTTGAAACAAATGGCTGTTTCCACAGGAAGAAGTAGGAGTTCAGCAGTCACATGGAGCTGTGGAGATTGATTCTTCTCAAGGCTTTTGAGGGGGAGTCGTACCATAAAATACTCAGGTAGGAGACAGGGGTTGGAAGGAATTCCCCTAGTGTGAAGGAACAGAGGAGGCAGATTTGATGGTCCCACTTGCTGACTTGATGGCCTCAGAACTGATTTCAAACACCCACTGGAGTAAAAGAGTTGTTCCCCGTTCTTCTTGGAATTAGAACTACAACACACTAGTGGGGACAACTACGCTAAGTCCAAGGCAAAGGGGAAACAGGGTTTCTGGTGCTTGCCACTGCTGTCACCCAGGGGGCAGGAGCTCCTTGTTGTCCACAGAAAAGGGCAAAAGTGGCAGTGGTCGTGGTGCCCCATGCCACCTGCACCCAAGAACCACTTCGGAGCATACCATGAGGCCATGCTTGTATCAGGCAGAGCTTGAAAGATGAGAAAGCAGTTCAACCATGCCATCACTCATCCCTAAACCTGCAAGTGAAACTCATTTTCCATGTATTCTTCATTCTACTGCCAGTCCTCTGAGTCACTTTGTCCTTTCCTACTTCCCTCTCCCTTGTATGCACACCTAGTTTGCATAATATTTTTTAAAAGATGAAAAAAATCAAAGTTTACTACCTAAAGATGCTTTGGGTTATTCCTTCTGTAATGCCATATTTGCATTCTGCATTAGACAAGGGACACTGTCTAACAGAAAAAAATGTGCACTGTTTTTCTTGACCTTTATGCTAGCAGTTTCATACTGACTGACAGGAATAACTTCAAAATACCAGGAAAGCAATTAAAAGGAAAAAACAAACTTGACATGTAATAAATAATCTAATGCCTCACCCTAACGCTACCTGCAACATCTTTCAGTCACATTACGGATGTATACTAATCAGTTTATGTGGTGTTTTGCATAAATTTCATTAGTATGAGCAGAGTAATATTAAAACACAAACATATACACAGTTTGCTGGCTTTTCGGTTCATTATGAAATACTTCACCTCTGGGCAGATGACTAATATGCTATTAAACTTCTCTATCCCTGAGCAGTGTGGTAGCCAAAAAAGGGGTGCAGTCACTCACAATCTTTATTAAATGAGCTAAATACACCCACTCAGGGAAAATGCTGTCGTATGGCTTTAATGTGTCCTAGGGCAGCATTAACATGCTTTTGGGACATTTAGATGTTGGCTACAGCCAGTAATGGTTCTACAGTGAAAACTGTGGAAAATGTTCCCATTATAATCCTGTGCTGAATGGTTTGGGAGACATTGTCCAAAAGTTTTAAATCTACAATTAATGGAAAGAAAATTTCAGACTGCACGTCGGGTTGTGGCAGTTTGTGTTTGGACCTGGTGCTGTGTTTAGGTCCAGTACAGATGACAGATATACACTGCCAAGAAAAGGTAGTTGCCTTTCTTTAGTTCTAAAAGGGAGAAATGGACAGTTGTGCCCCAACACTAGCTGAATTTGGGTGATCGCAGTTCAGTTCCTCTGTCTGCTAAAGACTCATTGCATAATCTTCCTTATTTTTCTGAAACTTTGGTTTCTTCCACGTAAAGCAGGATAATGAAACTGCTTCTTTGCCACTGCAGCTCACAGTGTGGTGTGTAAGGCTGATCTGCAGAGGCTGGAGGGTGCCAGGGCTGGTGTGCCGCCCTTCCCAGGGCACTCGGGCAGTGCCTGGAAGTGCAGGGCTGGATTGCTGCAGAGCTGTTGAAGTGCTGCAGCACTGCAATTAGTTGTGTTATATTACTGCTCAATGGAGTGCTTGATGTGGTTGATCAGCACTGCAAACTATGGAGTTTGTGCATTAGATGCATATGGTGAACTCCAGCAAACCATTCATATGGAGCAATATAAATCTAAAGGCATATTTGGTATTAGTTTCCATGTTAGAATAGTATGATCTACTTATGGATTAGTCTTTATAGAATGGAAATTAAACTTAAATAATTTCCTACTGGTTTTATTATGAATTCTGTTTAGAACTAAATTCCTTTTTTAAAAAAAATAAGTCTTTATGAAGGGGCAAAAACAGTGAACTGTTACTTCCAGTGAATTCACAATGAACTGTGAACAGCAAATCTAAATGCTTATATAATACACAATACATTAGAAAATTTTTGTAAATATATTTTGTAAACTGCTGAAGCCTATTTACATGGGGAGGAATGAGACCCTTTTCACCTTCCTGCCCATTAAACTTTCTCTGTAAAATACTACATGAATTAAATGAATCATTTTGACAGGAAACAGTTTTCTCTGGTGAATAATACCTGGTTCATGTTTAAGAATTTGCTTCTTTGTCACCCTAACTTCTTTGCCTACCCTTAAAGCTGCCCCTATTAAATGTTGCATGAGAGTGACTCAAAGGCATTTAGAAGAACATGACTCTAATTACCCACACAGGACCAAACATGATAGAAATTTGGGGTATTGTTCTGGCAGTAGCTGACAGTGACGGCACTGACAGTAAACTCCCCTTATGAACGAATCCATTCAGTGTGGTGTTATGAATGGAGAATTATATGAGTAGCTTGTGTTTATGGATATGTTCTTTTTTGGGTGGGAGAATACTTATTAAATTAAAGAAGCAACATACATGAAATTATTCCCATGTTCTTTTTTTTTTTTTTTTTTTTGCAAGCATGCACCTCTTGATACGAGCTTGTGGAGTATTGTAGGCATTTTATTTTGCAAATGAGGTGTCTTGTTGTCTTCTCATTGAGGCATAGTCTAATCACAATGCAGTAAATTCTAGTAATTCTAGTGATTCCAATTACACAATGGTGTAAATTCTAGTAATTCTGGGAAATGTCTATTACAGTAAAAGAACAATATAGAAGCTAAATTTAGAATCTTTCCAAGAAAAAAAAAAAACCTATGTATTTCTCTGAGCAACTTTGTCAGTAAGAACTCCTTCCTTTATCCTTACTTTTTTTCACACTACATTACTATGTTAGTACCTGAATTGAAAGCAGTCTGATAAATTATTACTCAGCATGAATAAAGATAAAAGTATCAGGATGATAATGAATCAAGTGCCTGTTCTGTATTGCTTTCTGGGATGCATATTTATTGTGAATGTCTCAGCTTTCTGACTCAGAATAATCTTCAGTTTTACCGTGCTATGCAACAGCAATGCTCCAATATTTCTCATTTAATTCCTGGGACATAAATTGCCTAGGCTGATCTTGAACGAACTTTTGTGTCTAACTGCTTAATGGGAAAGATAAAGCAATACAACTGTGATCAGAACTGCACTGAGATAAAAGTGCTTAGATCACCATAGCTATTCTGATAATGGAAGCTAAAACCCCATCTTTATCCTACTATAATTGTAACCACACTAAAGGCTCTTGCCACGTAATTAATTTGATTTAATTCATATTTTTGTAACTTGCACCTCTAACCAAAACAGACATGAAAAGGAAAAAATTCCATGTGGACCAAACCAAAGTAAGTACCCTTTTTTGTTAGGGTGCTCTGTATTAACCAATATCTTAAAAAGCCAGGCTAAAGATGAAGACAGCAGGAGTTCAGCCATATGATGATATGACTATTATTAAAATAAAAAATCAACAACCCACAACCATGTTAGTAAAAGATGAATAATTTACAGGTCAAGCTGACACATAGTGGACTAACTTCCTTCCTCCTTAAGATTCATAAGTCTATACAGGTCTCATAGTATGATTCAGATCTTATCATCTAATGAAACAAACTTAATCAGAGAGGTTCATTAAATAACAATTCTGATATGGAGATCATTTAGAATGACTAATTAAAGACCTACTTTCTTTTCCTCTATGATTCTGTGAAAAGTCCTAAAAAGATGTAATTTGCTGATTAAATCATGAGATCTGAATCAATGTTTCAGGCACTTAATTGCTCAGCTTCGTGCTTTTCTCTAAGAAATCATGGAAATTTCCATGAGAATTGAGGATGTTCCTTCTTTTTATTAGTGTTTTTAACCATCTTTTCAGTTAAGAAATTGATAACATCTTTATAGTCTGAAAAAGAACTGGACTACAACTAGGAAAAGTTTCGAATTTGGAATATACTGAAACTGAGTATGCCAGAAATTGTGCGTTGGGAAGCATCTCTTAAGAGCAAGCTGGTCATTAGGTAAAGTGTAGCAAGACGTGTAAGTGTACCCTTATGTCTGTCCCTGTTCAACAGAGGACAGAAGCACGTACTCTGCTTTAAGGATATGCTTCTGTGTTCTAAAAAACTATTTTTTCTTTGTTTCTGTTTCCTTCTCTACTTGCTTCTAGATGCAAAATTAAAGCCTTAAAAATCATAGAAAACAGCCTAGACTCTTTCCTTGTTACTTGCTGTTGTAAATAATTTCTGGAACCATGACAAGAATAAAATCTGATTTAAATAGGTGGTGATGGTGAATGGAGGTGTCTATTATTTATCTTCGAGAAGCTCCATCACCAAAAGTTTAGACGATAACTTAATAAGTTAAAAAATATTTAATGTGTTAAACTTCTTTTCAGTTGCAAATGTAGAAGTGTTAGAAATGTAGAAAAATGTCAGACTGTTAAATCAGCTTCCAGTACTGTCCTGCATTTCCATCTAATACATTAAATTTCATGTGAGGGATGTCTGTAGGACAGGAACCAATAGCAAAACTCCTATTGAAGTATTCAAGGCTGCAAAACAGGCTTTCTAAGTGCAGCCCAAAATTCTTAATAATAAGAAAATGTGATGTTACAGATACGCATTTTTATAAAAACACCATAATCACATTTTTAGAACAGTCCTTAAGGGATTTCCCTCAAGCTTCCCAGTTTACTTTGGAACAGAGCTGAATTTTCTGCTTAAACAACATAGGTTTTCTGGTTTTAATTCACCATGATCTGTGTTACTGTGTGCAAGTTTGTATGGCTTACAGGTTTCTAGCATTACTGTCGTTATACAAAATAAATAATTCTGACAAATCATATGTGACAAATTATTTGTGACAGGACTAGAATATTAATGAGAAGGGGAAAAAATCACTGTGTCTCACATTCAAACTAAAATTGAATTTTTATTACAAGAATTTTTGATTTATCTGAATATAAACCAGTCTGCTGACTGCAGGCAGTTTTCTTCCTGCCACGCTGTTTCCCAAGTAGTAAATGGAAAAGCTAAAAACAAGCGGCATACAGACTATATAGTTTCTGCGCTTTCCCAGAAACTTTCTCCTTGCCTTAGTGCTTTATCTTCATAATTCTTTTGTCTGGTTTGTCATTGACTTCTTGTATACTCAGGAGATTTCAGAAATTACCTAGGTAGCCAAAGCTTGAGTTAACACATCTTTATAAATGTGAGTAGCAATTCAGCAGTATTTATTTAGCTTCCAATTGGTAGCATGCTCCTTAAATAGTCTCTGCACATTGGCTAAGCAATTTTTTTTTTTTTTAATATTTGTGAAGAAAAGTTGGCTTCTTTTCTGTAGGGGTATTTTGTCATCTGAAAAAAATAATAATAACTGGTCCTGGAATAAGTGATTGAAAATGTTAAGACCTCTTCCATGGGAACTTTAGTTAGTTAACTTACTGAAGTGGGTGGGAGTTCAGCTCTGTGTGAGGCAGTTTTGACATATTTTCTAGCTGTTAAGGAAGTTTTTCAAAGGCAGTACTGTTATGGGCCGTAGGGGTTCAGAGCTGACAGATCCTCAGCCTTGAGGCTATTTGTGTGCTGTGATGATTTTGAAACTTTGCCTCACACCTCAGAGATGTTAGATACCTAGCCATCACAGCTGTGTTGGGCCAGTGTTATTAATCCCATTTCTCTAGACTGGAGAGAAGTTGAAGTCAACGTGTTCATACCGGTGTATTTGAGTTGCATTGGGGCTGCTCTAACATATCTTGACAGCATTGGTGACCACCTCAAGTTCAAAAGTAACAGCTTAGCAGTGGCTGGACCTGCCCCTCCTCCAGCCTTGCTGTCTTCACAGACTGTACCAGCAGTTGTCAAGTTGAGTTAAGCACAGGGTAGAGACATTACATTGGAAACCCATGAAACCGGGATATCCTAAGAGCCATTCTGATGGCTTTTCATTCTCTTTATGCTTTTGAGCTAGAAGTAAAGGACATCATTGACAAAAATTGGGACACTGACTTCATGTCTCAGTGCCTCCATTACTACAGAGGTGACATGAAGATGTACTAGCAAGAAGTCATTTGTATATTACCATGATGGGAAGCTCCAAAACCCTTGAGTCACGACAGTATGACGCATTTACAATGATCCGTATGTGATAAATCACTTTTCTGTAGCACCCATTCGCAAAAATATCTTATCTGAAAATGTTTTAGCATGGTATCATGCCCTGAAAACTGTCATCCAGCTATTTCTGAAATTCACAGGGTTAATGTGAAGATGGCAGGATTAACTATATCAAACCATCTCTTGTTTTGTACGAACAATGATACCGCCCTAAGTAGTACTAGAGAGCCAGCTTTATTAGACATGACCTGACCAGACTTGTTCTTCTATTGTAGCTCAAGATGAAAGCATTTTTTACCACCACATTTTTTTAACTAATCCTCTCTCTGGCTGACTCATAACAGCTGTTAAATAACTAGATATTTAGCTAAAGATGAACTGAACCTATAAATTTAAACATGTGATATAATAACCAACCCCTTTCTGCATAGCAAACTGTTTCTGTCATCATTTGAATGCTTTATGCTGACTTCACTGTCTGCATTTGATTGAACTGATCTAATGTTATAGTTGATAACAGGTGATAACAATGGCGATTAGCTATTAGTGATGCATTATGGAGGAAAACAGAGACCACATAGGAGTTTGAGACCTTGCGTGGGGGGAGATGGAAAGATTGACATAACATTTTTGAAACATTTAAAAGGTTGGTTGAAGTTTGTTCCTGAATGTTTCAACAGAGGCATGTGCAAAAGTTCACAGGTCTTATTTTTACTTATTTTCTCTTCTCTTTGCCCATTATCCCATAGTCCCTCTTTCCTCCCACCTGACTGTGTGATGAAGTCATAGCGCTGTTTTGGATGTAACAGTACTTTCACCATATTTCTCTGCCTTCTTAGAGGTTTTGACTTGTCAGAAACATAATAACTACTAACTGGTGCTCATGGAGCACTTTATCCTCCCTAGACCACAGTGCTTTGCAAATGTTCACATTTTCTGGAGAGGGAGCCTAAGGACCAGAGAAGCAAAATAACTTGCCTGAATTCATATATGACAGACCCAGTCTTTTTATTCCCAGCCCTCTCCTGCTTTATATTACATGGGCCCCTCACACTTTTTTCATGATGAAGACACAACCTGTGCTTTTATTCAAACAAAACTAGACAAAAACTCAGCTGGAAGGATAAAACATTTTTGTCCTTGTTGGAGAAAGCAACTTGCTTCCTCTTTACATATTCTTTTGGTTCAAGTTTCACTGATCTTGAAGTCACCTTGAAATAAGAGCTTTGTAGTGATGTTTTAAAAGAAATCATCTGTTTCTTGTTGGAATGAATTTTAGGAAATGTGAATTTGTCCAATGTAAAGAATTTCATGATAACTGAAGTACAATGGCACTTTTTCACAGGTAAGCCTGTGAAAAGTGCCCTAGGGCTTAAAGTTAATAATGTGAGTGAGTGTTGTCTTGGTGCAAATCTGAATTCATAAGATCATAATTCGTAATCAGAAGTGCAAATGCCCTGTTCTGCTCTTCCAGCAGTAAGCACAACTCCTGTGAACACCAGTGGATAACAACCTGAAGAGATCTGAGGTCCTTCTGTTTCTGGGTTTTGTTGTTTGTATTGTTAGGGAACCTAAGAAAGCTTACTGGTGCTACACCCTGTGCAAACACGGAGTATAATGATAGCCTTTTTTAGAGCTGACAAACAGCAGCATGGCTTCAGGCACACAAATATAAAGAAGCAGCTATCATGCTACCGCTCTGATATAGGTAATGGTACATCCCATGGGTGTGGTTTGCTCATCTTTCCTCTGAGTCTCTCCCAAGTGTAAAGGCCAATGAGAGAGAAGGCCTGAAGATGTTCATTTGAAAATGAAATGTATTTGGATCAAACTCTGGCATGTGAGCTAGTCTGCAGTGTCAGTCACCCTACTGATATTAAATGAGAGGAAAGGTAGGGTCTGGAACATGAAGAACCTTGACAAGGGAAAGAAGTTGTCTGCATTTGGTGAGAGCAAAAAAAGACAACCAGCGTAATGTTACAAAGAGTGAGGTGGTCTAAGCAGCAAACTAGGAAGCTGATTTTTTGCAGCAGCAGTGTTCTGGAAGGAAAGGGTTCATTTAAGCCTTTGTTTGCTGAGGTCACAGAAGATAATATTGTGATGAAAGTGTGACATTTTAAGAGTCTGGAAGAAATGAATGGGCATGTCCAGTTGGAATGGGCATATCTTTGAGGAAGAGAGAACATTACACAGTGCAACTGCACAAGTTTTAGATGAGTAGACTCTCAGACTTACAATTCAATGTTACCAATTGAGAGTCTAAGTGGATGGTAAGTATAAAGAAAGGAAAGTGGGAAAAGCCTGTCAGGACAGAAAGATGGCTCAAAACCTTGTTGAATTTGAGCTGACAGTCATACAGAAAGAGATGTCAGAGAGACAGGACAAGATTTCATTTCTGGGTATAAATCTGACCTGGAATAGTCTTTGGTTGCCTTACCTGTCCCATGTAGCCTTCTCTTTGGAAACCCTTAGTGGTTAAATGGGAAAATCTCTTCTGACAATATTGAATCAAATTTTCTGCAGACTTCTATCAACTCAAATGGTTGATACATCTCCTGATCAGAAATATCATCTTTTTACCCTTGTGAGGACATATATGCGAAGTAAGTGTCAGCAGGAGCTTGGTCATGACAAGGGTCTTGACTGGTTGTGTTAGTAACGTTTTAACCAAGAAAGGATTAAGCTGAATCCTATCGAAAGCAAAACTGGAGTGCTTAACACTAGATGCAGTCACTGTGGTATTGCAGAATTGCACCCCCTTTGTCGTCATGAAAAGCAATGGGTGCACTGGGAGACTCATGGGCAGACTGCAGCCTTCTAACCCTCTTTCCCTTCCCTGCCTCACTTGTTTTTGTTGTGTAGGCACTGCTTCTCTATGTTTAGCCTAGTTTCCCTAAGAAAACAAAGCTGAAGCCACATTGCTTAATAACAATGGTACTAATTCTTCTTTTCATCTGTTCCTTAATGACCTGTTGACTAAACTCAGCAGTTCTGGCAGGGTTCACAGATATGCTTCATATAAGCCGAGGAGAAAGACTGATAGTGACACTACAGAGAGACAAGATTGCAGACATCAGTGATTGCTGTCAAGGGCCTTCATGGCTATGTGCCTGCCCTCTGCTCGGTCACAGCAAGGGTCCCATTAGGACTGGGTGTGTCCCTGGCTGGGAGAGGACAGGAGACTGTGGAGAGGAGGAAAAAAGGACATACCACACCAGGCCAGAGGAAACTGGGCTTGATTGCCTGTGCTGTTCACAGAATGACTTGTTTGAAGCAGCAGTTTAGCAACAGGGTGAAATATCCCAAAGGGGCTTGGGCTATGCTAAAGAACTGATATTTGTAATGCAGTAGCAGCAATGTGTGGGATTTATCACAAAGAGTGATAAACAGCCTGTACAATCTGTGACGAAGAGCTTCTGGAAAAAGAGGAATAGTTTTCTTATAGTAGTAAGTCTTCCCAGCTTTCGCTCTCTCCCTTTCCACTCCTTCACGTACTGCCAAGTATTTCCTCTTTAAACAGATCCACATGTCTATCACAGGCTCAATTCCTGTCATTGGCTTTACTTATCTGCAATCATCATGCTATTGAAATCACACTCTCTGAGGCACCTAGTAAAAAGTATAAACAAATTTCTGTTCAAAATATATTTTACAGCCAGACATGCATCCAGATGGCTTATAAATACAGACTTGAAAAGAGGAATTTTTCAGCCCATTAGTGCCTTGCATTTTTGCTGTATGCAGCAGCTGTGCTGACATCACTGGTACTTGTGGCTTTGGAAGACCCAATGTAGATATCTTACTGACATCAGGAACTAAAGGTAACCACCTCAGAGGGTTGCGCACTCTTTGGCCAGTCACTTTGCTTGCTGCTCACCTGTTTCAGATGGCAATACCAGCCTCTGACTCCTGCTCTGCTCTCCACCCTCCACTTGGAGAATTTAGTACTCTTCCCCTTCCCCAGACATAAAGCCATGGAAAAACACAGACCACTTTTCTTTTCTTTCTTTTTTATAATATCAGTATGGATCAAATTCACACAGATTTGAAATATCGTGACTACCTCTAGTTTCTCACGTCAAAGCTGTACCCCTTTGCACACTCACTGAAGTGAATTTTGCATCTGTTTTTCAGCGGAGATGTGCAAGAGTTACATGTTACGCATATATTTCTGGTGATGATAGAGCCAGGTAATGAGCTGACACAGGAGCAACCTGAGCATGTAACTGAACTAATTGTAATGGTGAAGTGCTGAGGTTGTTCTTCACAACAGATAATCTAATATTCATCTTCCTTTTCTTTGGAGATGGCTTCCCCAGGAAAACCAGGAAATACTGGCAGGCAGCAGAATGGTGGAGGAAATTCGTCATGGGCTGAAGGATCCAGAAGCATTGGTGACTGAGACAAACCACAGCACAAGCTTCACAGTTGTAGCACATACAACTCCCAATACTCTTTCTGGCCCCTTCTCTCTGTTAGGCTAATGTCAAAAGGTCCAATATTGGAGAAAGATAAGGAAGGAAATAAACCTCATTTCCAGGCTCAAGCCCTAGGCTATCACAGTGCCTGAGGAGCACTGTTATCAAAAGAGGGGTGGTTTAAAGGAAGAAAAATAGCTGCAAATGTGCTATGTATGATACTGCAAACCAACTGATTAGAGCTTGATTTTGAAATGGCACACAAGGATAGTCCTCTGCTTAAAGACTATTTATTCTTATCTGTGTACAATGACACAGACATACATATATGCTGTGTATACACATGGCCATAAGATACTGTTAGAAGGAACATGTAGCAACCTTCCTAAACAAGTGAGGGTGTGCGTTTTGGTCTCTGCTCCTGCCACCCACTCTGCTTATCTGTAGTCACCAGGCTATCCGTATCATTCACTCCAAAGTGGTCCTAATGGTTCCTCTGACTATTGAATATATATATGTTTCCAGTATAAGCAGTATATAGAATGTAAGCATGTTCCAGTTCTTAAATCTAATCAACCTGATAAATACAATTACTGATGCTTTTAATTTATGAAATACACTGGTGGTAAACTGCAGCATAAACAACATCACAGAAATTTTTAGACATTTATATATTTAGAAATACGTGGAACAAGACACTTGGCAAATGTGCAGTCATGTATTGGGCTTTAGTTAAAGCAAGACGAGACACTTTAACATTGTCAATATTCAGGAGAAAAACTTGATATCACCAATTTATAACCCTCAGCTATTTCAATTAAAAAATAAATGTTTTTACAAATCAAAAGGATCTTGCTGCCTTTTTAAAATATATCAGTTTAGCTTCTCTTTAAGGTATGACCTAGCCATTTTTGCTAATCTCTTGATGCAAAGCACCCCTGAAGTTAATGGTTTGTTGGGAGGAGGTGGATAGGGCTATTGTATTGTGACCTGGCAATGCTTGACTACCCCAACCTCCCTTGGAAAGAGGGAATCACAGAGGTCAGGCAACCCTCTGTTTTGCAGCTGCTCATCATGAGGCCAAGCCTCCAATCCCTATGCTTGCAGCAGATGCTGGTTGGATACAGCTGGGGAGCTGGGCCTTTTCTTATGGATGGTGGGGTTCATGATAAAGACTGAAAGAGTACCAAGCTCATGAAGATCTTTGCATGATGAACCTGTAATTATACCTAAAATGTGTTTGCTTTTTTTTTTTTCTTAATCTGTCTGGCAGAAATAGACATCATATCCACCTCCAGGTGGCTTAGAATCTCTTTCTTTTCCGTTTTTTCTTTTCTTTTTCTTTTTGTAGGCAGAGTGCTCTTTTGTTTTATATTTTCCAGATTCCATTGTAATCATTTTAATCTTTCTCTGTCACTGGGTGAAAATTCTTCAGGCAAGAATTCCTACAGCTGCAGCATCTGTTGCATGTTGTAATTATCAGTGCAGAATTCAATTATTTTTCTCTTAATTTTTGTATTGTTTATGAGAACAGTAAAAGCCTTAAGTATGCAGGGAATCCTAAAGGAAGCTTAACTTAGTCTTTCAATGTTCCCTAAGGAACTGGAGAGATTACTTAAATGTTAATATGGCATCTTATGTATCCAGGAGGAGCACAGAGGAACACTTGTTGAACAAATCAAGGGTTTTCCAGGTTTGCCGTGAGCTTTCTAGACTCTTTTCTCAAGCACTCAAAACTATCAGGACATTCTCCTCCCTTCTTTTACCATCTAAAAAGAATGGAGAACGTCCAAAAAGGCCAAATTTTCTCTTCTTTATGCAGGCAGGGGACACATGCTTTTAGCAACTGACCACTCCATTACCGTGTTGAAGATGGAGCCAAAGTTTTGTAGCCAAAACTCTGAGTGTTGGTTGTGGAACAATTCAGGTGTTGGCATTACTCTCTGAGGCAGTCTGTGGTTAGCTTGACTCTCCCCTTGTGATCTGTGTCAGCATTGGAATGCGAAGGGTTTTAGTTAGATGTCCTTTGGGCAAGTGGAAAACTCAGCAAAGACAAATTTGTTGCTGAAATCAAGACTGTACACTGGAAAGCCTCAGGCTACTACTCACTAAGCTATGCTAGAAGATCAATGTAATAGCCTCCAAATAACCATCCCAGAAAGTAGTCGGGTTAAGAGTCATTCAGTCAAGCCAACTAAGAACTGTTAAATCTATCTGGGACTTAGAAAATTTTCCACATTATTGTAAATTTTTTAATTGTCTTTATGCATCAAGAAGCTGTCTTCATAGATTAGAGCAAATAACACATCTGTCCACAGAACAAACATTTGAGTCTGATGTTCATGTCAGTATTTGCAACTCCTCCATCAAAACAAGTTTCTCTAGTTATTTAGAATTAATTGGTAAATTTAACATGCAATGAGACAAAACAATAGGTCCATCCCTGGTATTCAAGGCACACCTTCTTCCATTAGTCTTTTCATTTCATAATTTTCTTTAGGTTGATGGGTTTACATCTCCTTTTTTAGACCACCTCAGGCATTTTGGAAAGGCAGAACTTGTTTACAAACTGTCTGCTCACTCTGGCATGTTGAAATGTCACTCCACATGCTGACACAGTAAAGGGGATATAATTTATAGATGCCTCCAGGGATGGGTGGAGAAGGCATCATCAGATATTTTTACACAGCTTGTCCTGGAAATTAACTATGGTGTATGGATAGCAAGAGGAATTCTGATAGCAGGGAGGTGAAGCAAGCGGAGTATCCAGAAAGGAAAAAGACTGTAACTATGTCAGGTCTATATAATGATTTTTAATAGCTTGTGTAGTTTGACATTTTATACAACTGCAACATATTATAATTCGAGCATGGCAATAACAACTACAGTTATGGTTTAGAAGTACACTGTAAGATAACTATGAAATAACCATAGTAATGGCAGTGGGTAACTGTAACAAGCAGAGCAGCCGGCAGTCATGGAAGCATTAGCAGTACAGCGTTATGGTTACAGCAGCTACTCCCAAATACCTGTTTTCTCCCAACGTGTCAAAGTCTGCCAGACCCCTCTCTTGGCCCTGAGGGTCCACACTTGTAGCACAGGGGCCCTGGGACTTCCTGACAGGTGACCTGGGAAGAGGGATTGCCTCCATAGCAGCCAATTCTCATACCCCAGGGTCTTCAGTGCTGGTCTTCTTCTGCTGACCCCCCTTCATCATCTTTGAGCTGTCCTCTTATCCCCTCAAGATGTTGTGACCTCTGGTCCTTTGTGCTTCACTTCCTTAATTTTCCAGACAGATTCATTGTTCCTCTGAGTCACTTTTGGAGCTAACCCAAAGATAACCAGTCACAGTGTCCTCCCATCACTGTGTCCTCACCCTGCAGCCTTCCCCTGGGAAGTCCCTTCCCTGAAACTGACTTGGAGACCGCTGCCTTCACCATTTGTCCTGTAGCTGTCTTAACCATGCTGCTATTGCATTATCTATCCTATGTTCTACTAATTATGTTAAATCAGCAGTTTGCTAAATCTGTTCATGACAGTACATGCCAGCAATTTTGTTGTGGTCTTACAAATACAGTAAGGCTTTATAATTATGCTGGGTCAACAATACAGCTAGTCTTTCTCTCACCACAGACAATGTTAAATCTATTTGCTCAGGGCTAGCAAAGTTATATTAAGGCCTTATCTTGGTTCAGTGGCCCCTTTCCCCCACTTTGAGCCTGAGAGCCTTTGAGTTTCCTCTTACAAGTTCATATAATGATTGTTACTTTACATTATCTCTTCCTCTGTATCCTTTGGTGAGAGTGGGGCCGGTGACAGATATAAGGTAAATTGGTAAAGGCTTCTTACCTACCTGGAAGTCAAATCCTTTCTGTAGTAGTGACCTGGGCTCTTAGGGGATAAGCCAGAGAAACCAAAACTTTTAGCAGTTTTTTTTAATATGTTGCAGAACTAAAGAAACATCAGCATATTAATTTGCTTTGTTCAAAGACCTGCATTTGAATATAAATTGTGATAACTTGAGTAATTGTCTGAGCAGCTGAAGTTTTTTTTTTTCATAAAAATTTCTTGCAAGCCAGAGGTATCTGGGCATCTCAAAACTGAACTGACTTACAACTTGTGTGTGTGGAGAGTTGGTATTTTATGCAGCAATGATTAATTTGACCATTTGACACTCTGTTTGTATCCTACTTAAAGGTTAATGTCTAATCATGTTTCTAGTGAAATAAAACAATGAGATATTTGCAATATACACAATTTTACTTTTAAGAGCCTTACATACTATATGACATAGTATGGACCATTTAAAGTGAGATGAATTTCTTCTTTCCTGAGTAAGTATTGATAATAAATCAGACACAGATTTGCTACTCCCTGAGCTGTAACTACATAATTCTGTGGTACCCATACTAGTTTCTTCATCACAATGTATTTTTGTCCCATTTCATCCCCAACTGAAGGTTGAGATGTATATTTCTGAGGTGTGAGAGAAGAAGAGGGCTTCTCTTATAACTCTTGAGGAAATACACTTTGAATGATTTTTATTACAGAATGCTATTCCGATGATCTGATTTATAACTCAAAACAAAGCTTTGGAAGGTTTTCAAATCAGCCATGATATTTACATGTGCAAATTCATCAGCCAAGGTTGGAAGCACGATTAGATGACTAAGGGCTGCCTCTGCGCTAATGTATGTTCTATATGGAGTTGGGCATGTGTCCAAGCCACTCATTTGTTCCTGTTGTTATGCAGGCAAACAGCATATTTGCTATAAATTGCCATTGCTTGGGATTTGCTGAGTTGTGGCTAAGCAGGGCAGAACATCTACAAGAGAGCCATGATTCATCAGCTCAGTTTTGTTATGACTGGGAAGCAAGGGAAGGCCGCGGGAAGGCGCGCTCAGGGTGCAGGACCTCTGGCGCCGTCACCCCCGCAGGACCTCTCAGCCTGATTGAATTCGCTGGTGTGTATCTTCCTCCCCTCACCCTACCTGAACCCAGCAAGGCCCACTGGCCTTCAGACATGACTTCAGCTACCTTCAAGTGATGTTCTTTATGTACTTAGTATTCTCTAATGACAACAAAAAATAAACTTAATGGAAAATGCCCCCCAGACAGTGTTACTCAGAGACAACACCTGAGCAACTAGTTTCCTGTACATAATCTTCCAGTACTCATATATTATTTTTTCATGTTCTTGCCTAGGCTCTGGAATGAATGTGTTTCCAAGTCACAGTCGATAAAGATCCTTGTATGAAGCCAAATACAGTTTCTAGGAGCCTAGCTGATTTTTTGGTACCTACTAAAATATATGGCATATATTATATATAATATATCTTTTCCAATATGTATGTAATTAAAGATGTTCTGGGTTTTTTTCCTTTTTTCCCTCAGTAAAGAAACTATAAGATAAAGAACTGTCTGCTTTTTTACCCTCATTTATTACCCCCATTTACCCCCAGAAACTGAAAATTGCCCATTTAGTCCTGGTGCCTTGCAGAAGCTTTAATTTAGCCACCTCATAGCTTTCATTCCATCTGAGCCACACTCCCGGTTGGCACTACAACTTGCATGACTACCTCCCTCTTGTGGAATAACTGTAGACTTCGGAGGATATTTAATCCATTTTGGGACTGTAAACTATAAGGGGGAGTGGGCACATAAACAACCCAGCAATAACCTCCAGCCATTCTATTCCTTCAACTAGAATATTTTTGGTTTGTGTGTTTAATTAAATATTTTGATTTTTCCATTCGAAATGATTATCTAGCTGTTTTTTTTCAGTAAGACTTTCTAGCTCTCCTACCCATTATCACAAAAAAAACAACTTTTCTGGAAAGTATATCCTTTAAAATTATTTGATTTTAAAAAATCAGATGAAAAATAAAACCATTAGAAAAAACAAAAAACATACAGAAAACTAAAAAGTTAAGCCTACCCTTAAATAGTTTTTTGTTCAGATACTGAACTGCACACATGCTTCAGACCTTTGTTGCTGTAGTAAGGTGTGTTTGATGGAAGTAGCCATTTTTTCAAAAGTAAGGAATTTGAGCTTTTTTTTTTTTAATTTCCCTACTAGAGTATTGTAGCATAACTATGTTTTATTTACACTTTCTCATAAATGTCTCCCTGCAATAATAATTTCTTCTTGGGGAAACTGGTGATTTCATAGTGTAAAGTACATATAATACTAGAGGGGTATGTGTTCAATTTGCACAGAAGACATTAACAGGTCATTGATCGCTTGAAGGCACTTACTGCTAATTTAGCAATTACATTTACACCAGCATTACCAGAATGAGACCTCATACAGAATTGCTCTTCTTACACTACTTTGGAAAGTAGCAAAGGACGTGACATCTGGGAACCGTAGAAAATCCAAAGTCTTCACAGTGGTGTTGACTCAAGTCCTCTAGCCCATATCTTCATAACTGCACTTCTGGATAACAGCATTTTTTTGGTGTTTTAGAGAAGAGATGAGCATCTTAATGCATTGGCTTTTAAATCTGAACTGACTGTCTTAAAATTAAGTTTTCCACCAGTGCTTTATCCAGTCATTTACCAGAGTCAAGATCTGACCTTTGAGCTGTCAATAATTGCGTAAAATCAATCACTGTCCCCATTTTACCAACCCATCCTTTCTAAATAGGTCTCCACCAATGATTTCAACATTTCAGTCATGTAAATCCTGCTACTGAATCTCAGTAGTACCAACTATACAACGATGTCATGTATAAAGATTTCCAGTTCCTCTGCATTCTTTCTTGAACTTTATGCATTAGTACAAACATAATTTATATTCATATTAATTGCTTATTTTGATTGTATTATTTTTGTTTTCAGTTATTACAATACTACTGTTTTTCATTCACAGATCTCAAGCTCCAGCAATGCAATGGAATAGCTGCTGTCTGGAAAAGCCAGATGTGAATACAAAAGTGATCAATTGGTAGTTATTATGTGACTATTTTAAATAATGTTTTCAGATTGCGTTTTTAAGATCACACATTAACTAGTATGAACTGCTAATAATAGTTCTTTCTTGTACTGGGTAGTTTATCCACATGTAACAATTCATTTAAAAATTGTGTGACGTGCTCTTTATGTACATAAAAAAATTATGCTCTTTGTGTTTAGAAACAGAATTTCAACAGGTGATCTCTGTAGGTTCCTGTTATACAATACCAGTCCTTTAGAACTGTTGAAAGTTAGTAAATATATTCTGTAAACAAAATCAAAAAAGCATGGGTGAGACTGCTTTGAGGAAAAGTCAGCATTAGGCAGCAAATGAGGCCATACCATACTGCCAGCACAGTGTTAGTTCTTTAAAGGCATATTTTACAATTGTAAAACATGCTGCCAGTTACTGATTCCATGTCAGTGTATGAAGGCACTAACTACATGTATGGTACTTGTCAAACTTCCTGCTCTGCACCAGCCAAACCTATTTCATCAAGTTTCCCAGTGAAATCCAAAGTAAGTACCTGTGAAATCACGCAATAGATGATAGTAATTCTACCTACTGTAGCTGAAAGGAGAGAACAGGAGCACATACTGATAGACCTGAGCAGCTGGGGTCTTTCAGCATGTGCTTTGGTAATCAAAGCAGACACTCAGAGCAATAGCATATCCTGCAATAAGTGCCTACTACCAAGCCTTATCACTCCCTGTTCAGGACAGTATTTTCAAGTTGCTTAGCAAATCAATTTAAACATTTCAAAGCACAGAAGTAATAACAAGTTCTATTTTACAGACTTTTTTTCCCCGTGAATGGTAACATATCAACAGGCCTAAGACCTTTAAAATCCAATTAATCCACATGGCAGGCCTAACAGAGTCAGCAGCCAACTGCTTGATAATAAATCATGATCCTGCTTTGGGAGAGCTCATAGAGGGATGAGAAAGTCTTGGCCTCACTGCTTAAACTACCAGTTGTCAAAGAACTTTTGTAGTGAGATTTCTGTCTGCTTGACAAGGAACTGTGATTTGCCAGCTACACTTTCTACTAACACAGCGAGAATCTTTGAAACCATCAATGTGAAGAGACGAACGGGTCTTTGTGCCAGTCCCTCAAGTACTGTATTTCAGTAAAGAACACCATTAATTTTGTACAGTGGGTGAGGATTTTTCAAATACCATCATTGTTGACCCACTTCTGTTGAGATGGGGGTCAGTGCAATACAAACAGAAACTAATTTTATGGCCAAACAGCTAAACTTACAGAATTAGGAACCCTCCCTTTTTCTAAGGCAGACATAGTTAAAATGTAGCCATGAGTGAGCCATTCATGGGCTTTCCCCCACTCATTTTGTTTGCTGTCACACGAGTGCAGACACCGAGTTCTTTTCCTACTTTACAACCAGACATTTAATGCTTGGTTTTCAAATAACTGTGAATGGTATTCATAAAAAACACCAGGCTTTATTTTAAGTTCAAGAATTTTATACTGTTTTGTGGAGAGAGGGTATATGACTTTTTCCTCCAATTTTGCTTGAATATATATTGCATGAATGGGGGACAGGTTGATTCAACACATAACTTCAAGTGCTGAAGCCAAAATGACTACTTCCATGCTTAAAATTGACGTGGATTTAATACTATTACTGACTCAGTCATATAAAACAATTGTTTGGACTGTTTGACAAGGAAACAAAAAAATTTATCAATCTTGTTTCAAAAGCCTCGACAACTGCCAAATACCTAGGAAAAACCCCCTGATAACATGAAACCTGAATCTTGTAGATGCCCATGGTTTCAGAATAATGTAAAAAGAATAACGATTTTTACAGCAAGTAGCCTGGAATAAAAGTAATAAAAGGCATATATGTGCAAACAAAGAAATGATTCAGCTCCTAATTTAAAATAATGTTATCCTCTACTGCTTGAGATATCAAATCAAAGGAACTCACAAACAGTGCTGATTGCTTTCCATAATGCAGTCTTACATAATTAATACCACTAATGAATGCTTAGAAAGTGTTGTGGATTGATGTCAGAGCCAAAGGTTTGGATATATGAAATATTTGTGGAATTTTGGGGGGTGGGGGGAGTTTGTGGAAGAAAATTTAAGGCAATTCTGTCTCTGTTTTCCATTTTAAACATGGCAGATTCTTTGGACCAAAGTACTTCTTACATGCAGAGATGATTAAGATTTGGAGAAGCAGATCCTAGTTTTGCTAATCATTCCTCTCTTATTAACTAAAGTTTCTCTTAAACGTTAGGTATCTTCAATTGAAAGGTGAGAGAGTGGTTCTTCTCTGCTCCAGCCTTAGCTTCTATAAGCAGCTGGTGGACTGTATTCAAAAAGATTCATGCAATATTGTTGCTATTTGCCTACACAAAACTAGTCTCTTATTAAGAATAGTTTCTGTATCTCCATTATATATGCGTGAGACCAAATTATGTTTTAAAGAAAAAAGACAGCCTGAGGCGTCTCTACCATAACAGTCTTTATCATGGCATTTACACTGTATTTATGTGCAGGGAAGCCTGTTTCAAGTTCTTTAGTGTAAGCCACCTGTTTCCCTAAATACATGTTCAGTGTTTTGCAAATGTAAATAAAGCTGCAGATCTTAATAGTCTAGTCATGCTTTGCAAATGAATGGCAGTTATGAGCCATATTTGTTTGAATAAATTATTTGTATGTATTGAGTCTGATTTGTTTTTTGTGTCTGTCTGATAAACTGTCATTTTAGCATAAGCAATAGTCACTTTAGCATTAAGCAATTAGCACATTAGCATTAAGCACATTAAGCAATATGTAGGCTAACCATAACATTCATTTATGGGCTGCTAAAACTAGGCAGTTGCCTTTTTTATTTTGTAAAACCCAAAACTTATGTAACTTCCCTACAACTATCCACCAGCTATTTCATGATACAACTGTTAGGTACCCCCTTTTCTTTAAAGATCTTAGATTTAGCCAATTGGTAAGTTGTGAGCTAATTAACTGCTTAAGGTAAATTTGTTGTGGTTGTTTTGCCCAATAATTATCTTCAGACTTGCCTGGAATTCTGTCATCTATCATGTCTAATACGAGCCCTTCTCTAGAGCGGTTGTTCTAACAAAGCAAAATAAAATGATAGCATTTATTGGTAATATAATAATGAGAGGCTTTTAACACTTTTTGCATCACCCCTATAGCCAAGAATATCTTGACCAGAGACAACTTCATTTTTAACAGTTAAGCAAAGACCTTATCCCTTGAATTTTTTTTTATTATTATTATTATTATTTAAAGTCACTGGAGTTTTTTTCTTGATCATGGCTGAAAGAAAAAAAGCTGAAATAACAAAATGCAGTTTAAAATTCAATTTCTTTTTAAGGAAATAAGATTTTCTTAGGAAGAAAAATTTTTCTCCTTCTATGCTCTTCCTAATTAGAAACATGGAGAAAGCATGTATTTTTAGCCATATTTATGAATAATATTAATTTCTTACATTTTGCAACCTTTCATCAGCAAATACTGATTAGTCTGCCAGCTACATGTTCTGCTTAGAATGATATTGTGATATTATGATATAGTTGATAGCTGAGTGGACAGACAGCATATTTCAATGGCATGTCAACTCCATTTCTTCAAGCTAGTCAGAAAATAACATATCTAACAAGAAACATCCTCCAGGCCTGGAAAGGCCAGTAAAATGATGCCATGTAATTTGGTTTCATGAAGGATTATCAGACAGAGAACTGTGCCTGTTTATTCAGACACAATATGCCAAAGTGTCAACACTGTATTAATACAGAATGCCAAAGATACAGGAATTTGTTCCAGTGAACAATCCAAACTAAAACTTATTCCAGTATGGAGTTTCGGAGAAGGCTTGCTGCACAGATGTATTTGCCACCACTGTGGAAGCAGAAGGCAGTATAGTGGCAGGAAATTGTTAAAAAAACTGTTGGCTTTCTCTGCTTTTCTTGAGTTTTTCCTTTTTTTTCCCCCCAGCAGCTTAAAAAGAGAGGAGATATGGAGGCATTCAAAAGGAAAACTGGGAAGATGGAATGAGACTGACAAAACAGAAACCTAGAAACAAAGAAGAATGGGAAGAATATATGAGTAAATGTGCTAAGCTCTACAATGAAAGGTGAGGAAAAAAGGTATTAAAAAAGTAATAAAACATGAATTTTAAAGTAAGGACAGGAAATGTGATAAGGCTGCCCTCTTTGTGCCTAAGGATACATTTTTTCTCCAAGTATGTCTTAGCTTGTGGGTTAAAACAACAAGAAATGAGAATTAATTTCCAGATTTTCCATTTCCTTTCATGTTGTCCTGTTATTTAATCCTATAGAGATGGAAAACATTACTACCTTTGAGAAAGGGTGAAGAGAATTTGGATAAAGTGCCTCTCTGAAACTGGACCTTACCCAAGGGGTCAAACAGCAGTTATCCCTTTTCTTAATGATAGATACACACACAGTGCTGCTGACTTCAACATAGTGTGTTTTAACTCAGCAGAGGCACACCTACTGGCGAGCTTTAAAAAGATGTTGAGGTGCCCAGCTACTTCTTTGACCAGAGCCTAAGTAACTGCAGTATTAACTGCTGAAGAATATATGACTCCCCTCAGATTTAAGAAAACAGGACACCACACATGCATGCATGCGCATGCACATGCACATGTGCGCGCGCACGCGCGCGCGCGCGGACACACACACACACACACACACAAACACTCTGCACCAGTTAAAAAAAAGAAGTAGCCATCTGAATAGTAGAAATACTGTAGCCTGGTTTCCCGTATGTTTCATATGAATTTTCTGTTTGATAATAAAAGCACTTTTTTTTAGCCTTATCCTTTGGAAGGAGTGATGGGAGTATTAACTGGTTCTTCCTCTTCTACCCAGCCACATGTTTTCACAGATCTTAAAGGAACTGGTATCATTGAGACCTCTATCACTCTTGGACTGGATTGATATTGGTCATTAATGTGAAAAGTTAATGGAAGGGGATGAGAAGAGAGGGTAGAGATAGACACGAAGATAGAACAACCATTTCCTTAGGAAAGTAGGCTAAAATAATTATGTGAAGCTTAAGAAATATTTTGTCTCTCTGCATCTTCCTCTTTGTTCTTCTTTGTAGGGGAATGTTAAGATCTACAACTATTAGATGACCATACACATCTATAAAGAGCACAAGCTTTTTTCTTTTCTCCTTTTTTTGGTGGCGCAAAGGGACCCAGTGTGTGATCTATTTCCATATGCCTTATCATTTTCTTATTTTGTCCCAGAACAATAGAGCACATAGACTGCAGAAAACCAGAGCCCTATGACAAGAATACTCTGTTTTCTCTCTTTTCAGTTTCTTATTGACTTTGAGAGAAAAATAAATAGATAGTTCACTTTAATAAGAATATCAGCTAAAAAATACATTAGATGATCAGGCAAAAATAGCTAGATGTGGTAGCTATGTAATCTAGTTTGTTCTTTGTTGTTTTTTTTTTTATATTTTTCATGGTCATTATCTTCTGTTTCATATAAAAAGCCATTATTTTGAGTCCAACTTCACTTAAAAATAAGGTATGTCTATGATACAGCTCTTAATAACACCGAAGATAAAGGAGCATTTACTGCCGGCCTTCAGATGGGATTAAAGTTACTCTGTTCCCACTGAGTCAGAATATCTTTGCCAAGAAATTTTGAAATCCCCCACTTCTCTCCTGCCAAATTTTTTTAACAAGCACCTTTTTCTTAACAATAGAAGGCAGTGCATTCAGGTCATCACTATGTACACCCACACAGCATGGGATAGCACTGTGTCACACAGCCTGCCCACACATCAAGTTCTATTTATTTTGTTATTCTGCCAACCTTTCTTTATTCTCCCAGTCAACCTTCCTTTCTATAATCTAAATGAGTCATGGGATAATGCAATCAGTTGCAGTGTGAGCAGTTCTCCTACACACTGGTTGAAAGTGGGTTCTTCAGCAGCCCCACCAGAGGCAATGACTTTAAGCACTTTCTAAATAGCGCATTGAGAATTTCTTTAAATGCCTCTTCATTTAGCAAAATATCCCAGCTCCATTTTGTATCCTCCAGCAATAATTTTGTCTTTTAGTTCCTAGCTGAATCCATAAACTGTGGTATATCCTGTTTCAGCCATGCCAAGAAAAGCTCTTCAACCACGTGATCTCTCAGACTGTACATCTCTTAATCTTCCACAAATCCAAACCACAGGCCCACTGTGAACATCCCTACAGGGGCTTGCAGTATGCCTATGCAATACATTGTTTCCTCTAGCTCTATGTTTTTTTCTTCATAGCAGAACTATCAAGACACAAAGCTCCTTTACGGCTGCAGGGCTCTAAACCACTAATAGCTTTTGACAGTTTGTGAAAGCTTGTTAAACTCAAATAATTTTGATAATGCATGCTAGTAACAAGACAAACCAGTTATCCCAGCATAACTCTTTCTGTCTATTCATCAAAAGATTTATATTAATTGCTTAGGAAAAAAGGATGATATTGTTACTGAGTTTTTAATTAATTTTTTTTAAGTTTTTAATAAATCTACTCTTATTAAATCAGAAAACAGGAAAGATGGCAATTTTTAAAAGAGCAGTGGTGATTGCACAGTGATCACAAACCTGTTAAACAGTTCCTTCTATTTATGAGTTTTTCAAGTGCCTAAAATTATTACTATTTCATTTAACAGACACTGATTCATTCTAGAGATGATCATGGTTTTCTCCTGCTCTCTCTGCCTTCCACAACTGTCTGAGAATTTTCTGAAGTCATTAAAATTTAAATGTATTCTTAAGCATTGTCCTGAGGAAAGCTGGGGAAGCTTTGACAAAGTCCTTTTTTTAAACTGAGAGGAGCACAGATGGTTGAGCTGTTAGGAGGGTGGTGGGACAATGACTGAATAGTAGCATCAGGATGATTTCTTAATGCAAGTGAGCTCAAAACTAGTATTTCACAGAATCACAGAATGGTTGAGGTTGGAAGGGACCTCAGGAGATCATCTAGTCCAACCCCCCTGCTCAAGAAGGTTCACCTAGAGCACATTGTATAGGATCACATCCAGGCAGGTTTTGAAGATCTCCAGAGAAGGAGACTTCACAACCTCTCTGGACAACCTGTTCCAGTGCTCTGTCACTCTCACAGTGAAGTTTTTCCTCATGTTCAGGTGGAACTGTCTGTGTTTCAGTTTGTGCCTGTTGCCTCATGTCTTGTCACTGGGCACCACTGAAAAGAGTCTGGCCCCATCCTCTTGACACCCTCCCTTAAGATATTTGTACACATTAACAAGATCTCCTTTCAGCCTTCTCTTCTCCAGGCTAAACAGGCCAAGCTCTCTCAGCCTTTCCTCATAAGAGAGATGCTCCAGTCCCCTAATCATCTTTGTAGCCCTTCACTGGACTCTCTCCAGTAGTGCCACATCCCTCTTGTACTGGGGAGCCCAGAACTGGACACAGCACTCCAGATGTGGCCTCACCAGGGCTGAGTAGAGGGGCAGGATCACCTCCCTCGACCTGCTGGCAACACTCTTCCTGATGCACCCCAGAATACCATTGGCCTTCTTGACCACAAGGGCACATTGCTGCCTCATGCTTAACTTGGTGTCCACCAGCACTCCCAGGTCCTTCTCGGCAGAGCTGCTTTCCAGCAGGTCAACCCCCAACCTGTACTGCTGCATGGGGTTATTCCTCCCCAGGTGCAGGACCCTGCACTTGCCTTCCTTGAACTTCATGAGGTTCCTCTCCGCCCACCTCTCCAGCCTCTCCAGGTCTCTCTGAATGGCAGCACAGCCCTCTGGGGTATCAGCCACTCCTCCCAGTTTTGCATCATCAGCAAACTTGCTGAGGGTGCACTCTGTCCCTTCATCCAGGTCACTGATGAAGAAGTTGAACAAGACTGGACCCAGTACGGACCCCTGGGGGACACCACTAGCTACAGGCCTCCAACTAGACTCTGCGCCACTGATCACAACTCTCTGAGCTCTGCCGTCCAGCCAGTTCTCAATCCACCTCACTGTCCACTCATCTAACCCACCCTTCCTGAGCTTGTCTATGAGGATGTTATGGGAGACAGTGTCAAAAGCCTTGCTGAAGTCAAGGGAGACAACATCCACTGCTCTCCCCTCATCTACCCAGCCAGGCATTCCATCAGAGAAGGCTATCAGATTGGTTAGGCATGATTTCCCCTTGGTGAAGCCATGCTGACTACTCCTGATCACCTTCTTTTCCTCCACGTTTGGAGATGGCCTCCGGGATGAGCTGCTCCATCACCTTTCCAGGGATGCAGGTGAGGCTGACTGGCCTGTAGTTTCCCAGGTCCTCCTTCTTGCCCTTTTTGAAGACTGGGGTGACATTGGCTTTCTTCCAGTCCTCAGGCACCTCTCCTGTTCTCCATGACCTTTCAGAGATGATGGGGAGTGGCCTAGCAATAACATCTGCCAGTTGGACCAGTATAACTTACTGTTTCTTGAGGAAGCTTGGTAGGTATAACTTTCTCTGTGGTTCAGTGAAAGAAGCATGTGGTTGGGAATCAGGAGACCTGGATTCTGTTTCAGTGTTTTCATTGCTCGAGTAGCTTAGGTCTCTTTCTGCCTCATTTCCTCTTTACCGTTTAGATCTGTGTAAATAGTAAAAATACTTTGAAGCAGACTTTCATTATATGTGGAGCATTTGTGCAGCACTGTCATCATAGTTAATAGCACTTTTGCTGTCTACACTATAGACTTTTCTTTGTACAAGTACTCTGATGGCTACTACCAGACAGTAACAGAAAAGAGATACTCTGCACAATAATACTGTTAATCATGTTCTATTTATTACAGCTACGAAAATCAACAGTACAAAATGTTGATCCCAATTATTTCCAAAGAGAACTGTGATTTTTACCTTAGAGCTCTCTCTTAAATCTCTGTGCTCAGAGGCAAATAGTGAGGTTCACCTCTGTACTGGAAATTAGCTATACTTTTCTTCACAGACAAAATTTCAGCCTCTGAAACCTCTTTCTGTCACATGAGCATCTGATGGAGATTCCCCGTTATAATCAAATGTTTTTTTCCTTGTCACTCAGTCTAAGGAATGACTGGGTGGAGATTTCTGAGGATGCACCACTGTACTCCCTTCACAGGTGGGATGCAGACAATTCTCCTGGAAAAGGCTTTCTGAGAAATTCTCTCCCTTCTCTTTGCAGACACAACAGAAGTGCTCTGTGGGATTATGCTGCATTCACTCTCTACCTTTACCAAAAAACTCACTTGGTAGCAGAGACAAGATAGAATTTATTCAGCTAGCTTTCGATGACACCTCTCTTGGTGTCTCGTTCTGAGGCGCACAACTCTCCCCATGTACCTGATCACCAAGTTAGAGTTCCAGCTGAGGCCTTTGGCATTTCAACACCAGGCCTCTTTCTTTATCAAGCCTTTAGTCTATCATCTGTAAATATTTTTCCTATCTTGCCCGGCTTTTGTTAGGAGAAATACTTTTAACATATTGCATATTTCTCAGCTATAGTAAGATAAATGCCATACACATAATAGGTATCAGCAGACATGAACCTTTTGCTAAAAGCACTGCCGCTTTACTAACCTGGAATGTCCTTTGGTTTTGGGGCTTTATTTTGCTCCTCTCACTGCAGTGTGTCAGTCATTCTAATGAGACCAACTAAAATATTAAGTGTAAACTTTTAAATACTTATCTTCACTCTCAATATTTTACAGTAGTTACTGAATTAAAACTCTTTTTATCACCTTCCTAGCTCAAGCATCTGTTTTATTATATTGGAAGATGGCAATTTAAAAGACATACACAAAAATCCTTTTTCACGTAACATGCATGGGCCTAATTTTTATTTGCTATTTAGAGCTGGATAATGAGTTGGGAGATGATATATACACCAAAGCTTAACTGGTCTAGCCACACAGGCTACATTAGCAAAGAAATACCTCATACAAGGAAAAGGAGTTATTTTCCTACTAGAATTAAATCACGTTGCTGAAGGACATAAGCTGTACCTGCAAAGAACTCACATGAAAGTGTGATGTGCGTTTTATCTGGCACAGCATGGCCAGATGTTGGCTAGAAGTACCAACTTCTAAATGAAGCCATAAATACACCCTTATTCACCTCTACAGAGGACCCACTGGACCAGGGGTCTAACTATACAGATACAAAAAGTACTGTGGGCCTACATAAGGGCAGCAGGTAGAGACAAGAAGTAGATGAAAGTTTGGCCCCACTCCCACTACTCACTGGCCATAGCTTGTAGCAAGACTGTGTGGGATGGGCATGTAGTAATTGATTGACGCATTGGGCCAACACTAAGCATCTGTAACCCTGCAGCAATGAAGGGAGGCAGTCTGAGTCAGACACATCTCTGAGTCATGATGCCTCCCAGGCCTCGTCCCCTGGTGGGGCAGTTTATAATCATCATTTGCGGGGGGGTAGCGCCTACCTATCTTTTAGTCATGTAGGTCATACAGAAGGTCTGTCTGAGCAGAGCCAAGGAAAACACAGGAAGTCAAGATGCAGTCAAATTACAGTTATGTGTAAACTCAGTCCATCTCAGGTCCAAATAACTCCACCTCAACGCTAATCAATGGAAAAAATGTCAGTCATTTTCATTCTTCCCCTTTTAATTTTCACGTGATGCATGTAAAACTAAAGCTGATGCATCAGTTAAAATATCAGAAGTAAAAGCATGTTGTAAATCAGGACTGAGCAAATTCCAACAGAGGCAGATGGGGAGGCAGCTCATGCTCTAACTAACTAGACTAATTTTATAAGCACTTTTATGAACAGATGATAGGATGCTCTGCCTGTCTAGGCTGTGGAATCTTAAGCTCATTAGGCTACTTAGTGTTCAAGGAGTACAGAACAGCTTTAAAGGAGATGAAGTTAGTTTCTTCATGATTTCTGCTAGAGAAAAAATCATGCTAGGGAAGGGATTTCCTGGCCCTTCTGAATTGCTAAAATGGTCACTTGAAGACACTTGGCACTACTTGCCAATAAGGGAAAAGCCAACTGTTCATTTTAGAAACAGATGGAGCAATAAAAACTGTTAAGAGTGCCACAGCAGAGTCAGTTGTCCTCTCTTAAGCTGCTGATGAAGGCTGCTTGAACTTACCTGGTTAGCCTTTTACTGGCACACTTTGGGAGAGTTCACAGACATTTCCACTCCATACGGGGGGCTGTAGAACAATGAACTCTAGGTAGTGGATAGTAACAAAGAGCTGGAAACTAAGCTTTTTAAATATTCCTGACCAGGATGTTTAGATGCTTCCATATAGCAGCCTTGAAGCTATTTATGCTTAAAAATCATTAGTTCTAACACCAAATACCTCATCTCATTTTTCTCTGAAGTCAGCTGAAATTTATAATGATCACCTTGAGGACTGGGTCCAGCAAACCGTTTCCAGTATACAGGAGAAAATAGGTAATTTACATATACTGTACAAGAATGAGCCTGCTTTGTAATGCAGTGTATGGTGAATATGGGCTTCCTCTTTGTCTCAAGTCAAGGTTGCTGTAGAAGCATATAAAGAATGCTCTCCTTTTGACACGTGTGCAATCCTCCATTGCTATTGAAATAAACTGTGTAAATCTGTGGGACAGAAACAACAAAGTCTACAAACAGTACAGCATAATGGGAACTCTTGACACTGAGATCTATGTCAATGAATGTAGAAGGTAAATTTGACTTGATCGAGTCTTTATTTTCCCCTCTCTTTAATGTGAATGTTTTTTCTTTGAAGTAGCTTTAGCAAGAGCAATTCAAAGTTCGGTTATGTGTACACAGCACTGTTATTTCTTCACAGCATTTTTCGTTATAATGAAAAATAATAAGACCTTTTGCCTTGATATAGTGCTTTTCATCTTCAAAGCATTTTCAAAATATTCTCTAGTTAATCTGAACACCCCTTCAAAGTAGTTATGGTTGATTATCATTATGATTATCACTATACAGAAGGGACAGATTTTAAATTACTTAAATCCACAGAAGAATTTGATGAAGGGGGATTAAAACTCAGGAGTCCCTGTGTCCTCATTCTCTGACCACAACATGGTCAGAGCTTCTCCCCAGCTAGATTTGCACTGTGAAGAACTATCTTCTTACACACAGACTAATTTTGTTTTCTATAGATATTTAACTAAACAATATACCTATGTGTAGTTTAGGTACTTATTACACAAACAGGAATGTTACATATTCATTTGGACAGGCTTACACAACTCTATCACACATATAGCCAAATCTGTTCAGTAGTTGCAGGGACCTAAAACTGCCAGACCTTGCAGTCAGTACTTCTAAGAAGGCCAAAGTTTTCAGTTATTTGCTACAAATGGACTCTCACCATGACTCTCTTCAGGCATAAAAATGCCACTTTATGTTTAACACTCTGAAGAGCCTTAATCTGCAAATATAAATGATTTATTTCCATATCAAGGTTCCTCTGTACTTTGTGAGTGGTGCAAAGTACAAATGAGATGTGGTTCTTACACATTATTATAACTTATGCCATGGAAGCACTGCCCATGAGCCACAACCACCTGAAATACTGAGAAAATGAAGCAGAGAGTCTCAAAATTATTGTATATTTCCCTCCTTTTTGTTAAACTGAAATGAAACTTCATTGGATGACTTTTATTTTTATTCAGATAAGTGGATTTACATTCCATCATTTACAACATGAAGTACAAAGTATACCCTCTGGGAAAGTACAAAGCTATAATTTTATTTCAAGGGGTTCTGTGATGTCATAAATGAAACTGTAAACTGAAATTATAACCTTTCTAGTAATCCTGTAAGTAGTGTCATTTTAAAAATGTATGTTCATCCTGAACTCAAAACTTTTTTGACTGCCTGCTTCCAATTTTACATGGTTATTGGAGAAAACTGATTATTCTTCAAAACATAGATATGTGATAGCTGAAACAGCCCACAGTGAAAAATGCTAGGTTAAGAACTTCTACATTACAGTTTACTGATGAACTGTCACTGAACTGGATTCCACCTTTCAGTTCTATGATAAGATTTTAAACTATTCAAAACTGACTTACCAAAAGCATATTGTCACCAGAAAAGAAAGCATTTTAAAATGATTATTTCACAAAGCAGTATTTCTTACCTGTTACAGAATACTTAGATCCTTTCAAAGGCTTAAATGCATATATAGCTTCAGCTAGGTTATCAGCTGATGTAGATGATGGGACTTCACTGGCTGCTGGTTTACAATCATTTGACTTCAAGAAATGCAAAATTTCATATTGATACAGGTTTTTATTATTGGTTCTGTTAAAAAGAAATAAGCATGATATTAAATTTGAAAAGGTACTTACCTTGTCTGCAAGAATTCAGTGTTTCAACTCCTTTTTCTGGTTCTGAATATGAATGTGGTTCTGAATACTATCTGCAATGTGCCAACAGTGGTTCAGATAAGGCATCTTCTAACACTGCATGTAGTAAAGCTTCCTTTGAATTTCCATCTCAAAATTTCTCAGTCTGAAGTATTTATGTCATTACTAATTCACAGTGAGGAGAGTCTTCTGATCACTGTTCTGTGTTCTGATTTACACAGGAAATATACAAAGCTTTATATAGAGTAATACATCCATAAAAAACATATAATACAGAGAGTTTATATGCATAAAGTTGGAAAGCTGATACCTCTTTGGACGGTTATAGAACAAAACTCCTATATGAACATCCTGTGCAGAAACAGCTAGCATAAATTGCAAGTGGGAATAAGAAGAGACTCTTACTTTATCATCCCTGAGAGTCAAAGTAATGAATAATTTCAGACCATTTAAACAAGGTGAGCTCTCATATTCAAAGAGGAAAAGCAAAAAACAAACCAAAAAAGTAAACGGACTGCATATATATACATAGTTGTGGTAAAAGATGAATACTGCAACAGCACTAATGTATTTTTTTGTAAGCAGTTCAACAGAAGAAAATTATAACAGAATTAAGTAGAGGGAATTGCCAAAATTATTCACAAAAATGTTCTGTGCAGCAAAGAGTAAAGTTAAATATACACGTTGAACAGAGAGGCCAAGTTAGAAAGAGAAATATAAGATAGATTTCAATACTAATATGATATTATTACTATATTGTGCTGCATCGAAGATGTTAGCATGTAATTTAGCTGTCTCTTTCTTTCTCCCTTTGTTAGCTTAAGTATGGTTTTCCACAGTCCATTTTTTGTAAGTAGTCCAGTGTTTTGTACTATAGTCAAAAGTTTTCAGCATCTGTGACAAGCTTCCCATCTGTGTACAAAGATCCCTAATATATTGAAGATGAGGAAAAAATGTTGAACGCTATGCAAAGCACAAATTCCAGCTGAAACAAGGTCAGCACTAGCTGTTACTGTGTCGGTTGTAAAGAAGTTTCTTTCTGCTTCTTCTGGTATACAATGAACTGCCTCCCAGATCTCTGCAAATTTCTGAGCTGCGATACAATGCAGGATGTACATTTGGTAATCAATCTGAGTCTACATTTCCTAGCAGATATGTAATATTTATTAGCAAAGAGGTAGCACTGAGTAGCATGTGAGAATGGCACCTCTGGACAGCTGAGGTACTTCTGGTAGACAAGTACTATTAAAAATAAGTACTTATCATTAACAAGATACAGCCATTTTTTTTCAAAGTTTTAAATGTTGTATATATATCTGTATCCATACATATTAATAAAATGCATATATGAATCAAGACTACATATAGTTCTCAAGATGTAAGATTATATGTCATGCTGAAATGCTCTGCTTAAACATTCAGATTTGTTGAAACAAGAAATATACCAAAAATGGGAAAATTGTAATTATTAATACATAATGATAGTGCTTTTACCTTTTTAGATCACTGCTAGCTATACTAAACTTGAAGAGCTAAACATACACACTTTGTATATGCGTGCATTTCAGAAGGAAAATACAACATTTAATTCTTTTTTTTAAAAACATGTTCAATTTTGTTCTCAGAATCATTTCTGGATACTGAAACACCACCCTTAATATAAACCATAATGAACTTTTAAATGCTTTTAAATATTTTTAATATTTTTAATTTCTTTTCAATTAAAAATAAAGTTCTTCAACTTAGTTCCAAGCAATATAAAATTAAGAATTTATCCAGGTCAGAGCTCGATTTTTTGCCCTTTTTCTTGACATTTCAGACAAGCCAGGACTAATCAGAACTTTTGCTTTATGTCGTTGTTCTATAGCATCATCCACAGAGCCTGCAGTGTTATTTAGTAACGTGCTCTGTTGTGAAATTGAAGGACTTCGGGGGGAAGGCAAGAGCGTATCCAGGAATATGGTAGGTGGTCCGGTTGAAATACGGACAAGCTAAAACTTAGATCTTAAACAGTCAAAGCCAACGATTAGGATCTTTAGCAGATACATTTGAGAAGATAAATATTTTATTTTACTATACTGTGACATTTGTCGAAAACTCTCCTATGGAACTGTATAATAGCTTAGAAAAGTATTTATGTCCTACCAGATGCAGATCGCTCTGTGTACATCCAGTGACAGAAGATTCACTGAGAGTTTCATGAAAGAAATATCAAGAAGAAAGCAGGATAGGTATGCTGGCCCCGATTTCAAGAAATATTTAAACATAGCAGTATTTTCATTGACTTCAATAAAAGTGCTTTCAAGATGAAAGCTTTTAAAAATGTTAAAACTTTGTACGGAGAATATGGTTCAATTTCTCAGTTTATGGAATAGATGATAGTTATGTTTCAAAATATTCTGCACAGGTTCTAATTATGTTATTCGGAGCGTAGAATAGGACTCTGAGAACAATGCTGTTAATTACAAAAACTCAGAAATCAATTGGGTGTCAATATCTATTTTTGGAGAGAAGATATCCTAAAAAAAAAAAAAGCAGTCTTGTTATATGTTCTGATGCAAATTCACAATAAAAGAGATTACCCCAAGAGATCACTCTGCATCTTGTTTTCCTAATTATCCGCTAAAGAATTGCAATGTTTACTGTACGCTTGTTTTAAGCGCCTATACGCTTATCCAGCCCACGCAATTCAGTGTTTGTAAAGGACGAAAAACTAACGCTACGTGAGGTTTGAGGACTGCTGCAGCTCCGCTGTATTTCTTCCCCGCCACTTGTGCCTGGCCTCCGCCGTCCTCACGCCTCCGCGATGCCCCCGACGCGGCCTTAGGTACCGCACGGCCGCGGGGACGGCTCTCTGCCGGCCGCCCCTCGGGTGACTTAGCGAAGCCACAGACGCAGAGACCCGGCCGAGCGACGCCCGCCCCCGCCGCTGGGCTCCCCTCTGCCCGCCCTGCGCGTTCGCACGCCGCCACCTGGCGGCGAGCGCTGGCTCGCCGCCCGCGCGCCCAGCGGCCAACGGCCGCGCTCCCAACGGCCAACGGCCAACGGCCAACGGCCGCGCGCGCGCGCCGGGCCCCCCTGAGCGCGGCCCCCGCGTTCACTCACGGGCTGCGGCGCGGCGCAGCGCGGCGCTGCCGGGGGGCGCGGGGGCGGCCCTCAGTGCGCTCTGGGCGGCTGCCAGCGGCGCCGCCCCGCCCTGCCCCCCGCCCCCGTCTTTCCGCTAAAATGGCCGCTGCCGCCGCGGCTGTGAAGGTAAGAGCGGCGCCGTGTCCTGGCGGCCAGGGAAGGGGCTGAGGAGCGGCGGAGGCGGCGCGCAACGCCGCCGCCTCCGACCCCACCCCGCCTGTCGCCTCCCCCGGGGCTGGCCGCGGGCGTGTGGAGCCGAGCCAAGCCGAGCCGAGGGGCGGGAGGACGCGGGCCACGCCGCTGCCCTGCGTGCCAAGCGCGTGGGCGGAGGCGCTGCCCTCTCTCCGCGGCCGCCCTCCCTGCGCCGCGTCCCGTGCTCTCTCCCGGCAGGCCCGTGCCCTTCGCACCGGCCCCCGCGCCGTCTGCGCCTTCTCGCGCCTTCCCTTGCCTTCCCTCGCCCCTTGCCGGTCGCCCGCCCGCCGGCGGGTGCCGCAGGTGGCGGCGGCCGCCGCCGCCATGTCGGCGTGCGCTGCCGCTTCCGCCATGCTTAGCGCTGCCGAGCGCCGCTCACACCAGCCTTGTGCTCCCCCCCCCCCAAAAAAAAAAGTCAAGATTTCTCTTCGCAGCAGGTTTGTTTGCAGCCGTGATCGTTTCTGTTACGAAGCTTTCTGCGTGCTCAGCCGTTTCTGCACATCTGCCTGTCGGCATCTGAGGCGCTGGGCGCGGTGTGGGTGCTCGTGCAGATCATCTGCTCCGGGTTGGCCCGAAGGCCCTTCCCGTGCTGTGGCTTCTTCGAGGGAGTGGACTGGACTGTCTTTTCTTGAGCAGCTCCCTGCGCAATTCCTCTCTTCTGGAATGTACATGGAGGAGAGTGACTATGCTGGAACAGCACACTTTTTTTTTTCTTTTTTTTTTTGGTATGAAAACTGATAGTTAAAGAACTCGACCACACACAAAGTTTTCTGCAGTAGCACTCAGTTTATTTCTTCTAAGTCAACAAAAACTTGTCTATCCTGTGCTTTAAAAAAGTTACTTAAAAAGAGCTTGGCGTGCGTCACAGCTGAGCAGACCAAATATGCTGAAACTCTGATTTTATTAACTTTTAACTGTAAATTGCTTATGGCTTGCTATTTTTTGCCCTTCTAAGTAAAAGCCTTTTTAATGCCATCCTCTCCCTCTTCTTATTATCTCCAAAATAGAAGGGAAGAATATAGATGTATTCATTGTTTTATAGCTGTCACAAAGACTCATAGCTGATCGTGACAATGCTTAACCTTTATAAATGTTTAGAAATCCAGCCTTTAAATGGACAAGTGTGGACTGAGAATTGTGTCTTAATGACGAATGAGTGACACTTATACTTGAAGCTAATTGTGGAACTTCAACAAATATTAGGTAAAGAAAGGCATAAACTTAAGTGTGTTTAGTATTTAGACTCCTACAGAAAAAATGTTTTGGATTTTCTACTTACTGATGTGATAATTATCTGACAGGTTTAGATTTGTTGCTCTTCATCCCAATGTTTAAGATAGAATATACTGTGATGAATGACTGCATGTTTAGTTCCACTGTATGCCATCTTCACTTATCTAAATTCCTGATTACCTGTAAAAATCAATGCAGGTTGTAGCTCAGGTTGTATCTTTCATGTGCCTTTGTAGGATGCTTTGGAATGGAACATACAGTCTTGCATCTTACTCTTCTTGAGGTCAGTCCTAGACATGATTTTTCTTTGCCTTTTGAGAAAAGGTGAGACTTTTCTCCCTGAGTCAACTTCTCTGCCATTCCTTGCCTTCAAAGCCTGGGCTGCTCTCTGGAAGTAGACCTCAGCTCTCTTGGCAGGATATGTCCACACTGACCCTAGAGCAGCTGTTTTCCTTTTGATAATTCACTAGAAGGTCTGTAAAGCAGAGTTTACTATAGAATCGGATTTTTTAGGTCTCCTGCCCCCAGGCTCAGCTGATGTTCCTGGGGATCAGGTAAACAGGAGGAAAAACAATCAGAGTCTCTTGCAGAGAAAAAGAGTAAGTACCAAGGCTAGAGGTGCCATCTCCAGGTTGGTTTCCAGGTTTGGAGAAGCAGCTGCTTTAATGAGTGAATCAATGCTTGCCAGTCTTTCCTTCCAGTGTAGTTCTTTCCTTGTTAAATATAGTAAGCCTGTCATTTCTGTAGCCATCAGTAACACTTGCTCTGTACTGATAGGGTTGCCTAAGGTGGCCTGAAGGCTGACCAGGCTGCTGGTGAGGTGTTTTGCAGGGAGGAAGAAAGAAAAAGCAAATTCAGTTGCTCTTCTAGCAATTGGAGTGTAGCTCTTATTCCTGTGTTGTGGGTTCTCTATCCTGGGAGTTGTGAATACTTTGCAAGCCCTTTGCTGGCATTTCGGACAGCAAGACTATTAGCATAAAAGCCTGCACTAGAATTGCATAATGCAACAGGGGTGCTGTTGGCAGTATAGCAGCAGAAGTATAGGTAACCCAAGAGTTAATGTGAACCCCACCTCAACAGACTGCACTGATCTCTATGCTGCAGTGGCTGGATGCTTACTGGTACAGGAACTAACTCATTAAAAGGCAGATACATTAGAGCGCTGTTCTGATGTGACAAAGCTGCTTGCAGTGTTTGAGATAGCTCGTTTACAGTTTTATGCATTTACTGTGCAGTTGAAAGCAGACTAACAACAGAGATCTCTGCTGATTGGCTTTCATGTATATGTCTCTGAGCACTCAGAGTAACAGGAGTGACTGCAAGTTAGGATAGCCTCTTAACTTGTACCCCAGACCTCCTTAAGAATTTGAAACAAACAATTGTAGCTGCCAAATGTATGTTTGAATTAATTTGGGGAATAAATAGATGTTTTCTAATTGAATAAAAACGTTGTAGAATAGGTAATTTTAATTCATTAACACCATGACTTCTTCTGTTAAAAATTATTATTGGATGAGAAAGTGAATATATGCATACTGTTTCAGTTTTGTATGTGCATGCATTATGATAATTTTGAAGAAGGTAAAAGCCACTGCCTGGCAGGAGCACAACTTACAAGCTTATGAAAATATGGTGTACTTTAAAAATAAACATATAAGTCTTCTCATGATCAGGGTTTGTGTTTTTAAACAAGTATTGCAATCTTGGCAACTTGTGAGGGGACCCTTCACAGCAAGGATGAGATTCTGTTGGAAGATTTGGTATGAATTGTCAGCATGACTCATTAATAATGGCAAGCTTTAATATGAAGCATGTTGTTGGGTAAATCTTTAAATAAACCAGGATTGTTGAATATGATGTAAGAGTGCTTGATTTGTGTGCTTTTAAAGATGTAGCATTTCAGTTTCAAATTAACCTTTTGGTCATGTAGCTGTAGCTCATGTTTCCATGCTTTGCCATGCATAAGAATTAGACATACAAGTATTCCCTTCTGAATATTCTCAGTCTTAAATCATGGAGCACTGATAAAGCAAGCAAGCATCATACCAAAGTAAAGCCAGTTCAGTTACTGAAGGAACCATTTTTTTTCTTTTTCAGAATTAGAAAAAAGAAACTTCTCACACTTTTGGTCCTAAGTTCTGTTGATGTCATAGTCCTCAGTGTTTACTAAACACATGTGAGCAATGTTCAGAACAGTTTTGTTGCTTTTGATATTTATCATATTTTTTATTGTTGCTTTTAATATTTAGCTCCTCTGGCTTAGCTGTTAGTTTTTCTTTTCTGTATGTGGATGACTGCAACTTTGAAATGAGAAAAAATAGTAACATATCCATTGCACACATTTGGTACAATTTTTAGGACAAATCATTGTTCATCCTAAAATTTACATAGTCTTCAGGATTTTTGTGAACAGTCTATGAATATTTCTGATAAATAAGCAACACGAGGAGCACCAGGGCAAACCCATCAGTACTACTGCAAAAAATGATCCCTAATGCTTGAATACATTCAGGGTCGGGTTTATGGAATTTTGCTGGTGTTTTCCTTTGCAGTACTCTTCATGCTCCACAGTGGGGCAGCAAAAGGAAACAGGATATCTGTTACAACTACTTCAGTGTATCAGCGTTTGCACCATCTGCTGTGGAAAGTTTTCATGTAGAGAAGCATTTGGCGTGCAGAGAAGACCACACAGTCTCCACTTGTTGAGACTAAATGTTTGATGAGCTGACTGTAATATAACGATGGAACCAGTGAGGTCTTTATGAACATGAAACTTAAGAAAGAGCCAGAATAAGAGACAGTTGTGTGTGTGTGGGGGGGGGGAAATACATTTAAGACTTCATTTTTTCTTGCGATACTTTGTACCTTTGTAAGTAAAAAAAAATCTTTAACCATGCAATAGTACTTTATGCCAAAATGGCTCCAAAACAGTGCTTTTCCTTAATATAGGGCAGTGCAACCATAATATAAATTCTTTCATTTAAAACTGAGACAAATTTTTCAACAGCTGGTTGCACTGAAAAAAACAATAGCATTTTCCCTGTGTATGATGAATGGTGACTTTATTTTTAAATCCCATTATGAAGCTTGCAGTTGTGAAAGGCTGAAGAGCTAGAAATTTACTGAAGTCAATAGAAAGTTTTGTATTGACTTATTGAAAATGGGATTATCCCTAGAAAGACAAAAGGAAGATACTTTCCAATGGTGAACTAGAAGCAAGAAAACTCAGATGTGTTTTTCTTTTGCTGGAGTATGAAGTCACAAGTAAGTTTAGATTCAGTGAGAATACATGATTCAAATTATCTTTTTTCTCTTTTTTCTTTTTTTTTTTTTTTGCAAAAGAACTAAAACAGGTCAGCAATGAGCAAGAACAAGAAATCAGCAATTACTAAAGCGTGACAAATACGTGGTATTTGTGGTTCACTTGATGTTTAGTCATTGCAAGTTGTATCAAAGCACAGTGTAAGGCTTTTAGCCTGGTTTCCTAAGGAAATAAGATATAAGTGATTAAACTGGCTCTTTGCTTGGCCCTCTGCTTTTCCTTTTTATTGTGCTTTGAAACTGTTGGTCAGTTTCATAAAAATTTGAAAGAGAAGTAGCTACCTGAAAAGGCTTCCTAAAAAGTAGGTGAAGCAAGAATCCATTAATGTTCCTACTTAGCTTGTGTGTTGAACAAAATCCAACATCAGCAGATCTACATAGGAGAAAATTAGTGACCCTACTGCAGGCAACGCACTTGTACCTTCTTATATACCAGAGGATCTAACTGCAAAACTGCAAAGAAAGCTAGCAGTCCTTACATTGCTTGTAGTTCTCAGCAGATTCCTTTGACTTGCACTTGCAAAGTTGCTACTGAACTGTCCCCCTTTTCAGAAACTTGTGCAAATATTTCTCACTAGTTAGAGGTGCATTCCCGAATAGTACTCATTATTTTTGTATTGGGGTTAAATGATGAATTGGCATATCTTTGTACTTTTTCCATATCTTTTTTAATTTGTTATGTTTACAGAGGAGAATCATAGTGATAGTGCAAAAGTGAAAAGTTAAATTAAATATGATTGTTGAAAATCACTTGTTGTAACTTTCCTTTCTGGGAAACTGTCCTGGGGATATAATAGATGTTAGGTTGATCCATAGTCTAGATGCATCTCAAGCAGAAATTTTATGTTGTTACTGCCTAGTTAGTTTTTCAGTTATGCTAAGTGGATTGTAATCTCAAGAAATCTAATACATACTTTTTTGTTTAAGATTGGAATTATTGGTGGAACTGGCCTGGATGATCCAGATATTTTAGAAGGAAGAACAGAAAAATATGTTGATACTCCTTATGGCAAGGTCTGTATAACCTATTTTTTTATTACTAAAACTTTTTAATGTTGTTAAAGACATTTTTGTGCTTCAAGAATTTTCAGACTAGGCTTCTGTGTTAAATGGACACATAAAGGAGGTACAGTCACAAGACTGTATTTCCGTTTCATTGCTATGCATTTTCTGATTCTTAATTTGTGGAAACAAGGTCTTACAAGTGGCAAAGAGAATATAGCTCTCCTTCTTCGTGCATTGGATGAATTTGCAAATTCAATACTGAATTTGCAGTCTAAGATGGGATAAAGTCTCTCTTTCAAATTTGTGCTACTCTGTGGCCTGCAGTGTATGTCAAAACAGTTCTGGGAGACTTTCTAAACGACAGAAAACTCTCCTTTGACATATATGGGCCCTATTTTTGCTGCAGTCTCTGAATTATCACTTTACATACCAGTGTTCTCCTTACAGTCATGCCTATAAGCGCATCATTTGAAATTGATTTGAAGATGAAGCCCTGTGGCTGTTTATGTGGCGCGGATATTCTTGATCATCTCTCCTTCACATTACTTCAGCATTTTTCCTTAGCAAAAGGGAGTGGAGGCTAGATATCTGTGCTCTATACACTGTGCCTAGTGTGTAGTGAGAAACAACAACTGCCCCAGAGAGCTTGCAGTAGGAACAGGCAAGACAAAGGATGAAAGAGAGTTCTGTAGGTAGGAAACCAAGGCAGAGAGAGGTTCTAGTTAACACAGGATATTTATAGCAGAACTGGATCTTAAGTATTCTGTAATATCATAAAACCAGAAGAGGCTGAGTGCTTTAGAATTACCATCTGAGTTATGTGTTAGGAAAACTACCAGTATAAGCTAGTGTACATACAATGAAACATCTTGCATGTGGCAGTGAAAGTCATTTTATGGCAAGAAGCTTGCCAGAAAGCTCAGCTCTGTGGTGTGTGATTCAAGATCTGAACTGGTGCCTGCATTCAAAATGGTTTACAGGACAAACAGGAGTGTAAGGAGCAATTGGAGTTGGTGTATATACAGTTCAAGAAGAGGAAGGAGATAAACACTAACAGAGGAGAAAATGTAATCAGAAAAGTATATTTGAATATATTCAAAATATATATTGGTATCCAAAGTATACTTTTGGAAAGTATATTTCCACTATCCTGCAAAAACTGCTAGCATACTGCAAGAGAGTATCAAGGGAACTTTCCTTCTCTATTTTCTATACCATGATCTCCAAATGGTAACCAGTATTGATCTGAAGTAGAATCCACTAGTCAAACCAAACTGGTTGCCATTGTGTTATCTGTTTTTTGAGACTCAGCGGTGGTCATAAGATAGCTGTTTCTGGAGACTGCTCACAAAGCAAAAATACCACTGCACTTGTAGCAGATATGAACTGAGGAATTATATAAAGGAGGATGAAACACTCTTCTCCTCTCTCACAAAGGTCTGTTCAGATTAGAGTTCAGGGAAGCATTTGGCATTTTGTTCTGTTGCAGCACTTGCATGCAACAGAATTTGGTGGCCCCATGCAGTAGGTGGTGCCCTTTTGGCATTCAGTTTCCAGAAATGGAAAATACTGTTTCTCTTGCAGGAGAGGGAAGTTGCTTGCAACAGCATTTATTTTCATCATGGAATATTGAAGCTACTAATAAAACTTACTTTGTTCAGAACATAATTTTGATTAGATTATTTTACTTTCTGGTGAACAGAACTTGGTTCTGAAACTCCTTTCCCCAAATCAGAAAAAATCTTCATGTTCTAGAAAATTCTAGCAAGACCCATTTAATGTCTGTTTTAGTCATAGGTGTATGTAGCAAACAAGGCACTTTTTTTCCGACCCTCTACATAAACAGTGCTTAATTTCATGCATATTTATGTTGCAATCAAAGAGGATTTATTGTTTGTTATTGTCATAATTTAGGGTTAACTGCGCAGGGTTCTTTGTTTCCTTTTCCATTTTGTAACACTAAGTAATATGTATCTGACTTGGATTTTTTTGGAAGGAGGAAGTTGTGAACTATAATTTTAAAATAGGTGTTCGAGTTACTGATGTTTCAGAACTTTTCATTAGGTTTTTTATTAGATCCCGCTTTAAAAATACTGTTAAATTCAGTTTGTTCACTTTGAAGATTTTATTATTTTATAGGCATTTCAAAGCTCTAACTACACTGAGATAATAGTACATCATTGCTAGTGATAATAGTACAGCACTGTTGCTGGAAGGAACTTTCTTGGGAGAACGAGTGGAACTGAAGCATACACTAGCACTGTTAAGTAATCAACAAATAGTTTGAAATGTCTGTATCTTTCACTTCCTTGTAACTTTACGCACATTGATTTATCCTTATCTCCTCCGTTTTATTGACCTGTGATGCACTATCTTGTAAATTCTTTTATTAAACTATCAGCTCATCATTTATGAGTGCATTCTTTGTTCCAAATCTTTCTTTTTCTCCATCATGTTTCTCACCATCACGTGCAAGAAATGTCTTCAGGCAATTATCTGGAAGAAGCCCTGAATGCATGCTGTAGAAATCTCTATAGTGATAGAAACCAGTCCTGATATATGGCCAGCTTGAAACCTTCCAAAGTGATTTGGATAGTGGCAGATAGGGAAGGAAACCCTGCTGCTGGAACTAGATTTTGAAGCATTTTGGATTTGAAGGTTGTTATGTTTCTGCTTTGTCAGCAGTGTATGCCAAAATTTAGTATGGTTCTGTGATATGAATGAATATCAAGTAGCAGTTAAATTGCACCTTTCTTCCTCACATCTTTGGGAAATTGATATAAACGTGAATATGTGCTTTGCATAGCAAAGGATTCAGTAGCCAACTTACTGATCTTATTTTTCATTTTGCTATGAAGTACAGAGTTTCAGTTGAAGTTCTGTTATTTTTTTAAAGTATTTTTGTATGCTCTGCTCTGAACTGAGTTGTGTGCTTTTTACTTAACACAGCAAATTTGCTTCTGTGCTTCCTAAACCAAAAAAAAAATATATATATTGTGACCTGTCATTGTTACAGAATGTTGTAAGAGCAAAATACCTTGGTAACTAGACAGCAAGCCTTTTCTTTTTCCGTGTCTGTGGAAAGTTCATTGTTCCAACCACATCTGGTTCAGATTTGTATGCATAAAATAAGGTAAATAGATTAAACATTTAAATGTCAACAAGTTAAAATTAAATGGGGACTTTACAAAAAATCAGAATATGTAGTTCTAAAAATAAATTCCCTGGAACATTCTCTTTTTCATGAAAAAAAGTAGGAAATCTGTCTAGCAGAATTTAAACCTACATGGTTCAGGAAATTATGATGCTTGGAAGACATACCGCATTAAAAATTACCAAAAAGAACTGCATATTGGGTGGTGGAAAGTGCCATTTTTATTAGAGCTTAAGATCTCTAAAATGCAGCTTTGTAGGGCTCAAGTATCACTTTAATTATTCCAAATCTCTGCGAATTTTCATGTGTCTAATAAAATTACAGCTGCAAAATTAAATAACAATTAAAATCTTGTAGTTAGCAGTAAAATACAAATAAAATGATACCAAGCAGCAAGGAACAGGACATTTCTAAATGTGAATGTGTGGGTCTTTCCAATCACTTGCAAATTTACCTGGTGTGATCAGAAAATAAATGGCAATTTTGTTAAATAGCTTTTTCAGCTTTACAACCCAGGGTATGGAAGGAGTGGCTGGCACAGAAGTGGCTTCAGGCTTTGTTACCAGGTTTCTTCTACACTGAAATAAGTAGTGGAATGCTTGCCTTCTGATTTGGGCAGGAGAAGCAACACATCCAGCTGCACCACTGTTCAGCAGCAGCACAGTTCAACGTCTCTTAGACAGAGGCCTTACATTTTTTAACAAAATATTTTGAAGATGAGAAGCTAGAGGCACTGTGTATTTCAGGTCCGTGATGCGTATAACTCAGGAGCAGGATACAGCCTACAAAACAGTATATATGTTCTCATGGCAGTTGATGACTTGGTGATTGCCACAGGCAGGCCTTCATGTATCCATCCTCCAAGGCAGGGCATGTCTCCCAACTGGGCAGCTAAAGACAAAATGCTTTTGCCTCTAGGCTGGTTGGTTATGCAGGAGGAATGCAATGTTCTCATTGTATAGCTGTGAGAGGAACGTGCGTGCTGCATCTTGGTTCCTGGGCTGGCCAAATACAACTGTGCTTCTGCAGTTAGTGTACAAGAAGCTCTTTGTCACATCAGAGTTTTTTTCCAAAAGGTGAGGCTTCCAGCTGCAGCAAAAAGGGAGTTTATCAGGAAGTGTATGGGGGTGAGGGGAGCAGAAGGGTGGTTTGGGGGGAGTCTGGAACATGAGTATGAGCTAGGTAGTTCTGGTAGAAAGGGGATGTGGAAGTGGATGGGGAGTGCTAAGGGAATAGACAGATTTGATTTCTTTTGTGGAGGGCTTTCAGTAGGGAATGACACCTATTTTGCAAGAAACAACTAAAGTTAACTGGAGAGAATGAGATGTGCTAATTCATTTAAAGGCAACGTGTGCATGTTTCTGTTTTCACGTTCATGTACCACTGTTGGAAATACTATTTTTAAGTTGAGGTTTGCAGTTTTAGAGCTACTATGAACACAGTAAAGTTGTGATCATCATTCTTGAGTCAAGTCAGTGATCTTCCAGTTCCAGATTGTTTTACTGATCTGCCACATCACATCACAGGTTTCTTCTGAGTTAAATAAAATGTTGAGACTACAGTGGTAACCAGTATTTTCTTCATTGTATTCTGTGTATTTTTAAGTAGTCATTACGGTTTCCAGTGTGACTGGCAGGCTATAACACATTCTTGTTTGCTTGTTTTGCAGCCATCAGATGCTTTGATATTGGGAAAGATCAAAAATGTGGACTGCGTGCTGTTGGCAAGGTAAATGAGTATTTTAAGGGTTTTTTATATTAATTGTGTCTTGAAAAAAGTGGTTTTCTCAGAAGCTTTTTCTTTTTACACTAAGTGAATTAATTTTTCACTCTGACTGCATCTTGCTCTGTGTGGTTGCTGACAAAGCCCAGTGGGAGTTTGGACTATTCCGTGAACAAATTTGGTACTCCAGGGACTGAGAGTATTAACAATACCATCTAGGTTTGGGAAGGAAAAATGCAGTGGAGGATGCTGCCATAATGAGAATGGTAACCCACAAGATTGCCTGTTTTGGTGGTAGGTAGGTGGTACCTGATAACCATGGTAATTTGGCTGCACCCTTTACTGGCAAATTTCCTTTGTGAAACTGGAAAATTGCCTGTTTTCAGATTAACTGTATATACGACACCAGTGTAGCCTTTTTCAAATCATCCTGTTTGATTATTCAAGGCTGTAGCTGCTACCATCATTGCTTAGAAGACTGCATCCCATGTAATTGTCCCACTGGGTCATCTGTGTTCAGATATTTCTTACTGTATGCAAAAGAGATCTGCAAGCAGGGTCTGCAGAAGAGTGCACAGAAATTTCATATTGGCTAATGTAACAGTAGATATCTAGGACTAATGTGCTACTAGATTAAACACAAGAATACTCACCACATCTGAAAAGATGCTTCATGAGTGATTAGGCAGTCATTAGGTCAGGCAATCATCAGCCAGATGGGGAAGGATCAGCCTCTGCAGCAGCCTTGAACAGGCTGATTATTGATATTTTATAGTTGCCACCTTATGATTATCTGCTTTTTTCATAGGGTTTTATAACCTTTTGTGTGGGGACAGCAAGAGCAGGGCTGCTCAAGTATGGAGGATGAGCTAGGAGCTGAAGGTGACCATAGCTCAGACAGTGCCCTCACCAGCCTGGGTACAGCTCACAGCATCTGGATATTATGGGCTATCCAGATAGGTGATGGTGACAGGGGCATTGACAATTCCAGACAAGCTGAGATGATGACAGTCGGGTCCAGGGTCCATGCAGAGAGTCCAGGCAGGAACAGTAGAAGACAGGGCCAGAGACAAGGCTACAATGTGAGTCCACAGTCCTTTCAGGAGACAGGACTGGAGTCAGGGCTGGAGATGAGACCCCAGGCACAATTCTGAAGGCCATCCAGGAACAGGGCTGGAGATAAGTACACCTGCAGTGTAGCTGGGGGAGGGACTGAAGGCCCTGGCCTGAGCTTAAAGGGAGCACCTGGGCTCACAGGCGCTTTGGTGCATGCCTGCAGGCCCAAGGTGAGGCTGGTCAGGGCAATTAACAGCTGTTGGTGCACTAAGGACTCTGTTACTTTTCATGCCAGTACTTTTCCCTTAAACTGCTGACTGTTACCACCTCAACAACTACTATTCTGCCTGTGGTTTTACTTTTTTTTATCTTGCATGTATTTTGCTCATGTATTTTCTTACATCTGGACAACGTTTTTTCATTTTCTCAAATGAAATGCTGAGCCAAGGTTACATAGCTGTCTTGTATCAAACTAGGCTGTGGATTACAGTACGCTTGTCTGTGGGTTACTTCTTCATTGGGATTTATGACTGTTCACGGATGACCCCTGTGAGCTGAGTTTTGGGACTTAAGTTCCTGCAACTTTACTTTGTCTGTTGGGAAAACAGCAGCATTGCACATGAACATCAGATTTTAAGAAAGTCATGGGTATTCTAGAACACCAACTACAAAATGAAACAAATGTGCACACTTGCTAGCTTATCAGAAATGCTGATGATAGCGTGCGAATCCTGACTGACAGTTCTTAGTCACACCAATCAAGTTCTTTAAACCCTTTTCTCTCTGTAAAAGAACTAATTAGGATATGCAGTTCCTCCTTTCCTCTCGCAAGTTAGGGAATAATTTTCAAATGTGTTTACTTATTATATGTTTGTGAATTGCCCTTCCCCTCAGCATTTTCATTAGTACACATGCTCCTTTATCACTGTGTAGTTATTGCAGCCATTTTGAAAGTTTCGTTTGTCTGTAGTGTCTAATAACTTCACTGTAAGAGCCTGAGAGGTTATGCTGGCTTAGATACCTGGGGTGTAGGGTGTATTGTGCTGCTCTACCTTACAGTTGGGTTCCTCCAAACTTGGTTTGCTTATGGCAGTCATTGATAATGTTGGCAACTCTGTTGCCTTAGCAGGTAGTGTGCTTGTGATGGTGTAGAGCCATTTAAACACTGCTTGCTTGCTTGCTACAGTGGAATAGTTTGTATACCACCCTTAGAAACTGTAAGTTATTCCATTCAACAAACAGAAGTAAGTTGTTGCATGCTATCTTGTCACTCAGAGAGGCATCAGTGCCAGTCTTCTTGCTCATCCTCCTTGACAGCTTCAGAAGGCAGTTTCTTTGTGGTTGCTGACTGGTTCTGAAGCTGTCAACACATCTGCTTGAGTTTATGGATGGATCTCCCTGCAATCTGTAGTCCAGCAGCTTATCTGCTTACTAATGGTCTTTCAATTTATGCCCTCTTTCCCTGTATCCCTTCCAGTACTAAGTGTGTACAAGAGTGTAGTCCTCAAGTGTAGATGTAGCACTGCTGCTGGGTCGTAGATAGAGTGGATGTTGAGGTTGTCCTCACAGTTCCCTACCTCTCTGTCTTCTTTCCAGGCTGTGTTGCAGTTAGGGGATGTTGTGGCATAAGTTTAGTACAGCTGTTTGTTCCTTTAGGATGGTGGGAAAGATTATCTATGTGGAACTGTGTTGGAGGGACTTACCTTTTTTTCCTAAGTGACAAAAAGATAGAAGGGGATGCTGTCAAATCATCTGTCTTAGTAGTCCGGGAAAACTTGAGCTTGCCTGTCACCTCCACTCCTGTAACTGTCTTCCTCCACAGTCATCACCTCTGACATCTGTTCTGCATTCTCTCTCTTCCAAGACTCCCAGTAAGAAAATTCTTCTGGGAATTTTCTCCTCTAGGAGAGAAAGAGACCCAGTGTTCAACTCTGGCAACTCATACAGAAGTTTTTGCAGAGGGCCTCTGTCAGCATTTTTAGATCAGATGGTCTGAAGACAAACTTGTGCAACATATACATAAGAATGAAACTTGGGTGTGTCTGATCATGCTTCCTTCTGTATCTTTGTCAGTGCAGAACAAATTGCCCTAGATGTGTGAGAAGAGAATACCTAGACTTAAATTGTAGTTGGGAATACCACTAGTTCTTTTTGTGTTTGACAGCAGATAGAAAATCTTAACTCTTTTGTATTCAACCATTGCTATAGCTAATATGGGCGGGGCTGTTCTGTATCCTTCTGATCCAATGTATTTGAATACTGTCAAAGACGATATCCTATTAATTTCCAGCAGAGGGGGCAAAATGATTTCTCTCTTGGTCTGAGAGAATAGAAGGGATAAGAGAGGCTGCAGAGTGTTCTGACATTTCTGGTTAGAGGAAGACGACAAGATCAGGAGGAGAAGTTTGAATGCTTTTGTTTCCACTAAGTGCTGTAGGCACTGGAGAGGAGAGACTGATTTTTAACAAGCCATTTCACTGAATACTGCTGATTCCTATTTTGTTTTTGAAATCTGGGTATTTTTTACTTCATCTTTACAATACTAGAGATGGAAAAAGTGGAAAGAATACTACTTGAGTTTCAGTTCACCATCTGATACAGCAGTGATGACAGATAAATTGAATGTGCTTATAAGATTGAATATGTTCTGTGCTAGTTAAAAAATAAGAATACTACAGTAATGCACAGTCATTCTAATTTATGAAAGCTGTGTCAGATCATTTTAAGAAAAAAATCTGGCAGTCCTATTGTTTTCTTTGGAAAGGGGATATAGGTTGAAAGAGTGGGCTTTTCCTGTTTTTTATTTCTCATGTTGTGCCAGTCTTTCCTGGGTGGAAGGATGGAAACAGCACTTTTGAGCAGAAAATCTAGAGAGCTGATTATATATCCTATAAATCTGTTGTAGTATGTAGAAGATTTAGTATCACCAAGCCTGGGTTTTCAGAATCTATGAAACTGGCTCAAAAATTTACAGAAAAATGCATTTTATACTCTTAAGATGCTGAAGTGTATTTGTGTTGTGTTTTCAAGATTTTTTTTCATTACAACCTTGAATTTTGAATCCTTGAATTTGCCTTTAAAACGAGAATCACAAAGTACTTCTTCAGAAATTCATGCCTATAAATATAAATGAAATATTGAGAGACCCATAATATAGTCAGGAAAACAGGCTAACTGTAAGTTGCTGAAGTTCCATTTCCAGTGTGGTTAGGGAAATTACATTTCCTGGCATTCTGTTTATTTGGGAGAGGGAAGGCAATTTCAGTCTCATTTATTTTACTCTCTTTTCACCTTTATCTTTGCAGGCATGGAAGGCATCATACAATTATGCCATCAAATGTCAATTACCGTGCCAATATCTGGGCACTAAAACAAGAGAATTGTTCACATGTTTTAGTAACTACTGCCTGTGGTTCATTACGAGAAGAAATACAACCTGGAGATCTCATCATGATTGACCAATTCATTGACAGGTGGGTGAGCAACATCTGTTCTCTTCCTCTGTTCTTTGGGGAGAAAAGAGGGAAAGAGAGGGGATTAAACCATGCAGTAATAATTAATGTCAATCTCAATTTTTGTGGAATGAAGCGATAACCTCAGTTCTTATGGCAAAAAAAAATTATATTCCTATGCGAAGATGTGATAGGAATCATGAATGAGATAATAAGTAGTGCAGCTCTAACAGATACACAGAAAATATCAGGCTTTGAAGAACGGGCTGAAATGAAGTGAAATACAGTTCCTTAGGAGTAGTCTCCTGAAGACAAGAGATCTCCCATACTCAGATACTGGGGAGGACCATGAATAAAAAGCACAGGCCACTTACAGTTTTAAGAAGAATCTGAAACACAGTGAAGAGATGCACGAAACAACTCAGTATAATAGGAGCCAGACAGGAAAATATATGCAGTAATAGTGAGGCTCTGCAGAAGAGAGATCTAATGTAACACAGTGAGAGAAGAGAGAGAATTGCTTTAAAACAAGGAGAGATGCTAAACCTTTTAATTTTCTAAAAATCATAAAGAAGTACAGCTTTTCCAAAGAAGTGTGTTTACTGCAGACTGTTCCCCTCTCCCTGATTGTCTAATGCTTAGAAAAATCCAAGCAAACAGCAACCCCCCCGCAACAACATCTGAAGTCACCCAATTATACAAAATAATTCAACAATGTAGTTGCAAATTTTTACAAGTGAATTTAATATTGGTACTTATACGTGTACTGTATATGGAAGTCTTATTTGGGTGTTTTATCCTTTTTTAAGTATTTGAAATGGTTTATGAGGCTTCTTTGTGCTTTTAGCATGGCTGCTCATAATATTTGACTGCCAATTGAGCCTGAATGCTTGTTTGCCTAGGTTTGTTTTCTGCAGTACAGTACTGTTCAAGTTTTGACTTACTGAAGGTTTTTTGTCTGTAAACCAAATGCTTTTTCTTGTAAGAGAGTACACTTTAAATAGAAGGTATCTAAATGAGTAAGTACCCTACAGGAACAAGCCCCATATAAACTGCTTCCTGTATTTGTGGGTTATACTGGACTTGATTTATGGGTGGAAGAGCAGATGTATTCCTGACAATGGTCCTTCTTTTGAGTCTAAAAATATTCTGGTTGATCACTTTGTTTATATAGACTAAATCATATTTGTCTTTATTCTGCCAGTAGTACTTGGAAATTAGTAATTTTAGTATCGATTGCAATTTGTGGAAAAAAAGGTATTAAACATACTTTGGTACACAATTTGGATAATTGTGTTAGTAAAACATCAGTTATTTTGACAGTGTTATCTTGTGGTAGGCTGCTAGGTGATAGAATTGGAACCTAACTGTGCTAAACCATGAATTCTGTGCATGGTTAAGAAGTAGCCTCTGCCCTGGACAGCCTGCAGTTTTGAACAAGAAACATTTGGGATGAAAGTAGAGTTGTTATCTGCTACGGATGAGGGGTGGAAGTACAGAGAAACTAACTCCTGCCAAGGTCAGACAGAAAGGCATTGACAGAGACAGGAAAAGAACCCAGATGTGAAATCTGAGACCATCCTTCATCCAACATGTCTGAATTAACAATTTATTCTGAAGATAGTTAATCTCCTCCCACAGCTTTACATTTCCCAGCACTTGTGAGTCTGCATCATAACCTCTGAGCTGGAAAGGAAATAGTCAACTGGGTTAGGTTTGGGTTTTAAGAACATGTCCCTTTTAAGGGGAAAAAAAAGTTATAGAAACTATTAGTGTATATATCTGGTGTGAAGAGGAGTGAAGGGACAGAGAGAACAGGGAACATTTACATGGTATCTTCATTTAGAGTTTATCTAGATGACCAGCAGGCAGCTATGGCATAGCCCATACATGAGCAGTGTTTCCTTTGTGCAAATAAGTTCTCTTTCCCACACAGAAGAGCGGGAACACATGGGGGCTCGTTTCATGGCTTAAGGAGGCCAAGCAGCTTCTCAGAAAAATAATGCAAGAATGTTTCAAAATGGAAAATTGTAGGTAATCTGAATTTAAAAAGCATTACTAGCTCTCCCTACTGCTTGGAAAACCAGCGAGTCATAACAGTCTATTTCATCAGACAATTCAATTTCTATGATGTATCTTTTTTCTGATTTTTTTTGTGAGTGGATTTTAGACCATAGGTACTTTGAAGTTAGGGCCTGCATTTTCCCCTTTCACAGGGTCTATCATCTGTAAGAGTGATTCCTTTATACATGATAAAACTACCATCTAGCAAACAATGTTGCTGACAGACAGATCTTTTCATGGGACAAGTTAGATGAATTGTCCACTCTACTCAAGTTTGAGGATGATGTAATTTTCTGAAATACCTTCTAATGATGGATCGGTGTCCTGTGAAGAGGCTATACTAGCAGCCCTGGAAAGAAGGTGGTGGTTAAACCCGCAAAAACGATTCCTGTTCAAAGGTATCCTTGCTTCTACATGGTGATTGATCAGTGCTAGGCACTGCATAGGAAAGAGGTGCAGGTCTAGATGGAAAGGATTTACTTAGGCTGCCATTAAAATTAGTGCCTTTTGGGTGCCTAAGTATGTTTTGTGAATCTGTGCTCTTGTTCTTAGCAGGAGCATGTGTCTTAGGTGTGAGGCAACAAGTAGAAACAGTGAATGGGAGTGGGAGGAGAGCTAGAACTAAGCAGAAAGCCACAGCCAGCAATATTAATTTGCTTCCATTGGGAATACACACTGTGGCATTAATTGCGTGATCTCAAAATATGTGGAATTTTGTAGCATCTCTGCCTAGTTTATGTCATAGATTTGATTTATAATCGGTCAACACTTGACTAGGTTTAACTAGAACCATAGCATTTCCAAACTTTTGAGATCCTAACTCTGCAGGTAATTAGCATTCCTATTAAGTGTCTGATTACATATATAAAGTGTCTCTGTATTTAAATTAATATTATTCATGCTTATCTATTTGTGTGTAAACATGAAAGTATATATTTTGTTAAATAGGTACCAAAATAATTGACTTGTATTCACCATACTTCCAGTGTCTCAAGGTAATCACAGGTGCCATTATAGGCAACAACAGTTGTTCTCTTCTTTGAAACAAACTCCTAGAAAAAAAGATGTCTAGAAGAGTTTTTAGGATGCCATGGGCTCCTGTAAGCATATTGTGGTGCTGTTAGTCACCTGGCTGGATCAAACTGCCTAGGGGCTTTTTAAAAGTTTCTGTTTGGGTTGCTGCTGAGGTTTGCTAGGAAAGGAAGAGTAAGAAGGTAACTAATAGTTTACTTAGATGACTCAGCTCAGTGAAGAAGATACAGAAAATAACTTCACGAAATAAATTCTGTAACAGCTGCCAGCTTTGTTGTTTGAATTTTTTGTGTCACTTACACCATTACAGTTAGTATAATATTATTACACTAGGTTAGCAGAATTTTAAAGGTGGGAGAGTTTTCTTTCAGTGTCCCTGAAGAAAGAAAGCACACTGAGAGTGCTTTTTATAAACCAGATGCCAATGTAAGTTTTCATTTTGTCCTTTTATTATTATTAGCTTGCTGGTATTTTAACACTACTGGAAGAAAGGGCGAAGTGATGCCAATAGCAAAGGACTGTTAATCACAGAGTGAAATGAGTCTGTTTGTTCACTTATTTTAGTTGGATTTTGATTCCCAGCTCCAGTTATAGTTGTTGTGGCAAGAAGAGCTTGCATTTCTATAAGAAAATTGAAATACTTAACTTGTCTTAACTTGTTGGGCTGTAAGTGTGTCTTTCGCCACAGTGGGGGAACATAAACTCTGGGTGCGCCTTCAAAATTTTAGTACATGCAACTTTTAATTCACTGTAATGAAAAGTGGATAAGGGCAATGCAGCAATAGCAGAACTACAGAACAGTGCAAGGGTTTGCTTACACTACAGATAGATACACCAGTCTCCTTGAGCTTGATATACAAGGTTTTGTGCATAAAAACGTACAGGTGCATGCATGACCCTTTCCCAGTGATGGAGTCCCCACCTCCAGTGTTCTGTCAGGATCCATGTGGCTAGTAGACAGGCTTTGTTTCTATGCTGACACCTGATGACTTCTCCCTTTTTTAGTCTAAACTGTCAGAACAGATGCTGTTTGAACAGTGATTGTTGAGCTCCGTATTTCTTGTCCACTGGTGATTTTGTTACAAAGCCACTCAGGGTACATGGGGAAGGCCTTGAAACTTCTGCAACGCAAGGAGCCCTACACAAGTACTCCTGCGGGTCTTTGCTCTGGTAAAAGGTCCAGGCAGTTCAGCAGGAACTCTGACTCCTCATGGTCTCTGTGAGCGCAAGACAATAAAAAGGAGCTGTGGATTCTGTAAGCTTCATTCTCTTGGCAGGTGATACAAATAACAGTATAGCAGCTATGAAAGGATTTGTGCTACTGCCCTATACCTTGCAGACAGGTTAATAGAACAGATCAGGATGGCCAGCTCCTGACTTGAGTGACAGGGCTGCAGAAAGGAGGAAAGCCCAAAAGATATTCCTCTGCGCCAGCCATTACTTCATAGCAAGAAGCAGAAACTGGTTCAAATCTGCCTTTATTCTCACCCTGAGCCTAGCAGCATTCTGACACATCAGCTGGCCCCATATCAAATAGCTGTGGCCTTTGCAAAACTGAAACATTCCATGAAGAAGGGAGATGATTGCACAAGTGGTCCATTGCTCAGAGCAGTCATAGGTCTCATCTTCGTTTTCCTGTTCTCACACGGTTTGTACTAAGTATAGCAGGATTTCTTTATTAGTGCTGTGGTCATTCTCTCCAAAAAATATAGACAGCTGAAAGGCAGAGATTAATGTTGTATATAAGTGGTCTTTCTTTAGGGCTTTTCCAAGTGAAAGTGCCTGACTAACAATATCTGAAATATTATAAGGCAGGAAATGGATTATGACTTTTCCCATTTCCTTCAATTCTAAATAATTCATTAGCAGACACTTAACATAAAAAAGGATGTAGTATCAGGTGGTTTCTGTTTGCAGCTCTTCAGTATCCCATAAAGGAAAAATTAATATTACTGTTTTGGTAGATTTTATCATCAGTATCTCATTATGCATATGTTTTTAATTTGCCAATTTATTTTCCTACGTTATAATCTCATCCTTAAGGGAACTGTATTATTTTTTTTTCTTTTCTTTCCCAAATCTACTGTAATGTGCAACTTGTATTTAAATTCTCATGTAAATTTTTGCTGGTGACTTGGATGGGGAACTTTTGTGAGCAATTTTTGTGAGCAGACATTTCGCTTCATAAGTGTGGATTCCATTTGAACAACTACACTAAAATGATAGTGCTTAGTTTCCCTTACTAACATACACCAAAGTTTGCTAATGTTGTCACTGAGTAGACATATGATGATACAAGGGCTAATGAACAAATTGTCTATCCCATTGCCTTTGAGGTCAGATTATTCTCAGTCTACTCAATATCTCTTGAATTTACAGTCTTGTTTAATGACTGGGGACTTCCTATATTCCAGCCACCAGAACCCTACCAAAACAATGGAGAAAGCTCTTTCTTTAGCTTTAGCCTATATTACCGAAGTATTTTCTACCTCAGTAGGTAGTTCTTAAGACTTAACAGTTGACCTCGTTTTAGTCTGGGAGGAAGACAGGGTGCTTGACAGCATATAATGAGGTTATACGTGATAAGACTGAAAATTACAGTAAAAAATCTACCACTATAAAGCAAAATTCATGAGCTGTCAGTAAATTAGAAGCCCAAGTCATTGTATCTGTTCAAATGTACGTTTGTAAACTCTCATTGTAGTTGGACATGATGTCCTTTTTGTTTCCTGAAATGAATGATTAGGGTGCAGCTGTGTCCAACCTAGGGAAGGTTGGGTCTTAGGTAGAATCAGTTTGGGGGTGAATTAGAATGTGTTTTGGCAAAACTGAATTACCACGTAAAAAATAAAGTACTCTTCATTCTGGCTGTTTTACACAAGCATTCTTTAGTGTGCAGCAGATCATCAATCATCTAGTGCAGGTGTGAAAGTCATAGATATATATAAATTTCTTTTTTTTTGGATTTTTAAAACTGAAATAATTTCAGACACAAATCTTACAAGATGAAGCTATCATTTAAATTCAAACGACTTCATACTTTAATAAAGCTAACTGATTGGACTCTTGCCTTATTTTTCTCCTACAAAGTGCAGTATGTAACATGCTGGGGAGAAGAAGGGAATAAGTCTCAGAATTTTGTTTCAGAGGGTTTTCACCATTCATTTGGTTGAATTAACTGAGGCAGTCTATTTGAGGGTAAAGTGATAACTGAGTGACAATTCCAGTAGATGGAAAAATTGTGTCTGGGATGGTCATTTTTGCAGCATGTTAGACCATTTTCATGCAAGGAAGTTGTTTCACAATTGAGAGAATGGATAAAAATCATTTTCAAATGCATGATTCTTTCAGCTGCAAGCTGCCAATATGTCTGTATAGTGTGTTGAGAATATGAAGACATCCTGTTCAGGGATGTTTTGTTTGAATTCATCCATCTTTTGTTCAAGAGGCTCTTCCAACAAATTCAAAAATTTTCAGTGTAAGAATGTAATGTGATGAAGTAGCTCTGTTTTGACTAGTTTTGCAGACTATTCAAACTTGATTCCTTCCCTTACTGAAAGCTCACTGTGCTCTTTTTTTCAGAGATTACTTATACCACAACTACATTTATCTGTTTTCTTTCATATAGAATTGCAGCTTAATATGGCTGTTTCTGGCACTTAAGAACAAATCAGCATTTCAGCATCTTGCTAACAGTAGATGGTCTCTAATGAATTGGTAATACACTACTAGAATAACAGTTTTGTACTCTTGACCTCAATTCTGAAAGGTCTGTACATTGGCAAAACAGGATAATGTGGTCATTAATAGCATGCTATGTTTTCATTCCCTTCCAGGAGCACCTTGTTACCAGACCTCTGATTTTGTTGCTTTCTTTTCTCTTTTCTCTTCTCTCTCTGCTCTTTTCTTTCCTCTCTGAGCATGTGTTCTGCTTTTCCAGGACTACTAAAAGACATTATACGTTATACGATGGGCAGTGTTCCTCTCTTTCAGGAGTATGCCATATTCCAATGGCAGAGCCATTCTGCACCAAAACCAGAGGGGTAAGTGAATTTTGTAAAAGTATTTAAAAAGTTTAATGTTTTTTAATGGCATCTGTGGATTATGGTTTAATTATGCACTCTCAGAATACACAGTCAATCTCCACTCCTTCATTCCTGTTTCGCAGGTGGTATTAAACAAAAATGTAACATTTTGAAGGCATGGGAAGTAAAAGATCATGTGACTGTAGGAGCTGTTGTCTTAGGGTAAATAACAGAAGGGTCTAAGAAGGCAGTTAGCAACCTAGATTTCCTAGGGACTTAATAAAATGGCAGAAGATCTTTATTTATCAGGTAACAAGCCATGGGAACAGCAGTGTGGACAAAACGGAGATAGAATTAGGGGATAGTTCATTTTTGTTCTGAATGGAACTGCAGGGCACCTACTGCAGGGCACTCTACACAGTTAAAATATAAAGAATTAGAGGTAATACTCCAGCATTCACAGAAATACCAGTATTGCATTTGTGCTTTTACGTACTATAGCAGTTGATCTTGGAGGGTGAAGGCTTTGTTTAAGGGATGTTAAACATGGAAACAAGCCAAATTACAGCAATGTTTTGTTCTTAAATACTGCTGCTCTTAGTTTTGTTGCTTCAAGATTTTCAGGTTTTGAGAACACTTAGACTAAATAGAGTGAAATACTATTCTACTTTTCAACCCCTTTATAACCTTTTGGGAGGAGTGTATCTGTAATTAAATATGCCTTCTCAGTGAATCAGTGTATCCTTACATCCGAGCAAAAGGGAAGGTGAGGATGGAATTCAGCATTTTGCACTGTTGTGGAATGATCTGGTCGGAAGATGCAGGGTAGTACATTCTCAAGGGGTACAGGAGTCTTTAAAAAATTAGTCATACCCATCCAAGAGACTTACTCTCTGTGCAATTGATTGCAACACTGAGCAGGTGAAAACACTGAATTATGAAGCACGTGACTCACTCTGTACTCAGAGTATATTCAAATGTTAGTACTCCTGAGCCGTTCGGCTGTTATCACCGATTCAGTTCACTGTCATTATAGACTATTTCTGTTAATTAGCTAGACACAATGTGGTTTGTTCTGAGATGTCCACCAGTAAGACCACAGCACTGCTAGCAGAATGACACTTTAATGCACTAGGAATCTAGACTGTTTTGTAATGAAATAGAGACATTATAAAGCTGAAAAGGAAACAGAGCATTACGTATTATATATCTGCATGCTCTTGCCCTTCTGTCATTGGGCAGCAAATTATGCAAAATTCCTTGCATTTCCAATGAAACAAGAGCCTCCCCCACGCTATTACCAAGGAGGAGTTGGCATATAGTAGCTTGCTGATGGTGAGCATGATGCCGTGTCATGATAAATACAAAGAGTTTACTGAATACTTACTGCACGCTTTCTGTAATGAATTAAAAAGAGTGTTGTTACTGAAATGATTGGCTGTTCTTCACACTGGGCGTCTCTCTCTTAATTTTTTTTTTTTTTTAAGTAAGTAGGTAGTCAAGTATAAGCCATTTCCTGAGGTTGAAGGAAGCATACAAAAGCTGGTTTTCATTTGGTTATTAAGTAGCTAGAAACAAAGCTCCTTGGGAATTTAATTTTTTAAAATGGCAACAGAGAAATGGTCATTTTAAAATAGAGAACAAACATTTAGGTACTTCCCAGTCTCACATGTGATCATTATGTCATTAGCCTGTACATTCTAATCAGCCCAACAGATGTTTTAAAGAACATGTGTTTTTGAGCTCCTAGAGGGGCTGAAACTTCTTTTCACTTCATTTGAAAATATCAGATAAAACTGATTTAAAATATTTTCCCTGATCCAACTCTGAAAATTGCTGCAATCATTTTAGCCCAGATTGTCCTGATTCAAGGAAATATCATAGAAAAATGCAATCATAATAAAGCCAAAACTATTAATGTAGTAGAATAATTAAGGAATTTTCATGATGAATATCTGACAATTGCATATTTAATAGAATATTTTTACATATTTTCACAAATGCTATTTGGTTTATGCACTGTAAATCAAATAATCTGAAAGGAGTTTATCTTTTTTTCTAATAACCATAAACTGTTTTGAATAACATAGGCTATCTTGGTTGTTACTACTTTAAGAAAGTAGAGCTCACTGCAACATTTTATAGGGAGTAAAGCTGAACTTTTCTAAATGTTGCAGGGCAATACTACTCAACTCATGTTTTAAATCAGGATTTAAGTAATTTATTGTTTTATTAACAATACACAATTAACTGGCAATCAGTGAATTACACATTCAGGATTGATATCAGTACCTCAATACCACACTTGCAGTACCACAGTATTGGACACTTGCAACATTCTATAAAAACCTAAAAATTTCTAAACATCCTATTATAGCTAACCCCCAAAAATTCTGATTTCCCCCCACCACATGAGTAGTCACACAGCTGTGTGCACAAACACCGTTCCCCAGCATGTGTGAGTTACAAGGATACCCACCCTCTTTCAGAAGTTCAGGTTTACCTATTTACAGACATCTGTGGGAAATGTGGATGATCCAGCATCATATGTACCTGTGCTGTTCCCTACAATCCACTGATCCACATGCCAGTGAGAAAGTACCCCACAAGATCACATAGGATACTCAAGGCTTGGTCATTACTTGTTGCACCTTGTATGACAGTCTAGTAGCTGGAGTGCAGGCTCCTCACAGCGTTTGACAGGGAGGCTGCTCCAGCAGGCCTGGATGTAGGTCATGATGCTGTCAAGGCAACTTATGGTAATGTCAGAATAGGTTTTGACTGCTGCTGTGCTACCAAGGTCTCTGTTGTCACAAATTTTCATGCTTTTTTTCAAACTGAATCCTTTTCTCAAACATCTCTTAGCAATCCCATGATTACTATTAAGCCAGCTGACAGTCATCTTAAGGAATTTTCATCATTGTTACTTCCCTTTTCAGCATTATTGGTTTTGGGGCTAACACCTTCTCAGAACAGTGTCAGTGTCCTATTCTCACACACCATTACAAGTCTCATTCCTGTTGTATCAACTGTTGTTACCAAGGCCATTTACCAAGAGAAGAAGTCACAATGATTCCCCCATATGCAAAGTCCTGGTTGGGATTGTACGGACTAATACTGAATAACTGGTATGTGCAAAGTATATGCTTCGTCGCTGGCATGGGAAAATGAGGTAATAATTTTTATTCAGAGATCCCAAAATACTCTTTCAAGTATATGCTTGTAAAATTTTGTCACTAGTAGACTTTCAGAGGTAAATTTCCCACTGTTGGTCTCATTTCATCTTTGTGGCAATGTAGTGCTTGGTGGCATTTAACCTTTAGTGTTTTCACCGTCCTATTCTCAATGTAAGGAAAGCCAAAATGCACGGACTATCTGCTTTTCAGTCTGCTTGGTCTGTGCTGAAAATAGTAATCCAACTGATACAAACAAAATCAGATGAATTCAACATCATTCCTATTGGTAAGACTATTCATTTCTCTTGTTGGATCTGGAAATTGAAACAATTTTTTATTTTTGGACAGCTATAGCCATATTCAGCCTGACTGGTTAGTATAAGGTTAATTTTCCTGTATGTTCATTTTTTGGTGGGATGCAAAAGCAGTGCACCAGGCAGGGAGGATTATTTTCTTTCTAACTCTGTACCAGTAAGGGAAAATTATTTGCTTTTGTTGACATTGACATGTTTTGTAGGTTCTTGTTGAGATTGCCAAGAAGCTTGGGCTCCCGTGTCATTCCAAGGGAACAGTGATCACAATCGAAGGCCCACGTTTCAGTTCTCGAGCAGAAAGCTTGATGTTTCGCAGCTGGGGAGCTGATGTCATCAACATGACCACAGTTCCTGAGGTGATTCTTGCGAAAGAAGCTGGATTGAGTTATGCAAGTATTGCTATGGCAACAGATTACGACTGCTGGAAGGAGCATGAAGAAGCAGTGAGTGAAACTGATTTTTCTCTGGGTCTTGTCTAGAGGGATCTGGATGAGAACCTGTAGCTTTCAATGGAAATCACATATTAAACTAAATCTGTTCTTATGTGCGCCAGTATCACAGTTATTCTGGATTAACAATTCTGAAAGCAAGAACAAAATCAGACATTGCTACCTCGTTCATTTTTATAAACTTATCTCACGATAAACAGACCTTTTAGCTCTTCTTGTGTGAATCAGGGGGTCTGTATGTAAAAGGCTATTGTGACCTTCTGTCTTATAATTGGTCTGGTTGTATTCTTTTGCAGCTTTGTGTGAAAGGATATATCTTTTCTAGTTCTTTTGTCTCATGGAATACATTTGGGGAGCAACTACCAGCAGAATATTTATGCCAGTTGCCAATTAAATTTTAGTCACAGGAAACAGCAATGCAGTTTTGGCACTTGAGACGATAGAGACAACTTTGTAAAACACTTGTTAATTTGTCCAAGTAACTTTGTAAAACTCCTGTCTCTCAGTTTTTATGTATATATGTCACCTGCAACATCCTTGTACGGTATTACTTAATTTCCTTTTAATTACTTAGATACAGTCTCAACCTTACCTCTAATTTCCTACAGTACTGGTCTGCCTGTTTGAGTGCTGATTTGCAGTAAAAACACAGATGAATAGTAGAGGTGACATGGATTGCTCTAGGAGTTGTTCAGTCCATACATTACCTTGATATTATGGAAATATATTTTATCAGATACAGCATGGCTCTGATATTGTTTATTATTCTTCAGCTGAATTTTTGAATATCCAATATAAAAAAGTTTATCCTCTAAATATTCATTAGTATACAAGAAAACAATGTGAGCGAGAAGTGTCTGGTTAAAACTAATACACAGACATCTGTACCGTCACTGTATTAAAGGCCCCCCTGTGACATTTTATGTAAAGCTATCTATGCCACATTGGGAACAGCACTGGGGATTTCTTTGCAATTAAAATTCCATACAAATTTGTTCAGGATATCCAAGATTAACTTTTTCTGTTTAGTCAGCTCTTGCTTTCTTTTTTTCAGTATATCCATTTGTATTTATTTTTGTTTATTATTATTATTATGATAATGCATAAATATGGCTAGAGGGCATTATGTATCTTCACCAGTGACTTCTCTTCTAATGTGTTCAGATGAAAAGTTCCACTGAGATTTTTTTTGAGTAGGAAGTTACAGAATCGGACCCAAGCAATAAAATATAACCAAATGCACATCCACAAAAGAAAAAAGTTTTTACTAGCAAAACAGATGGTGACTCTTTAAAATACCTACAGGGTTTTTTGTCTGTACTTCAACTTTGCACTTACAGCTGGATGAGTTAAATGAGTTTAGTTGGGGATTTAAAATGTGTGCCACCAAATTTGAGAGATACCACAGTTTTCTTGTATTTTTAGGTTTCAGTGGATAAGGTTTTAAAGACACTGAAAGAGAATGCAAATAAGGCTACTAGCATACTCCTTACTGCTATACCTCAGATAGCTTCCATGGAGTGGACAGATACCCTGCACATCCTGAAAGTAAGTATATGAGTACAATTAGTATTGGGGGGAGATGTATGTATGCACATACTATAGGCATATGTTTCAAGATGTTTCTATTTAAAATGTAACTTTTTAGAGTATATGCTTTAACAAACCCATTCTATTCAACATGGGCAAGTAAATTCATTAATAGACTTACAAGCTTCATTGCAAAGATCAAGCATCAATCTTACAAAAAAAAAATATTTAAAAGCTAGAAAGATTAAAGACATCTGTATTATGGATGATGAAATGTTACCCTTCGTAGTACAGGTAAGATAAAAATCTATGTGAGGCTCCAGATGAATAACCTGTACCTCTGTTCAGCCTTAGCCTAGATCTTAAAACAATGGAGAGCCAAATGGAAAAGACTGAAGAACAAAAACATTGTACTCTTTTGAATATGTGGCAGGTGAAGAGTTGTTTGCAAGATACGAGTATTATCCAGTTTGAATTTATTAGAATTGTATTCTCGCACTCACTTTCAGACCTGAAGTGCACAAAAAAGAAATGGAAAGAAGAAACATTTCAAAGTATCTTGATGAGGGAATTTTTAGGTAGGTTTTTTCAAAGACAGAGTTTGCTTAGGTGTTTTACATCACCTCCATTTCACAAGAGTGCTTGAGATTCCTTTTTACCAATAGTGTAGAGGAAAAGAACAATGTTAAAATAGTTTGGATCTCTAACCAACTTCTTTCCAAGCTTTCTGCTACAAATAGCCACTTCCAAGAGGACAAGAACAGGCAGGGTGAAAGGAACTGAGGATGTCACTAGGATGGTTTGGCAAACAGAGAAAGAGAATTGGAATGTGAGGGACAGAAAACAGGCAGAAGTGGTCCACAAAGAGCTATGTTAATAGAAGCAGTGGTCTAAAAGGAGGAAGCCATTTGAGGAAACAAAGGAGTATCTCTGACTCTCTTCACTCTCAGGTCCCTTCTTTGTCTTTTCCTTTATAAAGAAGCTGGAAAACACTGTCTTTACTGAAGCTTCAGTGCATAAGAAAGATAAAAAAAAAACAGATGTAAGTCGTATCATCGGATATCTGAAAGTGTGTCCCTGGATTTCAAATTCAACTACGTAAAGAACCGTCTGTGCTGTAAAAATTATTTGTGTCTTTGGATTGGGATCAGATTTTCAATTCTATTTCCAGTCTGGTTCTCTTGTCAGTGACTCGCATCTCCTCCAGTTTAGTCAATAGCCTGATATACCTAAATCCAAGAAGCATTACGAAAAGTTCACCACAAATCCTTCTAAGCATCCTTAAGCTTGAACAGGTCATGTTCATGGGGATCCAGCCCAAATCTTTGAAATGGGTCTTTGCCTGATCCTTCATTAGAAAACCTATTTCTCCTTAGGAAGCCTTGGATTACACGTTTATCACCCTTCCTCACACAGTTGTCTGGAATAGCAATTAGTTATTTTTAATCCCCACTGCCAACATTTGTGAGAGGCAGGTGGCTTTTACCCTTTGCTTTTGCAGTCTTTGCATGAAGTTGGGGCATGAATGGATAAAGGAGACAACAGAATCAGTATTCCTTCTCTCCTCTAATCTCCAGAAAACATTTTTCAGAGGCCTGGGCCAGCCACACTTTGTGTTTAAAACAGATGGCTAGCTATATTAAAAAAAAGAAAACTCTCAGACTTCAAATAAATTTAAAAAATGCACTGGATGTTCCTCAGCTACTGTGGTCATGCTGGCATGCAGAGAACTTTCACAAGTATATAACTCTTCTTACAGACTGAGAGATCTGCCTCCATAATTCTGCCATGTGTTCTTCAGTAACCAGTATACTGTTGCTTTCTGTCATATGCTTGTTGTCTTCATTCTTTATAGAGATTGAGAGAGCTGCTGGCTGGAAAGAGCTGGCCCTGAGTTTGAAAGGTTCCCATTCTTTTGTTAACACTAACCCTTCCTTCAGTTCATTGGCAGCTGTTTAACACAACCATTCAAGTGCTACCTCCAGCTACCTCCAGCTCAGTCCCTGAACTGCTTTTGGCTGAAAGAGGAGATGATATACGAGAGGAAGGGTCACTCTGTTCTAATGTTGCTTCTTGCACTCTTTCTCTAAGCACATGTATCAGAGAGGAATACTGAAGTAGTTTTACCTTGACGTCACAACTCTTACATGTTTGTGCTTCTGGCAGAAAGTGGCTTGGTTTGTGACAGTGTACTGAGAAAATGGTTGGGTCCGATGGTACTAAAGTGGATGGGAACAGGAAGTAGGGATTGGCAGTAGGGGTTGAGAAGGAAGCTGAAGTGTGGGGATTGAGATCTGATGTCAGGACAGCATTCTGGAGAAGTGGCAGGAAAGTCTGAGGTTTTAGAGACTTCCTCTGATTTTCTTTAGGAAGGGCTGAAAAAGCTAGAATTGTTTTTTGATGAGGCATTAAATAGTGGTAAAATAGATGAAGGATTGGACTGGGCCCTTGTGTTTGTGAATAAGGAAGGAGGTAATTATGCAGTACAGCAAAGACAGATATGTGCATGCTTCTTTACATATATGCAGTTGAACCATAAAGATTTAGATATTTTCTTCTCTCTGTAGATGTAAAGTTTACTCGTGTATGTTTTGCTCTGGCCATTGTAAAGGTCAGCTGATTGGGTTTTTTGAACTAATCTTTTTCAGAGGCACCTTTTCCTAGTGCTCTCCTCTGGGAGAGCTGTGTGGTAGTGTGGGCAGGAACACAGACAAGGAGGAGCAAGATTGCAGCTGGTACACTGGGAACAGTGACAAAGTAAACCACCCCAAACTATGCCCAAGCTGCAGCTGGGCAGCTCAAATGGGCATCTGCCAGTGTCTAGTGTTTGGGGAAGCATGTGAAACCCTAAAGCTCCACAAGGTCAGAACTTTTCATTTTGACCTCCTTAGTCTGGCTACTGTGACTGGAGAAACTTGACCAGACAGGAGAGAAGGTGCTGCCAGGTCTTTTTCACAGTAGTATTTGTCTTCTTGCTCAGAGTTGTGCACTCTACCCACACGCACACAGTGTCCTCTCTGAAGTTCACAGTAGTCCTAGGAAGCTTCAGGATGTTGAAGCAAAAATGGCCAGGGATGTTTTTATATTTAGGCTGTCTGCCATCCATTCTGTTTCATGTATCTTTTCATCTGTAATGTGCCAGTTTAAGTCTAGTTTGAATGTTACTATTTTAACTGCCATGATGTCTTTAGGTCAGTGTCTCCTGGTGTTACGTAACCTCATTGCTTTAAAAAAAGACCATTCTCCAGGCTCAGGTTGCACGAGCTTTAAAAAAAGATTTGTAACAATCCTCTATGAAGGTACAGCATCTTCCCACAGCCTGCCATTTTGAGGCATGACCAGGCTACAATGTTTTTCAGAACAGGGTATGACAAAGTCGTACTTGTGTCACTGATCAGGAAGCACAGAGGGTAATCTACTGATCACAGGCAATCCAAGTAATTTCTGGGTGGTGTCAGGGAAACTTCTTGATAAGATGGGCGAGCCGTGGGTGATGCATGGCTGGACCTGCTGTTCCCTGACGAGGAAGAAATGTTTAGGGAGTTTGTAATCACTGACAGTCTTGGCTATAGTGGTCATGAAATAATGGTGTTTGAGATCCTGCAGGGAGTGAGGAAGGCAAATAGCAGAGTACAGACCCTGGACTTCAGGTGAGCAGACTTGGGATTAACCAGGTAGTATCTCATGAGAGGTAGCTCTGAAGGGCAAAGGAGTTAAGGAATGCTGACTGGTTTTTGAGAACAACATCCTCCAAGCACAAGAGTGATCCACCTCAGGAAAACAAGTAGTCATGTCAGGAGACTGGCTTGGCTATACAGGTAATAGAGCTCCAGTGCAAAGATTCAGCATGCAGGAGGTGGAAGCAGAGATAAGCTACAAAGGAAGAATTCAGAAGCAAGCCTAGGCATGCAGGAATGGTGTCAGGAAAATCAAAGTTCACCTATACCTGACATTGCAAGGAGCATCAAGGGCAACAAGAACAGCTTCAGCCACTACATAGTTATCAAAGCCTGATTAAGGGAAATGTGGGCCCATTGCTGAATGCGGTTGATGAATTAGCGACAACAGGTACTTCCAAGAGGAAACTGCAGGCTCTTCTTTTGTCTGTTCTTAGGAAAAGCATTTGTGAGAGGAAAACTGTTTTTTTGAAAATGGTTTTAATTCATGAACTAGTAACAATGGAGAACTGGACTCTGTACATTTATTGCAGTGAGGTTCAGGAGAGAATCTGTACTAGGATGGTAAAGGAATTTCATGTTAGTACTGGTTTTCCTTACAGTGTTGGTGTAAGAAAATCAGCCTCTGATAAGGTGTCAGAGCTTCCATGAATGCCACTCAGGTTAACTTCTTGCCTCTGTGAGCAGTCCTGTTGGCACTGCCTGCCTTTTTTAAATTTATGTACTAGCCTGAGTGAAGTGATACTTGTCAGAGCTCTGGTACAAGGAATAGTGTTGTACTCTGAGGGGACTGCTGTGGGAGGTGAATACTATGGTATAGTTTAGACTGGGTAAGATGTGCTTAGGTATGTTTTAGCACTCTTCATCCTCTGCATACTTGGAATTTAATGTTTGGTAGCTAACAAATTGAAATTTAACTTTTTCCCCTCTAACTAACTTTCCAGTGGAAGGTTAATATTTTCTGGTCTAACTTCACACAATACCTACATTCATAATTTATGCATGTAGAGCTCTGATTTTATATTCTTGAGTAATTTTCTTCTTTGAGATAATCTCAATGAAATCGGTGAACCTGCTTGTGTGATTAGAGTGAATTGGATCAGATGAGTAAGGTGGTGGAGAAATTCATCAAGGATTTGCTTCAACTGGACTATGTACCGTGGTCCTTGCAGGCTAAGGGCCTCCCAAGAAAGCTGAGATTGAAAATTTCTCAGGTCCTGCCCTTAAATGTGGCCTCCTCTAATGTTGCCTGTCTCTGCATGTCCTGAGCATTTCATTCACTCCCAACCAATGCACTTTAGAGAAAGGTTTCTGTTCTTTGACAGCTGTACTTTAAAATGGGTGAAAGAACATGCAAAAATCGCCTTTTTAAGCAACTTTATTTTCAAAGATTTCTGATTACGTTTGTATAGAGCTTTCTATCAATCCAATGCATGTAAGACAATATGTTAGTCTTAAAAGTGAAAAGCCAGGTGCACAATTTCTCATCAGTAGCCTGTAAGCCTAAAAATCTTAATTTCAGTCTAGTATTTCTATATGTGATTTTTGGTGCTCTGTAAGCCAGTATATAAGTATAAAAAAAATAGTCATTGAACTATTGTAGGGTATGTGCTCCCTGCTATTCTTTTGGCTTCTATGATGTTGGGTGGAATTGGAGATAACTATTCTTGTGGAGTCAGGTACACCTGTTTTTAATCTGTATGGAAGCTATGTAGTCTGCCTTCACATTGAAAAAGCTCTGTATTGGAAGTGGGAGCATTCATCTACTTTGATTCTATATTTCAGACAACCGTGCAATGTTCAGTCATCCTGCCAAAGCACTAACAGCCTGGATGGACTCTGAAGTTTCGGTACTCAGAAAGAAGAGTGGACCGCTTTCAAACTTCTAGAGGTTATCATATCTTTGAGAGATGTTATAAGCATGAAAGAATGCTTTCTGTGACTAATAATGATAATAAACCATGACTGATAATAATGTAAAAGACAGTAAGACAGTCTTTGTCATGCCTGATAATGAATAAGATGGCTAAAGTTAGATTTTTGAATACATCTTGTCAACTTGGAGTGGCTTTACTGCATAACTGGATCAGACAGTGATCAATAACAAGTTAGAATCTTGTTACTGGGTGATTCATCAAGCTATCATGTATTATCAAGGATATCTTTTAACTGATGGATGAAAGGAAAGGCTAGGTAATGCTCTGTTACAGTTTCATAAAGTGCAAAGAAAGCAAATCCACAGATATTTAGCTACTTTGCTATTTCTGCCTCTCTTCTTTTCCTTCCAGAAGGAAGGTGGCTACCATTCACTTTAGAACATACTGTAAAAATGAATGGATAATTCAGAAATAAAATTGTAATATTTTTATACATTATCTGTATTTTTATTTCAATTATTTTTTCATTTTAATAAGCAGTGTTTTTTGGTTCTATGCAAACAAAATTTGGTTTAATAATTGCAGCAGTTCTTTCACAGCAGTTGTATAATGGATGAATATTCTCATTAAAAATTTTTAGCTGATAGCTAAGTCAAATTTGTGCCTGAAGATCTATGTATGTGACTAAAGGTAGTGCCAATCCTTGAACGCTGTGCTGACCTTTTTCTGTTACATTGATCTGAACAATTCTGGTTTTAGTTTCTGTTTTAAGTGATGAATGTACTTGATCAGTTGGTTTGTATGCATTTCATTCGTTAATACCATTTACCTTCAATAAAATAACCCGCTGCTTCTTGTCTAGAAAATAAAACAAATGAAACCTGTGCTTCTCCAAATTGTGTGGGAATGGATTTTTGATTTACTCCTGATCGTTATTCAGTGAGTGAATTTTGTGTGTCTGGAAGTACTTTTACCATTCATGGAATAAGTTGGTATGGTAGTTTGAACATAGTTTTAGAAAGGCTGAAGGCTCCAAAATGTGGTGTCACTTAGAACTTAAGGTCATCTTTCATAGTTTCCTGAAACAACAGGGACTGCTGAAACAAAAAGGGATCAGAATGCAACGAAGCCAGGCAAGAAAAAGATTAGAAACGTGAAAGGTACAGATTCATGTGCAGGGGTAGATGATACCCATTTGCTCTGAACACATAGGCTTGATATCTGATGTTCTGAGGTGTCTCATCTAATGGGGGTCTTGTGGAGTTAAAATAGAGAAGTCAGTAACACGGTGCTAGTATGTGGTATGTTCTTACAAAGTTCAGCATAGATTTTATTTTTGAAATGTAGGGGGACCTGTTTATTCAGGAGACTATAGGATGAAGATGGTAGCTGACAAGAGAAACATAGATTCATTGTGTTTAATTACATAAAGATAGGCCAGATAATTGGTTCTAATAATCTTTCTAAGCAGTCCTAAGAAAAGCATTACATTTATTGTAGGAAATACAGCATGTATGATAGGGAACAAGAAGATACAAATTTAAGGTACCACTAAAATCAAGTAAACATTCAGATGGAGAGTTGAGGCAGTTCGTAGACTCAGAATGCCTCTGATTTGACAAGAATGAAATAACGACACACAGAAGATTTTGTTCATGGAAATGACTTCTCTTTCATTTTGACTGTCTTGCCATGCTGTTTCTATCTTCTACAACCATTATTCAGTCCATCTACTATGATAGATTTGGAATACTTTCTTCTGGTGGATAGCATTTATATTGCTCCTATATCATAACACCAAAATCCAGAGTGTTATCAAATCCTAACTAGAGGTATATTGGCCTCTTAAATGGTTTACCAGGACATACAGTGCTAAGTTTTTGCTGTTGCCTAGTTTTCAAACATGGATTCCAAAATTAATACATATTAAGGTTGATTGTTGTTATTGCTTCTCTTACAGAAACTTTGTGCCTTCCCTGTATTAAACCATTATATGCTTAATGGCTGTCGTTTTACCTCCACATCTCTTATGCCAGATATTATCCATCTTGAAAAATAAAAAGGTTTCAGCAAGACCTTTCAGGACCTGATGGATTTCTATTTGTGTATTTCCCTAAGCATTATGTTTTAAAGCCTCATCTAAACAATAAAGACCAACACAGCTATGAAAAAATTATGAGAAATGAAGCAGTTGAAGCAGTTGCTCTGTGAGTGAATTGCATGTCTCATGGGAGATGGTTCAGACCTGTGAAAAGCCTAGTGAAGTGTTAGCTAATGAAGCTTAACCTTGTGTTTTTCAATGCTGCTTCTCACTCTCCAGTGGAATTGTCCTAAACTAACTCATTGATTTGTGTGGCCTGAGTACTTTCAAGGCTTTGGGGGAAAGGAGATCACTTCTAGAGCAAGCAGGAGCTGCTAAGGAACAGTTTTGCTTCATCATGCTTATGTGCAAAATTGAGCTGGGGGAAGAGAGGAATGCAGCTGGGAAGCAGTGTGTATATTAGAAATTAATACTGAAAATCTTATTCTCTTCCCCATATACATGGAGGGGAGACTGGAGGGAAGTGAGTGATTGTATGGAGCACAGTTGCATAAAGCAAAAGATATGGCAGTATTAGCTAAGGACTGGGAAGTATAAAATTGGGATCCAGCTGATTCCTTGTAAAATTTTCCATTGGGCACCAAAGATTGCAACTAAATAAACTGTGCAGATCTACATAGACCAGAGGCAGAAGTGTCACTGAAGAGTAATTCGATATGCAAATAAAAAATACAAGAGGAAGAAGTACACCCACTCACAGGAGCTGTCGTTGGATTGTTCCTCTAATGGCAATCTTTCCGAGTTCTGCCTAGTCTTGGAACATGCATCACAGGGAACAGATCTACCACTTTAACCGAAGAGGCTGCTAGGTCTGGACTCAATAGCATTCAGTCCCAAATATTCCTTGTCTAGGTTCCAAACCAACACCCCACACTTATTTGTATCTTGAATGTTTGCTCTCTCTAAATATGGAGATGCTGTTGTGTCTTATCCTGTTTCTCATCAGTTGTTTAGATGCTGCTTTCCCCAGCTCTCCCTGGCTTTTAAAGCCATGGTCTTTGGAGGAGTTGTCTGCTCATTTAGTTTGCACTGAGCATCCCTCCAGTGTGTGCTTACAGTGTGATGTATTGATGCCGATATTGTAAATCCAGATACAGTACAAGCTAGACCATGAGGCAGGCCATTAGACTGCCATTTTCCCCCTTTCCTGTCTCCTTCTCTCCTTTTTCTGTCTCCTTCTCTAAATCATTTTCCCGTGCTGCTTAAAACGGATCTGCCCTGCTAACACAAGTTTGCCAACTCATACCTCATTTTCACTTAGCACCTACCGCTATCTAACACTCACACTAAAAACATTGAAGCATGTCTCAGTGGGAGTACAGGTGGCATGTGACATCAGTAGAACTATCTTTAGTATTTACATTACTGTTCAAAACAGATCTGAAAGCAGTTGGGGTTCTCAGAATTCTAACTGGTGCAAGAGAGTATTCTGTTTATTGAAACCAGCTGAGTGCTTGTCAGTAAGAGGAGAAATTCATTCAGGAGATGCCTCAGCCCTTGGCAGCATCAGCCCTCTAAGACAGAAACTCTGGCTTAACTGTTCTAACGTTTGCTTCCTCAACCCACTGTCATTGCAGTACCGACTGAAGCAGGACAGTGCAAGAGAATTGAAATAAACATTTAATAATAAATTTATGAAAGTATGCAATTTTTTATTTAGATAATTATGCAATTCTTCAGCATCTTTAGTCTGAATTGACTCAGATTACTTGTGTTGTAAAACCATGTGTGATTAGGCATACTTGGAAATACATTTTCTATTCTCCATCACACAGCCCAGCTGTGTGAATTTAGAAGGCTGACTCAATCATGTGAAATCTGCCATGAGAGGTCAAGGGCTATTCTGAACTGCAGAGTAAGCAAGGCAGTTCTTAGTTGAACTTTAAGCAAGCCTGGATTCATTAATGCTTCTGCATTAAGATAAAAAAGTGCAGAACTATTACAGAACCATAGTTCTTACAGTAATTTCATTATATTAATGCATTAATTTCCCCTTCTTCTGCCTGTAAAGACCACCTTTTGGAAAAAGAAGGCAGTATCCTGTTGTTTCCACCAATGTGGCTGAGTATTATATTAATTTGCTGTTACAGCCTAGGTCATTTTCCAGGACCACACAGTACCATTCCAGAGGTGGGACAGCTTCCATCACATTAGCAAGTTAAAGCAGGTCATGAAAGGGTGCAATGTGAAATCAGCACAGCGAGGCTGCATGGCAAAAGCTGCAGGAGGAAAGGACCTTTTGCTTCTCAGCAGCTGTGAAACGTTGTCTGCCAGCTGCCCCTAGAATTGCACTCTAAAGAAAGCAAATCAGTTTTCAGTAGTCTTAAATTCATTGTGGAAGTCACCCTATTTCTATGGGAAAATGTTTAAGGGAATCTTAAACTAAAAAAACTGAAAAAAATCAACCTTTGGATTATCTGTTTTCTGCTAATTCTTGTAAGTGAACAATAAGGTCATTGTTCAACTGCTAATTCCTAACATAGAGCTGGCCATTCTGGAACTCAGTCTGTATTAGTTTGTATGAGACAGAATAACACTAAGTTGGTGCTTTCACTGAAAGAAGGTGAAAATACAGCATGTAAGTAAGAAATTGCACACCTAAGTCTGCATTTTCTGTTGTTTTTCATTTTTGCAGTTTCATTTCCATGAAGGCAAAATACAAGGAATGACATTATTGCTCTTCTGACTTTCACTGAATATATATCCAACTTTCAGAAACTTTAGGCAGGTATGAATGACTCTATGAGTAGAAGGGCAGAGTAAGATAAATGCTTTACAGTGTCAGTAATAATACTAGAAAACCCAGAATCTTTTGAATTTACTTGGAATAAATCTCAGAAATTCAGAAGACACTACTTCTTTGATTAACACCATCTATTTTGTCCATGGCTACACAGACTGAGATTTTATGGAATATATTGTTGACTGACATTAAATGAGAAAACAACTTCTGCAAATAATTTTTGTGACACAGTTTGTCGGACTAGTGCAGTTCCGGTCTCTTCTCGTTGGATGCGTAGGTCTCTCAGTACTTCCAAATGTCCTGTCTTAGATTAATATTCCTCATAGAATAAGGTTTCCTGTGCAAATGATTTAGCAATACTTACTTGACATTTGGTGAAACAGTTTGTACTGCTGCCAGCAAACAGAATTGCATGAATGTTTACTGAAAATAACCACAAAAGAAGCATGTATGCAAATCAAGTACATTCAGAAAATATAATATTTTGTGCACTTTTATGCAGCCTCAGAAAAGAAATGGACAGCAGAAATCACATCTGTGGTGTATAAAGCATTGCTCAAAGGAACAAAATGAGCTAAAAAACAGAGGTTTCTACTTATACCTCAAAAAGGGGGGAAAAAAATGAAGTTCAGTCACAACCTTCCATCTCTAGGCTTGGTAACAGAGAACCAAGGATCATGCCTGTAGTAAGTGAAATGTATCTTACAGGACACATGAAGCCCACCCTGTTGTTTGGTTTTCTACAGTAACGTTCCTCTAGCAAAGGTGGAAGGTATTTGATCTAGGGAAATCTTTTTTTTTTTTAACCTTAAAACCTGCATTTCATTCATCTGTTAAAAGGTGAATTAGGGCTTTATAGGAAGCAGCTTTTGTAAGAACTTTTATCTACTCTGTAAGAAGGTTCTGAAATGTGTTTTGTTTGTTTTCATACCACAACCAGTCATTTAAAATCATTGTTTCATTTCGGCCTGAAAATAAACCAGTAAGTCTCTGTAGGAGAAGGGCAATTGTAGGAGTTGCTTTCCCTTTACAGTGCATGTGAGGAGATCTGTGGAAGCAGCTCTGTCCTTGAGCTTGATCAGCATTGTCTCTGGCACAAATTCTCCACCTTGTGGTGTTATTAGTACTTTGATTTGACTCCTAAATCCCTCTCTGGTCTGGTCTGGCTCTGTTCCTAAGGTGTAAGCAGATACAAACAAACCGTAAGACTTGCAAGGTGAGGAGCACCCCCTTGCCTCATGATGACTGCCAAGATGGGGTCCGGTGACCAATCTGAAGCACAATTACTTAATAGCCACAAGCAGAGGACATCTGCAGGGATGAGCTTTGTTTTAGAGGCTAACCCAAACTGTCAACGCCTGTAAGGAAAGCCAAACAAACAAATATCTGCTGGGGATACTGACATGACATGTGTTCCCAGCTGCGCAGAGTTAGCAGAGGAATTAGCAACATCCTAAGCTAGGGCTGATTGTACAGTTTGTAACAGTGGCACTGGTGAAAGGCTGGAGGTCAGGGGGAAGAGAAGGAGCTTCACTCAGCACAGACTCTGAGGGCATTTATCCCCTGCACTTGGTTTCTGAGAGGATCATAGTAGCACTTCATGCTTGCATGTACCCAACCAAGCATAGCGGGGAGGTAGAGATAAATACACTTTGTGAATCCTCTCAATCTTAGGCAAACTCTACTGTTTGTCTTCCCTTTCTCCAGAATCCTATTCCCTGATGTGGCATGCTCCCCCACTGCTCTGGACACTCATGTCTCTACCCCATATTTCCAGTTCTCAACCTGCTTATGTTCTGCTAACAGTCAGCACCTTATATAGTGAAAATTGCTCATCTCGAAAATTTTCATGCTTGAGAAATCAAACTTTTATGTTTGATTTCTCCCCCCACCCCTCAAATAGTGATGCCTCTGTTCAGTGAGCACATGTAGGAGGCTACTTCCTGAGATGAGTGACCGCATTAATTACAGCATTAACTACATAGTTCAATGGTAGGAAATAGAGTGTTTCTAATACCTTGGGCTCTACCAACTGTGTGAACTGGACTCTAAATGTCTTGTCCTACTTGGTCCTTTGTGGAAACCCTGTCTCCGGCTGCACAGTTCCTAGTGGGAACTGCAGGTCAAACAGGGCTTCTCACAGCCCACATTCAATCCTGAGCATAGACTACCAAGGCTACTTGCTACCACGGGCTGTGCTGAATCTAGAGGCAGATGTCTGTGTACCTTTTTGTGGAGCAGCCCAAAGCCTCTAGTTGCAAGGTTTTTAAACTCTTCAGGACCATCCCTCCTTTCACTCTTCTTGGGATTTCTCCAGCAGTAGAAACATATCATTAGCATGTATTTCTACAAAAAGTATGCATATGCGTAAGGTATATGGTAATAAAGAGACAAATGTGGAGAAACTTGTCCTCTGCTCTCTTTTCCACAGAAGTGTTTTATCTTGGCTTCTGTTCATATGATATCTGAAAGAATTCCTACCTCTTTTTCATTTTCTTTCTTTCCTTTTTCTTTTTTCCCCAAACTATTGAGAAAAAAAAAGGTGAATTACTTCAGTGTCAGATTAGGATCGGCTGAGATTTGATTTAAAAAAAAAAAAAAGCTTGAACTGCTAGATAGGTCCTCCCTCATCTCTGCTACTGGTGGCTGTAGCCCTGCTGGTGCTCTTTCAAGATATGATTGTGTCCTCAGAGGTCCTCTCTCCAGCACAAAGTCCTTTGGACTGTGGCTTCCTTGTCCTGTCTTCAAGTTTCTCACTTACTTCTCACCTGCTTCTGTGAAGACTCCAAGCATGTATGTTTTCCTCCTGAGGGTCTTGAGGCCTATTTGATGTGCAAGTGAGGGGCTGGGTTAACGTATTTCCAAACACTTAGCCCAGGCAACATAAAGTGATGGCTTTATTTTCTAAAATGCTGTTCATTTTTGTTTCTGTGAAGCACTCAAGGACTGTGAGCATGATATACAAAGCCTGCAGACACAATAAACTTTGGTAAGTGTAGGCGAGTTTTAGGGGAATGGTGCTTGTCCTAAAGCTTGCAAGTCATGTTTTCAAAGATTCAATTTCTAGATAAACTAAAATTTATAATAGAAAACACTTTTTTTCCTAAGTGTTATTATCAATATAGCTGAATGACCTTCAGCTATTTTTTTTATGAAAAAAAAAAAAGCTTGGCACAGGCAGCCACAAAAGAAAATATCTAGTCAAATAGTTTAGATGCTGGCACTCATACAAAATTGAAAATGTGCTTTGTGGCACGTAATGCTGCTAGTTCCCTTGTCTAAACAGTGATCATTTATCACAGAAGGGAAAGCATCATAAAGTTCTTATTTAGATGTGATGAATTTATCTTTTTATAGACTTTTTATCGAGATAAAAAGATGTCAATGTTGTTTCATGTCTATTTGACTGGACTTTTAAAGGGCTACTGCAAGGAAAAGCTTTTCTATATACTCCTAAGCAGTGTAAATTCTTCCATTCCTTTCCTACTAATGGTGGCAGCAGTAAAAAGTATTGCTCAATTTGTTAAATATCTTTGACAAGGTCCATTCACTCATATACTCCACCCTTCTCCAAAATGACTGCGTATAACTTGGTCCCAAAATCTGCCTTTTGTCTCTGAATAACTTTCCAAGTATGAGTTTTGGCAGCTCCAAGATACAGGGAAAAAGGTCCAGCTCTAGCAATACTTTCAGTTTATGGTAGAAAGGGTTATTTGTCTGAAACTCTTTTTATTTAAACTCTCCCAGCTCTGGGGAAGGTGTGCCTGAAGATGAAAATACGGATAAAATAGCAAAAGCGGTGAACGGTCCCCTCCGAAGCTGGTCCTGCAGGCTAGAGCCGCTGTCCGCTTTTTTTAAAAACTCGGAGGCAGCAGCGTCTGGCTTTGAGGGGTTTGCAGGGCAGGAGCGCCCCGCAGCGCCGAGAGCAGCAGCCCCGGGGCAGCGGCTTGGAAAGAGGCTTAAAGGCAGGAATATTTCTCCTTTCTTTTTTTTTTTTTTTGGGGGGGGGGAGGAGGGGGGCAGGACAGTGGGATCCGGACCCAAAAGGGGGCTCGCGGCGCGGCACCAAGGGGACTGAGCGGCTTGGGGCGCGGGGTCCCGCGCTCCCCCGCTGGACGTGCTCGTTTTCGCCGGGGGCGGCTCTGCCCGCGGCGGTGGGGAGCGACCCACGGGGCCCCGCGGGGGGAGCGGCCGTCGGGGACGTGCCGAGCCCCGGGCGGCCACCCGCGACGGGCCGCGTCCCGCTGCTGGGACGCGTTTCCGAGGGGAAGCCCCGCGGGTGCGGGGGCTCGGGGGGTGCCGCCTTCCTCGGCTCGGCCGTGGGGGGACAAGGCCCGTCCCGCGGGGAGCGCTGCCCACGCGGCCGGATCGCGGGGGGCCCGCGCGCGCGCCCGCCCGCCCGCCCCCCTCCCCGGCCCCCGGGGAGCCGGTCCCAGCGCCGCCAGACTCCCTCTGCGGCCCGCCCGCCCTCTCGCTGTCCCCCAAACAGCTAGGGAAAGGTTATCGCCCTTTTCTACACGGTGATGGCTCTTCCCTTTTTTTAGAGAAACGAGAGGCAGAAAGTTAAGCCGTTTGCTGGTGAACCAGAGCCGAAACGACCGGGCTTTCCAGCGCTTCTCCTGGTCTGCGCGCTAAGCGTGGAGCAGCCTCTTAAAGAAAAACAGGAAAAAATTTCCTCGTTTGCGGGAATCGGAAGAAAAGTCTTCAGGAGCAGCACGTAGCGCGTGCGGAGCCTTACGCTACTGCGTGTGTTTACCGTGAGTTCTATAGCAGGAAAAAAATCTTGAGCTTTTAAAAAGCTCGTAAAATCATGCAAAGGCATGAAGTGGAGCTGAGCTCTCCTGCTGCTCTGTAAGCCTTGTTTTAAATAAGGAAATTGCCAGATTTCATGAATGTTTTTAAATCCTGTGCGTGTGTGCGAGTGTTTGTGTGTGTAATAATACACATCTGCAATAGAAGCGTGCTTATTTTACTTGCGTGTACATATGTTGTATTATATATATATGTTGTATATACATTATCTTTCTAGCTATCGAAGATATTCAATATCGAATATCGAATATTTATATATTTATATACATATATATATATATATATGTACCCCCACAAAATTGTCAGAGACGATCAAAGTTGAAATAAATAACACTGTCCAGTCTTGAATAGTGCTGTTTACGGAACTCTTTAATAGTTGAACACGATGACGTTTATTTTAAGCCATCCTCTTTAATATTTCGCTATTGAAAAATAACAGGTATTTGATCATATATAAGTAGTATAAACATTGGGAAGACCATGTAAATCGCTCAGGGAAACCAGAGGCAATGGGTGTGAAGAGATACAGATTTATAGCAAAATGCGGTTATTCATTTTTGTTTCCCAATATCTGGTTTAGAGAGCCCAGAAACTGTGTTAAAAATAGCGGTCTCACTGCCGGGATCTTCTGAATCAACGGGGTACCTCCAAATATTAAACTTGTGCCAGGAGTAAGAGATTGTCAATTGATTTCCCACAGGGAGACTGTTCCCTGAATACACCTATCTGAAAAACTCGTAGTTGTTCCGAAATGCTAATTTTGGACAGCGTCAGACATTTTCAGACTCTCTAAGCTGGGGGTTCTGGGGAAGAGAAGAGAAAGGAACACGAATGAAATTTCTGAAGGAGGTGGCCAAAGTGTTCGCTATTTCAGAGTGCTATACTAAGACTATATAAAGGGATCTTAAGGTAACACTGAAACGCAAAGCTTTCGCGGATAGTGCTATAAGGAATAAAATCGGCACCGTCATGAGCAAGACGCTCTGACGGAGATCAAGGCAGTGACTTGCGGGGCAGTGAGGAAACTGGTACGTGAACAGAAGCACTCTAGCTTTTCTAAATGACACGAACTTATCGCAGAATGGGGGGGAAAATGCCGAGATCTTTTTTGCCTCCCTCCCGAGCGCAAGCGGATCACCTGCTGCTGTGCGCTGCCTGGCGTAGAGCCTGCTGGGCAGGGAAGAGCGTGGGACTCCGCAGCGCGGAGGGAGATTTTTTTGTTCCTTTTATTCTTTCCTTAGAAAATCCAAAGGCACTTGTTGCCCCGCGGAAGCGGGACACGGGAGCGGGCCACGGAGGCGGCGGCGGCGACGGGGCGCCCGGGACGCCCCCGCCGCGCGGGGCAGGGGCGGGCCGCCGCGAGCCCCGCGGGCTCGGCCCCGACGGCCGGGCGAGGGGGCAGCGCCGCGGGGCGGGGGGCGCAGGTTGGGGACCGGCCTTGGACTGGCGGGGCCGGGGCCGTCGCGGGTCTGTGCCTCGGCGCAGGGCTCCCTCGCGAAAGGGGAAGGCAGGCAGCGAAGGCAAAGCGAGGGCCGTCTTGGCGGATCGCGCCCGCCGCCGCGCCGTCCCGGGGCGCTCAGCCCAGCGGCGGCGGCGGCGGCGGCGGCGGCGGGGGGGCGGCGGGCAGGGGGCGGCCGCCCGCGGCGGGGGGCGGCGGGTGCCGCAGGTAGCGGCCCACGGGGCCGTGCGGGCCCCCCGCCGCCACGTCGAGGGGGAGGCGGCCGCGGCCGTCGGGCAGGTCGAGGCGCGCCCCGGCGCGGTGCAGCGCCGCCAGCGTGTCCAGGAAGCCGGCGCGGGCCGCGTCGTGCGCCGGGAAGCAGCCGGTGCGCGGGTCGGCGCGGTTGGGGTCGGCTCCGCGCTGCAGCAGCAGCTCGGCCACCCGCGGGCTGCCCAGCTTCATCACCTGCGGGGAGAGACGCCGTCAGGGGCCGCGCAGAGCTGCCGCCCTCCGCGCCCGCCCCGCGTGGCCCCGGACCCGCGTGGGACCGCAGAGGCTCGTCAGGGCCTGGGGGTTGCCCCCCTCCCCCCCTTTTTAGCATAATATTCCCACTTCAGCGATTTGCAGCAGTGAGCTGCATATATACACACCACTGAATACAAATATATGTTAATATATTTTATATATATAACGCATATAATATTCATACATACTCTATGTATTCTCTTCCACTTATTCTGTTCTATAGTCTACTTACTATACACATATAATATATCATGTACCATTTATTTTGCAGCAGCCCTGAGGAGCCTTGCTAAAACGCGCTGCCGCGGCTGATGTGTTATGTATTTTATCAATCAGCAGCGCAGCTCCACAGCACACCAAGCTCGGGCAGAGAAAGGCAGCTGCGTTAAATCGCTCTTACAGTGATTTAGCATTCTTCAGCGCCCTGTGTGGATTTCCTCTCTTTTGAGCTCTCTTCTGTGCTAAATTCTGTTTGAGCCGTTTTGCTCTGCCCCAGCAATAGTTAAGACCGTACTTCTTTTTGAAGGAGCAAGGAAAGCTAATGAACACAGATGTGTAATGCAGGAAGCTTCCTTGCAGAACATTAATGACACTCGGTAACTGAACTTACCAAAAGTAGCAATTTCATCTCACTAGGCACAATTAAACAAAATAAGCCACTTGTAGTGTTATTAACACAGTTGATTAATCATTTTTCAGTGGAATTTTAATAACTGTAGCTTGAATAACTGTATCTTAATACTGCAGTTCTTTTTTTCTTGAGACAATATTTTTTTCTTATTTTTTAGCCCAGAAAAAGAAGACTTTGGTTATGGACTAAAAGTATTTGATTGTGTTTATAATGCCAGTGTGAAAATGCTCACAAATTAAGTGAGTTTCTATTTCGATTAAGTTTTTCAGAAGCATAAACAGAGTCCACATGTTGGAGTGGCAGCCATTTTGCAAAGATCTAATAATGGGGACAGAACTTAGTCTCAATCTGAAGAAAAAAAGAGAAAATTTACAAAAATTTGGAGATCATTTTCATCAGGGATTTGAACCAGGAAAAAAACCTAAACGAATAACTTTCTTAGTTGCCTGTCCTCTGTTTCCATCTGTAATTTATTTTACAAACAAGATCCCTTTCCCATATAAAAAGTGCAGGGTCCAAAATGGCTGTTCATCTTATTTTGTGCACCGTTAAATATATCAGTAAAATGAAAACATGAGAAAACCTTTTCATGAATAAACGAATGCAATTTAAATCATAACATATTAATCATTCAATGAGCATCTTAAAAGATCCAGTTTAAATATTTCGATTAATAAAATTCCCTGTTTGCTCTGAAAAAGCCTGGAAAACAATACCTATAAACTGGTATTCATAATATCTGTGAATGCAAAGTATCCTAATAGATACTACTACTACTACTGATAAATAATAACAGAAATAATAATAGCAATAATAATAATAATACATAATAATAATAATAATATTTTCTAATAATGCACGCTTCCAAATTAGAATTTCTATTTAGCGACAATTTCTAAGTGATACCCTGAGCTGTTCTTTCAAATGGAAATACTACTGTGAGATCCCACTTCGATTGCCTTTGGGAAATAGACCCGTTTAGGCAACTTTTTTTAATATAAGAAACCGATCGAAACGCAGTCACCTCCTCAAATCTATTCGGAAGCGAATTCTGCAGTCCCGCTTCCCCTACTAAACACCCACTACAATAATTCGTTTGCTGCGGACGAAGCCCCTCTAAAGTCGATCCACTATTTGCACAAAGATGAGGGCTGCGATAGACGCGAGGCTATATTCGGGCAGTGGGATCTTAAAGCCCGATTCCGGTAATAATAATAATAATAATAATAATAATAAATAAAAAATATCCCTCTTTCCCGCTCCCTCCCCCCCCCCCCCCCCGCGGTCTGGCTGGGCCCCGCCAGCGGAGCAAGGCGCAGCCCCGGCTGCGCTGCCCCGTACCTGGAGCGGGGTCCTCCCGAAGGAGTTGGTCCCGTTGGGGTCCGCGCCCGCGTCCAGGAGCGCCCGCACCTCCTCGACGTCGCCGCGGGCCGCGGCGCCCGCCAGCCGGTCGCGGGGGTCGCCGCCGCCGCCGCCGCCCTCCATCCCCGCCGCCCCGGCCGCCCGGGCCTTCCCGGCGCCTCTCCGGCCGCCGCGGCTCCTCCTCCGCCGCCCGCCTCCCGCCCGGCGCCCCGCGCCCCCGGCCGCCCCGACGGCCGCGCCGCAGGTGCCGCGGGCCGCCCCGGCGCAGGTAGCGCGGCCCCGACGGCCGCGGCGGCCCGGCCCGGCCCGCCTTCCCGTGTCGGCGGGGCGGGGGCGGGGGAGGTTCCCGGGGAGGGGGCGTCCAGCCGCTCGGCCAAGCCCGCGCCCCCCTCCCGCCCCCCCGGCGCCTCCGCACAGCGCCGCGGCGAGAGCCGCGACCGGTGGCCGGAGGCAGCTGGAAGGGCGGATTTCGCAGCCTCGTGTGCGCTGCCGCTCCCGGGACCAGCCTCCCCGGGGGCCCCGTCGGGGGGTGCGGACCGCGCCCCCCCGGCCCGCGCTCCCCTCCGCAGCTGCGGAAGGGGAGAGGGCCGCAGCCCCTGCCCGCTGCCCCCCTCCCCGGGGGGGGACCCCTGCCTGTCCCCCCCCCCGCCGCCCTCGACAGCAGCGGCGGCGGCGGCGGGCGCAGGTGGGCAGCGCTCGCGGGACCGTGCGTGGCGAGTGGGGAGAGCAGCCGGCGCCGGGTGCGGCTAGAGGGGCTCCGCGGCAGCAGCCGGATTTCACTTCTGCCTCCGGAGAGGAGCCCTGCCCTTCCCCCACCTCCCCCCATCCCCCGGAGGGCGGATTTGGGGTCTGACCCTCCGGTGTCCAGCTCGCTACGGCCCGGCTCCCCTCAGGCAGCCCGGATGAGGAAGAGAGAGCTGTGCCCTGCAGGAAGTTTGTGATCCATCTAGTGGCACTCAGCAGAAGAGAGCTGCCTCACTCAAGCCATCTGAAGAAGGCTCTAGCAGACAGAAAAACCGAGGTGCGACCAAATCTGGGTAAGGTGCAAGCCAAATCTGACCCTAACGCAGGTTTGCAGCAACCGGAGGGTGTGACAGTCCCCCTCGTTGCACTGCTGAGGCCTGCTTTTCCCCACCTGACTCCCCAAGTATACGGCACGCAACTTCTGTCACTGCTTCCCCACCTCCCTCCCTCCCTCTGTGCCTGAGTAAAGCAGCTTTTCTGCGCGGGGCCGTCGGGCCGCCCGTGGGCCCCGTCCGTCCCGAGCAGCGCTCGCCCCCCCGCGGCACCGCCGGCCTCCGCCGCGGGCCTGGGCAGCACCAGCCGCACACAGCTCACCCCCTTTTAAAGGCTTTATCCCCCCCCCCCCCCCCCAGACCTGTGCTTGGGTAAATCACAGGAGGCGATTTCTGAGTTTCTGAACCCGAAACGTGGCTGTGAGCTCGAAGAGGCGCTGCCTTGCTCACAACTACCGGCGGGCTCCGCAAGGCAAACCCGCGTTTTGGTGAAGGTGGGAAGAAAGAGCAAGTGAGCTGGAGCCTGTGAGCAGGAGCTGTGGTCCTGCGGGCTGTGATGGCATCACGCGCTCACACACGGTGCTCGAGGGAGCAGCCGGCCCCGGCGCCCCGAAACGCTGGTGCAAGCACGGCAGCGCACCCACCGCGCCCGCCACCGGCCGTGCGGAGCTTGTTTCGGGGGACACCGAAGCGGGCCACGACGGCCCCTCGCTCCGGGGGGGGACACCCACCAAAGCAGGCGGGCGCTGAGAGCAGTGAGGGCTTTGCATTCCCGCTCCCGATCAGCTTTATTTTCCTCGGCGGCAGGAGCAAAGCAAGCCCTTTGCAAATCATCTCGGCAGAGAAGTGCGGATAACTAAACGTTTCGGAGCTACAGCCAAGGTTCGTCAGTGATAAACTCCAGAGAAACGAGCAGATACAGAAAATAGATTAGGGAAGTTTTTTTTTTTCTTCTTCTTTTTTTTAACGCTAGTTCCCTAATCTCTTCTTTTTTTATTGCAGAAAAAAATGGTGCGATTCCCACAGAAGCGGTATCTGCCGTGGAAATGTACCTTTATTCACCTCAGCATTAACACCCCTCTTCCCTCCCCAGATGGCTCGAGCGAGGCGCAGGAGCGCGGCGCGGACAGCTAGACGTGGCGGCGAGCCCGCGCCTTCGGGAAAGAGAAAGCGCAGGGGTTTCGTGCCTGCACAGGCTTTGCCGACGGAGGTTCAGGGAAAAACTTCCTGATTCGGGGTCCCCCCGAGCGGGTCCTCCCCGACATTTCCGGGAAAGTGGCTCGGCTGGAGGAGAGGGCGGCATTGGGGTGGTTTGGGCCTGGGTCAGGCGCGGCTGCCGCCCGGCGGAGACCCGCGGCCGGGCAGGCGCCGGCGCTGGTTGCGCTGCCGCGCACAGTGCCGAGGGCCGCCCAGGGCTGACGGGCCATAAAAAGTGACAAATAAACTTTAAAAGTGGATTGAAAAAAAAAAAAACCGTAAGGTTTCAGCTATTAGGGCTCAGAAAATAAGAGAAAAGGACCCCCCCCCCCCGCCCCGACAGGCGAAGCACCCTTTGCACACTCCTTTCCGCTCTTTTCCATGCGTCTGTATAAATGACAGGCATGAGGAGATAAATCCAGGGAAAAACTCCTGGGTTTTATCTGTCAGGTGTTCTGAAACCTTATATCAATACTGGGGCGCGGCGGGGCTGCATATTGTCACTGGCTGATCTCGATTCCTGGGAAATAATATTGATAATAGATTTTCTACTTTTACGTGTTTTGCAAAAATACGAGTATATGTGTGTTTTTGTGAATATATAAATATAGTTAAATATACACTCACGCATCAAAATATTTGAAAGTGAAGTGGCTACTGCGGGAGTCGGATTGCCCGTCTTAATTTGCGCGTCTTTATAGGATCCGTTAAAACTTACAAAACTGCAGGGTGGTGTCAAACAATAAATAGGAGACGGTGCTAACGGTTGCTGACCCTCCAAATCAGTTATCAACCTGTTAGACTATAAAAGCTACAGTTTTAATTTATGCTCCTAAAAGTTGTATGTATTTTTCTCCTACAAATGCAGGTCCTACTTTGTGCAATTCTAGTGCCAACAAACGACCTCAAAAGTATCAAAAATAACACCCAGTCATATCTGAAGTTACAGAAATAATAGCTGAGTCAGTGCTAATGCCTTTTAAAAACGACCCTGTATTATACTTACAGCACTGGGGAAGAAGGACCCCTCCTCCCCCCAAAAACCTTACATTTAGGCAATTTTCAATGCGTGTTCCCGGAAAGGGCTCGGGGAGGGGAAAGATCAATCTACAAGAAAAAAAAATCACCCCGTCTTACTTTCCTCATCTCATTTCTTTTAAAAGTCACTGCTTAACAATACTGGTATTTGATGCTGAAAATAGATCCATTTTAATACTACAGTACTGTAAACCTGAAAATTGATCTGAGATATTTTGATATTAGCACAGCATAGAGATGGTAATTTCAGTTATGAAAAGCAGTCATCTTTAGCAAATCGCCTTGTTTACAATTCAGCAAGTACTATCCTTTTAGCGAAAAAAGATATTTTAAAATATTTACATGAATTATTTTATGTTCTATCATATCCTTCAGCAAAAAGGTTAGGGATGAATTAAATATTATTAAAAATACAGACTATAGAAACAGAGTATTGGGATACTCTTGTCTCTAAATAGACATGAAAGGCTCGTGAGGGGCGAGTGTAGGGGGTGGGTTGGAGAGATTGCATAGAAACAACTTGATTAAAAATTAGGGGGAGAAAAAAACGCTTTTTCGCAGTTATGCTAGAAATGGAACAAAACTCGGATGAATAAAAATAGTTAAACACTATCTTTCATCTTAAAATCTCAGGACATTTGCAAAGATAATTAATTTTCGTTACACATATTGTGTAAAAATATGAAAAGCTAGCACCTTAATTTTAGAGCCTCAGAAATTGAGCCAGAGAGATTTCTTGTTCTGGGTGACTTAAAAATTAAGAAATCCATGCAAGAATACTTGTTTTTCTGTTTTCCGAGCTGTAAGTGTGTAAACATTCACAGGGAATAATTCCTGAATGTAGTCTGCTGCCTTAAATACATGTAAAAATATACCTAGACACTTATTTTTCTTACACATCAAAAAATTTATGTTCATATTATTCCTGTCTCTCATTTTGGATTATGGAGTTATAAAAAAGTGAAACATCGTAATGGCTCTGGAAAATCAGCTCACAGCTTACAAAACAGCAACAAAAATAATTATGCGTTTGACAGGCAAATATTCCTTTCCTTAAAAACTAAACAGCAAAACAAAAAGACAAAGAGCAAAAAAAAAAAAAAAAGAAAAAGAAAAAAAAAGAAAAAAAGGGGGGGGAGCAAAACAAGAAAAAAGAAAAAAAGAATTAAGTTTACATTTTGCAGAAAAATAAGTCACTGCACGACTGATTTTCTGTCTGCGAGCATAGCTGCGGGATTGCCTCTATCAGCCATTTTATAAGTGTAGTTGCCTGTCTCGGACACACTCGAGGTTAAAAAGCAGCTTCTTTTCAATTTCTTTTTCTGTCTTTTTCAGACACTATTTCAATGAAGGACTGTCTCTCTTTCTCTCTACTCCTCTTTCTCTAATTTTCCTCGGGGAGGGGTGTCCTTTTTTCTCTGTTACATCTATTTAATTAAGTGACTTAATTTCGAACAAAGATTGAGAAAGGAGTTGTCTCTCTGAATATGAAATAGGGGCAAAAAGAGGTATTTTGTATTTGTGCGCAAGCTAATATCTTTCCTGATTTAGATATACAAACTAATCTGAATATGAAGCAACCATCTTCCTACAAACTGTGTCCCGAAATATTATAATTCTGAGGTTCGCTGTCTGCGAGCAGGCAAAACAGTTATGCATTATTTGTGTGACTGTATTATTACATCCTATCGTGGATCGAACACAGTTAGGCGAAAGGAGGAAAAAGTCTGATCTTTTTTAGATCAAACTACACAGTCCTCTTGTCTCCCCCCCTCAACAGTCCCTTCAGAATTAGTTTTTCAATATGTTTTAGCGAATGTTTTAGAACTAACTGGCAATTTTAGCAGAATACGACTCCCCCCCCCCCCCCCCCAGTGAGAAGCTCAATAAACAAGGCAATATGTATAGCAAGTGTGGAAATAAAGTGGTGGTGGTGGTGCAGAAAGACCATGCTGCCTGATCAGGGAGGTTTTTTTTGCCTTGAATAGACCGAATTTACCTCAAGGTAATCAGTACCTACAGATTTGTGTTTTATTTTCGACATTGATGTTTTTTCGGGGTCAGCCAGAGTTTATGGGTGCTTTTCCCCCTATTTAGTGAAAGCTGAAGAAATTAGGCCTACTAAAAATGCAGCAAAGTAGGTATTTGAATTTAGTGAGGAAAACTGGATATGACTAAAACAAAAGAAATCCCCACAATCGATGCTCAGAAAGAGCTCGAACTAACCTAACCAGAGCTTGGAGCAGCTGTGCTGTGAATTACTTTATCTCCAAACTTTGGGTCATGTGTCATTACGGGTTTTCTTGTTTGTTTGTTTTTATCAAAAAAAAAAAGGGGGGGGGATTTATTTTGTGTAGAGATTTTCATGCACTTGTTTCCACTTTCCTTCTTTTCTACCTCTGTTTTTCTCTGTAGATCCAGTCTGTGCTCTCGATTAGACAAGGCTGGGGATTCCTCTAGTGATCTTCTACGAGGATTTTGCACAATAACTCCCAAAAGCTCATCAAACTTAACAATCTCCCTATTTTTCATTGCGTATCTAATTATGTGTGAGGACTGAGGCCTAAGCTGCGCTGTATGGATCCTCAGAAATCCAGTTTTTCATTCTGAAATCAGGCAAAAGTCTTTAAAGGCTCCTGAAGTTTGGCTGTCTGTCAAGGTCCTGCACATGTGCCTTTTAATTACTTTTTCTATGGCTGTTCGGCAGCTCTGCCCCTTATTGTGGATGTTTATGTAACAGCAAGGGAGCACAAAGTAGGCCAATATATTTCACTGTCAGTTACAGCAGAGCGAAGTAATACATGTTCGGAAAACAGTGGCCATTTTCTCTCTTCAGAGCAATAGTGCTGTTCCTGTTCGCAAGGAGCTGTCTCCAAATGCTGGTGGAGCGATTTTTTTTTCCTTCTAAACGAGCCTTACCGAGAGAATAAAAAACACTTCGCATGGGGGAAAAAGGTGGGAAAAAAAAGTAATCGCGCCTGTCCAAGAACCTGTCATTTTCTATTGAGGAGGAAAAAAAAAAAAGCAAAGCTGCTAGAGCGAGGCAGCCCCGCGGGTGGCCGATGCGACCTGAGCGCGGACGCGGCCCCGCAGCGGCCCCGCAGCGCCGCGCGCTCCCGCCTCCGCGCCCGCGCAGCCCCGGGGCCGGGCCGGGCCGGGCCGGGCCGGGCCGGGCGGTGCCTACCTGCTCCCGGCGGGGCCCGCTCTGGGGCCGCGCGTCCTCCGCAGCACCAGCACCAGCGCCAGGCGGGGCGGCCGCGGCCGCGGCAGCGCCCTGCGCAGCCCGCGCAGCAGGGCCCAGCCCAGCGCGCGGGCGCGGGGCCGGCTGCCGGCGCGCCGGTAGCGCACGGTGCACGTTATCCGCCGGCCCATGGCCGCGCCCGCGGGACCGCGCCGGGGCCGCCGCCGCCGCCACCGGCACCGCGGCGCGCAGCAGGCGCGGGAAGTCCCCCGACGTGCCGCCGCTGCAAGTGCCTCCTCGCCAGGTCCGCATCGGTGCATCGCCCTCCATTCATTGGGGAGGCGTTTCTTTCTTTTTCTTTTTTTTCCCCCTCTCTCTCCTTTTTTTTTTTTTTTTTTTTCCGTTTGGCTGATCGCGGCTCCCCGCTTCGCCTGCCCTCCCCCTCCCCCCTTAACGCCTCCCATGATGATGGCTCCTGCGACGAAAGCAGGCGCGGGAGGCCCCGGGGGGGCCGCGGAAGGCGGCCGCGGGCTCCGCGCCCTCCCGCCGCCTCGGCCCGGCGCCCCCCCGGCCGTGGACGGCGGCCAATCGCAGGGCGCTCCGGCGGTTTCAAATAAAGCCTTGACGACACCGCTTTGCCCTCCCCCCGCCCCCCCCCCCCGCACACCGCCTCCCGTTTCAACGCTTTCCCCCCCTCCTCCCCCCCCCTTTTCCCCGCTGCCCCGGCGCGGGGGGCGGGGGGCGCCCGGCGGCCCGGGGTCCCGGCGCGGCCCCCCCGCGCGGCTAGCGGATCCCTGCCGCTTTAAAAGCGCACGCCAATATTGGCCCGGGCAAGCAGCTATTTCCTTGTCACATGGTCATTTGAACGCGACGCGGGGCCGTTGCGTAGCGGAGGGAAAAAAAAATAAAAAAGCGGATCTCTTCTCCCCCCTCCGGTAACAGAAACGGGTAATTAACTGTTTCCTCGCCCCCACCCCGCTCCGCTCCGCGGTGCCGGCCCGCCGCGCTCTCGGGCCGAAGCGTCTGTTTTTGGACGAGGGAGGGAGGAGGGGGGCGGGAGGAAGCCGAGCGAAAACGCAGAAAAGCCCCGCGCAGCCCCAACCTGCCGCCCGCGCGGGGGACACGGGGCCGCGCGGCGCTTTGCGCCCACGCGCCCGCGCGGAGCCCGGCCGCGACCTGCGGCGGCGGGCCGGGAAGGTGTTTTCCTCCGGCCGGTCTCGGGGCGCATCCCGGCTCGGCCCGGCCCGGCCCGGCCCGGCTCGGCCCCCGGCCGGCGGCGGCGGGGAGGTCGCGGTGCGGGTCGTGGGGGGCCCCGCGGGGGCGGGCGGAGGGGCGACAGCGCGGCCCGCGGCCGGGGGCAGCGCGGGGGGGCTGGGGAATGTCGCCCCTCTGCACCCCCCGCACCTATGTGTGTTAGACATCTCCTCCTTCTCTCGCTTGGGCAAACAGTAATAATGCCAATATTAATAGGAACTTCCTTCTTTTGCCCGGGCGCAGAGAAACAATAACAATAACGCTCGTAAAAGGATCTGTAATGGTTTCTCCTCGACCGAGTCCGATTTCGAGCCTGGGAAATGAGTGACTGAAAACTGCCATTTCGAAATGAAAGTAGCTCTTCTATAGATCCTGTTCTTCTGGAGACACCTCCCCGACAGAGAAGGCAAAATTGAGAGAAATGAGTGTGTGAGTGTATGATGCAGGTGCCACAGCAGCGGTGGGAGGATGAACTTACGGTTTTGTCAATAGAAACTAAATACCCGCAAACACTGAATGCATGGCCGAGCGAGGGCCGAGAGCGATCTCTTTATCCCCTGGGCGTCCACAGCCCTGCTGCAGAGCGTTTTGTTGTTATTGGTTTTTTTGTGGAAATACGAAATTATGTCTGCGATATTGTCTGAGGAGTAAACTACGAGGTACCCACCTGCTTAAACCCAGTGATTTTAGGGCTTTCTCGGAATATTTATTATTGCTGCTGTTCGTTGTTGTTAATTATTATCATTATTATTTTTAGGGAGAGTCCAAGCGCTGGGGCCGACGTCGATGCCACGGTGAAATGTGGTGCCCGGGGAAGCTCCTCGCAGGGCGCTGCGGCCGAAGGGGACCGGGCCGGGGACCCCCCTCCTCCTCCAGGGTGAGTCCCCTCAGCGGGCCTGGACCAGGCAGGGGACCCGGACCTGCTGATTGGCAACAGTCAGGGATTTAGCTCTGCTGAGTGTGAGGGCATACCCTGCTCTTTTCACGAGCCTAGGGGAGTTGTTTATTTTCCTGCCAGTTTTGTGCGTCCTCATCGTTATTGTTATCGCTACTGCTATTATTTTACTCTGGATAATCCTAAAGTGTAATGGCAGTATTTGGAGATTTTAAATCGAATTATCCCTGCAGCCTGGCAGAAAGGACTTTTTGGCGCAGGGATCCCCGCCTCACCGCAGCTGTTTGCTGGCGGAGGGAGCCTCACCCGCGCGCTCCCGTCCGCGGAACCAGCCAGGCTGCAGCGCGGAACCAGCCGGGCTGCAGCGCGGTCCCGCCGCGCCGCCGCTCCCTGCCCGCGGGCTCGGACGCGGGCTCCCGCCCCGCCGCCCTCCTGGCACCTGCCGCGGCCCCGGCACCTTTGGCCCTGGGCCTCTCACGGCTGTGCCATGTGCTAGGACACAGTGCAGTACAATTTCATAAAATACACCATCCTGTGTGTTGAGACTGGGGATAATCCCTATATGAACACGTGTATTTATGTTCTGAGAATGCTTACACTGGATATGTATATATAGTTAATGTGTTATGCTTTTTTTATAAGCATACAATGTAGTTCTAATTAAACATAAGCATATTACATAAAGTAATCGATAAGCAGATATTTATTTTAATACATAATTATAATTATACATTTTACATAAATACATATTCTGTATATCTTACATGTGTATTATATATGCATTGCATATATAAACGGCATAACTATATATTTATGGAGATTACCAGTTTTCATGAAATAATCATACGGTATGCATTGCAACAAATTATATTATAGTGAATCATATATTATAATAAGTTAAATATTATAATAACACATGATATTATTGTTTATGTATGAAATATCAAGTAGAAAATGCAGATCGAAGAATAGTCTTTTTCCCTTTAATTCTCCACGGGTAGCCCTACAAAGTGCTTAGGATTTAGTCCGGGGAGTAAAACGAGAGCGCTCTCTGTATTCCTCCTTGCTTACCCTTCTCTGTCCCTAACACGTTAGAAATGTTAACGCAAAGGGATCCAAGGTCCGGTGGCCCTTTCCTCTGCGCAAAAGGCCCGTGAGATGCTCTCACGCCGCCTTGCTCCTCCTTGCTCTCCCTTGCAGGGATTTCCTGCTCTTTCTGATATTAGCGCGCTAAATACAGCGCCTGACGCACGGGCTAGAAACGCAGTCTTTATTTTGCTTCTCACCGTCCTGCCCATTTGCGCCGGGCCAGGTGTGTCCCCCCCCCCCCCCCCCCGCTGCAGATATGCAAAGGCAGGAGCACGCCCGCACCTCTGCAGGGGCGATGTGTTTTTCATGGCCACTCTCTGCTGTGGGAGGAAGGTCTTCTCGGTCGGGAGCTTTTACGTGGCCGGGGTAGGTTTTTGCTGCGGCTTGTTGACTTCCCTGAGTCAACTCCCAGCTTCCTCATGCCGGGGCAGCCAGTGAAATATGCATCAAGTCTGAAATAATTAATTGAGAAAACAAAGGCCCCCCGCCCCGGGAGCGCAATCGTTACAATGCAAGAGCTTTCTGGCTTGATTTCTTCTTGGCCGAATGTGCCACACTCGAGCAGCTTGAGGAAGCCCTGGGGCTAAGTTTCGACGTCCAATTTTTAATTTTCAGCGCCGTGAAGCCTTCGTTTTGTAACCGTCATGATTTCTTTCAAAATATTGTTAAACTTAAATTAACTCAGGGAAGGTCACCTGCTAAGTTGCTAAAACACCCTTCACTTCAAGCGAGGGCGATCTCGGGCTTGCAGAGACACACATCATGCCTTATTTTCTCCTTCAGGTCCCATGTTTACTAACACTGCCTTCATGAGATGAGCCACGGATGCGCCACGGGCCCATGCACAGACATGCACAGCATCTTACGTGGTTTTAAGAAGGTATTTACAAAAGCCGCGATCGCAGCAGGAAGCTTTAATTCCCCGCTGTCCCAGCCAGTTTTGCTAGGAAGAGACAGTGATCGGGCTTAGTGCCGTGAGTCCGATTCAGCTTAAATCAAAATCAGATCGGGAGCAGCTCTGTCGGGCCCGGGAGAGCCCCCATCCTCTCCCGCCCCTTCGGGCGGCGAGCCCAGCTTTCCACCGCCCTCTCGGGAGTGCGGGCGGGGGACCTGAGCGGAGGAGAGTGCGCAGAAAGCCCAGACACAGCACGCAGGGTTTATTGTGTCATCCGTGGGGGGGTTTCCTTCACATTTATTTCTTCACAGTGTCCGGACTCCCGTCTGAGAGGGGCGCGGAGAGGGGTGCGTAATTTCGAGGGCAAGCTAACGTGCAGACATGTGCAAAGAATATAATGTGAAAAATACATACTGCGCTTGTCCTTAGTGCATCCAAGTAGAGAAACGCACCGCGGGGATTACTTACAAACTGTTACTACCGTTCCACCTCGTCCCTCCGGAGAGGAGCGCGGGCAATAAATTAGGGGCGAGTGGCGAGGGGGCACCGCGGGGGGCTGCGGCCGGCGGGGGCGTCCTCCGCGGCGGGGGGCGGCGGGTGCCGCAGGTAGCGGCCCACGGGGCCGTGCGGGCCCCCCGCCGCCACGTCGAGGGGGAGGCGGCCGCGGCCGTCGGGCAGGTCGAGGCGCGCCCCGGCGCGGTGCAGCGCCGCCAGCGTGTCCAGGAAGCCGGCGCGGGCCGCGTCGTGCGCCGGGAAGCAGCCGGTGCGCGGGTCGGCGCGGTTGGGGTCGGCTCCGCGCTGCAGCAGCAGCTCGGCCACCCGCGGGCTGCCCAGCTTCATCACCTGCGGGGAGAGACGCCGTCAGGGGCCGCGCAGAGCCGTCGGGGGAGGCCAGCGCCGCGCGGGCTCCGCTTCCCCCCCGCAGGAGCGGGGCAGCGCCAGGCTCCTCGCCGGGAAGCAAGCGGCGAAGTCGCCGAGGAGGCCGGAGACGAGGCGAGAAAGCGCCGCGGACCGAGCAGAGGCGCTCCGCGGACACGAGAAACCCGCTTTTCTCCGCGCCCCGGGACCCGGCGGGGCAGGTGGGGCAGAGCGGCCGGGCGCGGAGGCGGTGCGCGGGGAGGGGCGCGGAGGCGGTGCGCGGGGAGAAGCGCGGGGCAGAGGAAGAAACGGGCTCTTTCTTCCAAAACCGTCCCCACTCCCCAAAGCCGGGGGCGATTCCCAGACTGCTCTTCAACGGTGAGCATGCTGCGATGTCCCTGCTGCGGCTGGCCGCGCCGGGAAATCGTCTCGGGACATCGCCGCGGGTCGGCTTTTACTCGGGAGGCTTTTCCATGAGCTGCTCGGCACGGGGACGTGAGTGTACGGGGAGGTGCCGCTCCCGGCAGCGCGGCTCCCACGCTTCCCTTTGCCCTCGGAGAGATTCAAAGCGCGGTTCTAGCCCCAACCCCGTCGCCGCTACGGCACCGACATGCCTAGGAGCTTCTTGCTGGCAATAGCTGCTTTCTAAACCGGATCCTTCCCAGTGCAGCCTGTCTAGCGCAGTCTAAATACATGCTGCACAAAGGTACAGAAAAAACATGTTGGAAGACAGTGTCATATGCATATTTCGTGTGAAATACTGCACTGGCATTTTATAGGAGAGACTTTCACAAACACTGGCCATGTATTTTAAATACAGCATCTCGGATTATGCCAGTTTCGTTTTATTTTGAAAACTTAAAACGAAGCTGGCTAGAACCGCTCCGGAAATTTCCTTAGTTGTGTAAATCTAGCTTCTAGTATTCCTCGAGGCACTACGTTCACGTGTGTGTAAAATGAGGCACACTAACCCCACAGAGAGTGCTAGCTGCTTACCTGGAGTGCTCTGCTGGGGAAGACTATTGCACCCGCATGTTTCTGCTCATAAGGGTCAGTGAATATATCACGAAGATCAGTGAAGATATTTGGTGTGTGAGAAATTAGGGAAGAAAGGTGTATAAAGCAGAAGACAAGGTATGGCAGAAGGCTAATCCTTTCTGAAAAGGTGACTCGTTACTTCTTTTTACGCATTTATGGGGCGATGAGCATTAAAGCTCTCGGTTTCGAGTCATACCATGAGTTGGTTAAAATAAAGTCTAGGGTTGCTAAAACTAAAACTTCTCTGATGCGGCCGTCACAGACTTTCACCTTTCCGAAAGGCTAGAGCACTGCTTCCCCGCACCGCCTCGAGAGCGCCAGGGCACCGCCGTCCGCCGCCGCCTGCCCGCGGGCGGCCGCGGCCCCCGGAGCGGGACGCGGCCCTGCAGCCCGCGCCGCGCCCGACCGTCGCTGCCATCTCCGCGCCCGCGGAGGACGGCGCGGCCGCGCGCCGGGGCCAGGCGAGGCGAGGCGGCGCGGCGCGCCCAGCCCACCTGCGCCTCCCCCGGCGCCTTCCCGGCCGGGAGCCCGACGCCGGGCTGCCCTCGCGGGGGCGCCGGCTGCCACCCTGCCTGCGCCGTGCCCGCCGCCAGCGGGGCAGCCCCGCCTTGGCAGCGGCGGGCGGGCGCGGCCGCCGCGCGCAGGTGCGGAGCGGGGCGCTCGCCGCCGGGCCGCGGGGATGCTCGGCCGCGGCGCCCCTCGGGCCGCGGCGCCCCCGGGCCGCCCTACCTGGATGGGGGTCCGGCCGTAGGAGTTGACGGCGTTGGGGTCCGCCTCGTCGTCCAGCAGCTCCTTCACGCGCTGCAGGTCGCCGCGGGCGGCGGCGTTGGCCAGCTCGTCCGCCACCGCCCCCCCCGCCCGCCGCGCCATGCCCCGCCGCGGCGCCTCACGTCGGTCGGCAGCCGCGCACCGCGGAGCCATGCGCCCGCCGCACGGCCGCCCCGCGCTGCCGGGCACTCGCCGCGCTGCCGGCCCGCGCGGGACCCCCAGCCCATGGGGGCGCCCGGCCCGCCCCCGCCCTCGCCCCGGGCAGCGCCCGCGGCCGTGTCGCCGCCGGGAGCCGCCTCCACCTGCGGGGACGCGAGCGCCGCCGCGGCGCCCGGGGCTTGTTTTCTTCGCGCAGCTGGTGCCGCCCCGCCGCGCCCCGCCCCGCCGCGCCCCGCCCCGCCGCTGATGTCACCGCCACACGCGCGCTCGCCGCTGGGGGCGCAGGGGGCCGCGGCCGCGCAGCGCTGCCCGGGCAGGGCGACCCGGCCCGCCGGCGCATGCGCCGCGGGAGGGGGGCCGCCCGGCCTCGGGGCGCGGGGGGCGGCGCTCGGCGCGGGGGACGCCGCGGGGGGCCGCGCCGCTGGCGGCCTGGCAGGCTGCGGGGAGCTGCTCACTGTTGCTCGCCGTTTTCTTGCTTAACCGCGTCCGGCGTCGGGGTTTCTGCTCATCTTTTTCTCCCTTTCTCCTCTCTTTTTTTTTTCTTTCTCCCCTCCTTTTCCACCTTTTTTCCCCTTTTCTCCCCCCCCCTTTTTTTTTCCGTTTCAGAGTTTTTCTCCGCTTCTCCCGCGGCAGTGGCTTAGCCCCTGCCGAGAACCCCGCGCACGAGAGCAGAGGAGGGGCGGGGACGGGGGTAGGGGAAAGCCGCCGCAAAAAAGTCTTTATTTAAAGCAGCTGCTCGGCGGACGCCGTCGGCGAGCGGGCGGCTGCCCCCCCCGCCGCCCCCCGCTCCGGGGCCGTGGGGCCGGTGGTCCCCGGTCCCCCCGGCCACGGGAGCAGAGGCAGCGGCGCACAGGTCCTCAGACGCCGGCGGGGCAGCGCGGGGGCTGGCCGTGGGGACCATGGTCTGCTGCCCACCCTGGGTCCCTCGGGCTCCCCCTCGGGCCCCGCGGAGCCGCGCTCTCCCCTGCCGCAGGTTCACAACGCGGCACCCCCAGAAGCTCGGGGGGAGGCGGTGTCCGCTCTTCTGCCCTGTTTTCCCGGTTCCCGTTGCAAGCTCCTTTGAGTGGGGACTGTACAAACGCAGGGCAAAAGGCAGCGTGCAAAACCACAGAGAGCCTGTGGCCATAAATGAAATGCAACTGCGAGGTCTCCGCCTCCCTCCTGAATCAGCTCTTTTTAAAAAGCAGGCTGAGACTTTGAACCTTTCCTACAAACAAAAGCATAGAGAATGGACAAGTTTTCCTTTTGTGTGTCAAAATGCGTGCGCAGTTCTAATATCCGCTGGTCAACTAATAAACACGCTGCCCGCCCTGAGCCTAAATATTTAATCCGCAGAGGGTGACAAGCAGAACTGTGTGCTGAGTGTATTCATGTATGTGTGTGCACACGCGCACCTGGCATACGGCGGCGGGGCGGACGGGTTCAGCTGCAGGCAGAAAGGACTCCAGCCCTTTTTTCTGCGGCCCCAGACTGTCCTCGCCGTGGGGAGCCGCGTTCCTCCGCCACGGGCTCGTAGCCGGCCGGCAGCAAGAGGCGAGCGGCGGCGGGAAGGCAGCCGCCTTCCGCGGCGCCGCTGCGGGTGTCGCGGGGCGGGCCGCGGCCGCGGGGCGGGGCGGGGCGGCGGCCCGGGGGGGGGGCGGCAGCACCAGGGACAGCTCCGCGGGCGCCGCGCGCGACGGGGCGGGCGCGGCGGGACGGGGCGGGCGGGCACGCGCGCCTGCCGCGGCGGCGTGGGACCGCGGAGAGACGCCGCTGCCGCCTGCCGCCGCGCTGCCCGCCGTGCCAGCCTGCGGCACGCCCGCCAGAACGAAAACTTATCCGTGCACATTTCGGGAGGCAAAGCACTGGTCTGGACTAAAGGTCTTCGCTTCCACAGGCCCTAAGCCTTGCTGTATGGACTATCGCCTTTTTGGTCAAAGTTCTCAGGAAGAAAACCACGGAGGAGCCGAAAACAGAAACAGCCCTTGCTGGACCACAGAATCATTGTGTTGATGAAGGGCACCGCTAGGCAAGCTTTTATTGCTTGTAAGCTTGCTATAATAACAAATAAATTGAATGTTTGTGCTGCAAATCTTGCATTGCTTTGTAAGTCTCACTGTACTTACAGATAAATGAAATGTTTGCGTTACAAAGGCAATTCAAGATTTCTTAGGTCTCATTGAACTTGGTACTGTACAAATATTCAGAGGAAGCAGGAGCTAGATAAAAGTGCCCTTGCTTCTGTTATTGTGACAAGTCATGAAAGTGACCTATTTCATCACCTTAATACACCTACATGTCTGTTTTAGGATACGTTGGCTCTCTAAGCTCATTCTCTTGGGAAATTTGCAATGCTAATTCTACTCCGTAGAGGCATTCTGTGTTTTTCATTCGTTTACCATTCATGATGCCCACTTGTTTACCTACATCTTTAGTCGAAATAATTAGTACATATTATCAAATAATGAAATTACTTTCTTGGCCTAATACTTCAGCAAGGCATAGCCATGCTATTAAGAAAGCTCTCTGTTCAGTAATGGATGGTGCTGACAATTTCCACCAGCAGCAAATATAAGAATGCTGCTTTGTCTATGTGAAGTGTTAAGTTTGTTTCTGGTTTTATTTGCAGTGCTTGGCATGTTCCTGTAATTTCATCAGTCTAGCACCAAATTCTGCTCCTTCACTCACACTGACTAATATTTTTATATGGAAGTATATAGAAATGAGTGGAGTTCCATTCATGATAAAGTGCTTCATGATATAAATACTTGCCTCTGGCTAAATAATTGAGCATTTATATATAGTTCAGTGGTTTCCTAATGTTCTGGTTTACTCTTTCATTAATAGTTGCTTTGCTTCTGAAGTGCTGGCTGGCATAGAAATGAGAAAATAAAGGTATTTCAGACCTTTATAGTTAAAAAGAAAACAAAAGAAAGAGTTAAATCTGTATACCCTGGTATGTAGACCACTATACAACGGAAAACCTCAAGTAGTTAAAGTATAGTTAAGTCTTAAAAAGACTAGAAACCAATTTTAGCAACAGCTGGAGTGAACAGTAACATGACAGAATCAATTCAGTAGATGCAGTATTTTGAGCCTGATTCTCAGTTACAGGAAAGCAATGCACTAGCAACGGGAAAAGGAATTTTCAAGGGTCTTTGTTGTCGACAGTGTATTCATAAGGTAATGAGAATCAGCCCATGTTTCCTGGAACTGTATGAATATTTTAAGCAGGACACATTTTTTTCATTAGCAAAAAGCATGAACATGATGGCTAAAGAAGATAAGCTTTCCACTCATTTGTTTAAGTCACTTGTTATTCCAAGGCTATGTAAATAAGATAATTGAAAACAAAAAAAAAATCTTTTTTTTTCATTGCTTTCAAAAGAGGTTGGTATTTCATATAAGCCTCAAGAAGCAACTTTGTCCAAGCATATACAAATGAAAGAGCAAGGGATGTTTCCTGATTTTTTTCAGAAGTTCAAAAAACACCACACTTTCAGAAGTTCAAACCCTACACTTTCATGAAAAAAAAAAAAAAGGCTAAAACACTTACAGGAGCTGCCTAAGCAAATTCACAAATTCTCCAGGCCAAAAAGCAAAAACCCACCAATGACAGAAAATATGATATTTCAAGTGAAAACTGTTTGGCTTTGGAGTTGAAGTCACAGACATTATTTTCCTTCTGCTTTGAATATGCTTGTTGCTGGTTGAAGGACAGTTTCGCTGTCCAATCAGTGATAGGTTTTAAGGCTTTCACACAGGTCAAAGTGATTTCTTCCGGTTCTGAAGTTAATTGTGCAAAGATCAGTTGTGCAATAATGACCTTAAAACAATAATTTAGGGATGCATCATACCTTTCATAACTGTATTAGAGATGTGTACTGCAGGCATATTAAATATGCATAAAAACACTGACAAAATGCCAATTAAACACAAATCCCACGGCAAACTGATGTACTTTACAAGCACTGCAATAATACCAATATTTACAGTCAAATGGAAAAAAGAGAATTGTTGAGAGATTCAAGAAGATAACTGTTAGTATGATAATGTGCAATCAGTTCAATATTACTCAAAAGCAGCTTACCACAAAGGAAAAAGTTACTCACAGCAAATTTTCACAGTTTTCACTGATGTGACTGAAGAGAAAGTTCTTCCATAACATTGTTTTACAATTAGATCAAACAACTCAGTGCCATAAAAAAATTTAATCGAGGTTAAAGACATTTAGATTTTGAAAAACCTGAAAAGTGATATTAACCTGCAGGATAAGCTTAATATATCATGTCCTGATAAAGTAAGTGTTGGTGTTTGTAAGAATTACAATTGTCAGTTATGTTACTGCTTTCAGTGTGGAGAATAAACACCGTTGACTCCTGTTGGAAAGCACCACAGATATCTCCTGAGAAGAGCAGAGTAGCATAGGATAGCAGGAATATTTGGGGGTACAGCAGCAAGGTTTTGAAGCAAAGCAAAACAAAACAAACAAACACCAACAAATGAAGAAAATAGGTTCAAAATCTTCAAGCTGTGATTCTTAGGTGATCATGTGACTGAAAGGGTGGCCGTGTCCGAACATCAGCAACTCCCAGGTCACTTCTCCTACGGACTGCTGCCAGCAGCAGTGACAGGTCAGCTATGGGAGCCTGCTTACCTTTAAACAGGAGGCTAGTGTTCAGTACTCCCCTCAGTAATATGTGCTTATATCAGAGAGACTTCACCTTAGTAAGGAAGAATCTGACTTTCTCTTCCTTGATTTCTTCTGCCTGGTCTGGCGAAAGATTAGGCTAGTCATCAGGTTTGTCACAGATTCATTTTCTTCCAGCTCGCACCCTTTAGGAAGGTATGTTTGCAATAGGGTGCCCTGTTCTTTCTTCAGCTGGGTGTCTCTCACTGGAAAAGAGGAAGGGAACCGGACTGAGGCCTGGGAGCTGTGGTTGCTGCTGACTCACACTTCCTGACTGATCAAAACGTACCACTGAGATTCAGGCTTATTGCTGGGCAGGGTTAGAAAGATAGACAGTACCAGTGATTTAACATTCCTTGTCATGGATCAAAATATGTATGCAAATAGCCAGTTAAAGATCAGAAGGGATGCACACGTAGAATTTGGATTTCTTTCAGATGGCAGTACAAATGCTGACTCAAATTAATTTAGTCTCTTTTTAATAGTATTGACACTATTATGGAAGTGACTCTTTTTTTTTTTTCCCTTCAGTTGTTCTTTATGCTTTCTTTCAAACACCACATGGACACACTTCTAGCCATTTTATGGCTATCTACCTAGCTGTGTTTGCGATGGGCTGTCTGTGCGCGCAGTCAGTGAATGTGTAAACATCACATGTTCAGTGAAGGAGACCTTAAAACTTGTTCTCGTGTTTGGTTACCATGTTGGATATGACATTTGTTTTCTCAGGACTCTTTAACTAACCATTCTCCCAGAATAGCTCAATTGGTGATACAGGGACCACTCAAACTAGCAAACAAATCAATGACTTCATATGTCAGAGATGCATAAGCACATGGAGATGCTGGTTCTGATACTATGGATAGTGGACTGTCTCCTTGTAAGCTATTTCTGTTTTTGCTATAAAGTATTTAGTTTTGTTCTACCAGAAACAGTTTCCTGACCTACAAATGGCCCAAGGAGATTATCTTTCTTTTTCCTGTGATTTGCAGTATGGAAATGCTGATGAACCACAGCATCAGGAAGTGTGCTGTCTGAATCTAGGTTTTTGATTTTTTTCCATATGCCTTCAGGCTTAGCTGACTACAGAAGAAGACAGGTATGCAGAATGTAGGATATATTCTCCAGTTAAGAAAATCTAACGCACCATCAGCTTGCTTTTGTGTTGTCTGTGTAGCAGAATGACTGGGAGACTAAGCAGTTATGCTCAGCGTCTCACCACATAACTATAGTATGGTCCTGAGCAAGTTACTTCATCTCTGTGACTCACTTACTTTTATGTGTAAGGATTGTGCTGATGAGTCTGTGGGAGAGAAGGATGTTTGCTGTGCTCGCAATATATAAAGTCAAGTGTTAAATGCTACTGTGTGCCTTGTTCATGGGCTTTGCAGTCTGTGGTTGCAGGGCACTGTCATCTTCTGAGTGCCTACAGCAGGAGGAGAGTCAGGTAACATAGAAATTGAGAGCTAAACTGTGCTTCATACATGCACATGTCAGGCATCTTCCACAATCAGTAGGTATGACATTGAATCACATAAAAAAAAAAGAAAAGATTTACACTGAGTAGGTCTTCAATTAAACATCTAATACAGTCCTTGAGTATGCATACATAGATTTATACTGTTAATGACAACTCTTCTGCTAAGTTTTAGTGTATATATCAGATTGACTTGGAGAATCAGTAACATGATGCTTTTAATTAAGTGTACTGTAGTCAAGTTCAGCTTGCTAAAGGCTGCTGATTTCTACTAGCATTTAGCTGCATATAAAGATATGTTGGGTATCTGCAGTTTAATCAGTTCAGTTTAATCTTGTAGTAAGTTATCATTATCAATAGCTATATCACTTCACCTAGGTATTTGTATCTCCACAGGGAAAGAAGGAAAATATTTCCTAGATATAGAGTCAACTCATGCTCACATTAATGTGAATTATTCCAAAGGGATGCACTTTAGCACTTTATTTCAACATCTAGAAATGTTTGAATATGAAATTTTGATTTCTCTGAGACCATGGACACCAAGGATTAATTGTTTTCTTCAATTTTTTTTTCAGACATCTTGTCAGCTGATTGCAGAGTGAGTTTTGCTAGCTGAGAGTTTAGTGAATGTTTCTGGATTTTTCACTTGGTGGCTGAGGAGAGAAAGCAGCCTCCACCTGCGCTACCTTTGAATAAGAAACATGGCGGGGAGGCCAAAACATTTTTTTAAAGTTGACCTGCAAATTATTTGTATTAAATTAGTTTTGTCCTGCTTTTGTAAAGTCCATGGATTTATAAGAAGAAGAAAAGCACCAGCAGTTTTCTTTCCCTCTAGCCCACTTACCTTTGTAGATCATCTTGAAAATTAATCATTAGGAATACCAAACCTGATCTTCCCAAGCTGGCTGGCAGACTACTGAGAATGCAAAGATATGTAGACTGTTAGTCCAGGTATTGTCAAGCCCAAGCTGTGAACGATCATAATACATGCTTTGAATTATCACACCTTAAAACACAAATATTTGGTCATACTTAGTTTGTCTATTATTTATATCAGTTCCTGGGTTCAGATTTTAAAACACACTGTAGAAAGCTAACTTTTTTTTTAAAATCTAATTCTGTAAGTCCAGAAACTGGGGCTATTAAAACACAGGAAATAGGATAATATCACTCCCCAGACTGGCAACACCAGAGCACTCAAAAACTGATCACAGCTGTGGAGCAATAGTTTGACCTTAGCCACAGCATCCTTTCTCTGAAACATTCACTAAGTGCTGGAACTAAGTGAGTGTTTAACTGAAAACCAAAATAAGATTTTTAATTGCTCAGGCAATTTCTTTCCAAATATTGAAATTTTAGTTCCTTGCCTCTTGGCATGTCATAATGTTCTTCATTCTCCCAGCTTCGTACAGCCTTTCAAAGTAAGAGATGGATGTCTAAAAATCAAGTCTGCATTTTTTTTGTTGCAAAGTAGCTTTCCATTGTGACTTACAAAAGTCAAAAAAAAATCTACCTGCTAACTTTACCTTTTGCTATCTGTCGTTCAAAGCCCCTTTGCAGTGACTAGAAGGCAGAAACACAGCTGTGGAGACTTAGCGGACATTTGAGTCTTTGGTCAAAACCGAAGGCTAGGCAGGTCAAAGCAGAGGTTTCCGTGCTCTAGAAAGGAAGACGCAGAAGAGAAGAAAGCATAGTGTGAAGTTTTAGTTTCTGTTCATCTTGCAGTCCCCTTCTGATTATGGACTAATTGCTCTTTCTTTCTCAGGAAGTATGTTAAAAAATGTGTACTATAGCTGCAGGGCATGCTGCCAACACTAACAACAGGCAGCCCTGGAGGTAGAGTGAAGGGCAGAGAGACGAGTTTTGAGTCTGAGACTGAATCAAAGCCAAAACACTGGAGGAAGGGAAAGCAGTAGATTTAATTGAAGACATTTACTATTTCTTTATGATTAATTGTGGGATGGTGTTTGGCATTTGAGTGCCTTTGTTATTCTACAGTTTTGCCTACAGTAGTCTACTTGATAAGCTCTGTGGTCCAGTTAGCTTGTTCACAAAATGCCTACACAAGCAAAATAAGGCACAGCAAAATATTGAATGCATATCATGAGTGCAGTATCTGTTCATGCAAACATGTGCTTTGTAGGGCTCATTCTTACTCCAGAGTGTCTACGCTGAATGAATTGGGCACTGTAAAGTCATCTCTACATATATAAGACCTGACTTTGTCCCAGTCTGGACACCACGTTGGTTTTAGTGATGTTTCAGGTTTGGTGACCTAGAACATGTCCTTACTAGCTTTCTGGACACAGTTAAAATGTCCTGTCTTATTGGTAAGACTCCTTTCTGCTTAAATAATTTTAGGGGATGACAGCGTTATGATTAGGTTTGTAGACATAGCTGGGGATGAAAGTTATCATATCTCATAGTAAAATAAGCCTAATCAGGCAATCAAATCTGGTCTAACATGTATAAAAACATTTTAATCCTCAATGAAAAAGTACATTCATCTACACAAGAGTCCCTAGAAACAAAATTAGATTATGAAAACTTTTATTGTTTTTAGTTGTCATAATTATGGATAAGCAAGGAAACACCACTTGGTGAAGAGATGCCTACCTTGACATCCTGACGGTTTCTAAAACACATGAGGTTGGGCCTAAGATACAATGGGTTTATTTTTAAATGAGAACACAGATGTTTTCTGTAAATAGATTAATGGAAGTGATTTACTTCATAATTTATCAAGGGTCAATGAAATGTGGGTAGATGAAACAATAAGTAGGTCAAATATTTTAAGACTAGCTTGGCAAAATCAGGATGTGTTGGCACTGAATGTTTTAAAATAACTTCAAATTTATAATTTGGCAATGCTGCCACTCTTGTATTTTGAATAATACAAACATGATCTCATCCATCAGAACAAGATATTTTACAGTATATGTATAGCTGAGATGGTCTTGAGGGATAAAGAGAGCATGTTAAGAGATGGTTTAGAATGAAATTGTTTCTACCTGAAGAGATGTCTGCTATTTGTAATTTATCCTGGTCTTGTTAGACCAGATAAACTGTTAACATTTCTGTCATTAAAATTTTGACAGATGACCTTTCCATTTGAATAGTAAGGCATGTTAAACTTCTATCACACTTGTTCTAAATTTCATATATATGCAATGTTTCCTACAAAAACTTTGATAAGACTATTCAGAAGAACAAGCCTGTTTAGAAATACGGGTTAAATCATCTCTATCAACCAGTATAGTCTTCTAACTGTGGAAGAGGCACCATGATGTTGAAGATCCTATCTACTGCGTGATATGTGAAGCAGATTCCTTATTGAGATCATTGCAATCTTAAGATACTCTCTTAAAAAACAGTTACCCGCCCAGCCTCAGTTCTCACCCTACTGAATTACAATATGCTTCTTCATATTTCCATTTATCTTTAATTAGATGTAGCAATCACTTTATAGCATGGCTATCTATTGTTAAACTCAACCCACTAAAGCTGTTTTTCCTGGTTACAGACCACAAACTGCACTTAAAGCTGGGAGAAATTAGAGGTTTGACACTCCACATGGATCACATCTACGAACAAAAGATGTTCAGAGTGATTTGTGTTGCTGAACAACCGATTAGTGGCATCCCATTTCAGGAGAAAGCACAGCTTCTCATCCCTTATTGCTCTCCTGCAGTGGTGGAGCCCCATCCTCAGCAGCGGCTGAGGGTGGCTGCCTCTCATGGAGGTCAGATACGGCTAATCAGCTGCTCTCGTTGTGCCTGCTGATGCTGCAGTGCAAGCTGCCCTATGCTCCAACGAGTTATCACATGCTGTCTTGTTTTTTTTGGGACAGCATATGATGGCTGCTATCAAACGCATTCAGGAATGTGTTTGTTTTCAAGTTACATATTCACAAAAGAGGCTATTGCCTAGGAAACACAGGTGTTTCACTTTCTGCTGCTGTTGGAATGGCACAGTGCTCACCTGTGGTAGCAGGCATGCACATTAGATAGCATTCCTATAGATTCAGGTAGCTCTAACTGTCTTGCAGATGCCTATAAAAATTTACACATTTTCTTCAAGATTTTATACAGGAGTGAAATGTGATTGAAAACACCTAATTTTATAAAAAAAGTCATTATTATTTGCAGCTGCTAATTGCTAAGCTTGCTAATTTTTCTTTCAGTTACTGATTGCTGTTGTGTCCATCATCCAGACCATGTGTAATCTCATATTGATCCTCACCATGTACTACTTTAGCCCATCTGCCTGATCATACCCCACATATTGCTTGATCCCTTCAAAGTCTACCATTTTACAGCTCTGGAGTCTTTCTTCTGTCGTTCCCCCAGCAAAATTTTGTAATTTGAGGTGCAGGTCCAAGGCTGACTGCACACTGATGAGTAACAGTGTTTCTGCAGCTGGCAGAACAGCCCCGTTTGCAGAGGCATATCATTTAATACCACAGCCTAAGCCTGCTTGTCATTTCTTCTCTCATCAGTTTTGCAATAGCCATCCTGGTTTAGCTCTGAAGCAGCGTCCCTGCCGAACAGGAGGCAGAAAACCCAGGTGTTTGCCTGCAGGCAGGGCCAGTGGGGGTGCCGGCTGGAGCGGCTCTGCTGGCCAGTGGCATTTTCGAGGCATGTGATTTCCTTCATATGTTGTGCTGGACATAGTTTCTCTGGCTGTTCAGTTGAATGGAGAGGGTTTCTGATTAGGAAAGTTTTATGTGGTTTTTGAAAACAAAATTTAGAAGATCTTAAAATGATTAACAGCACTCTAAACAGTCCTGGAACACCTGGAGAATTGCTACTTATCATCTTAGCGTTATCTTTTACACTTTCTGATTATATATGTGTCTATACGACACACATGTTGGTGTCATGACCTATGGTCATCCTAGCTTTACATGTTATTAATTAAATCTATGGTGTTGCTTCCAGGTGACAGCCTGGAAGACCACTGCTCTACGTGCTGTATAAATAAGGCCTTTAATAATAAATACAATATGGCTGCTAACTTATTTTTCTTCTCCCCCTCAACATTTTTAACAGCTGTATTCAAGAACCAGGAATAAGAATCAAGATCTGCAAACACAGAGATAAGAGGACTGGGGTGAAATGGTTAAAAGGGCTACTGTGAGACAACAGCTTGCTGTAGTACTGAAATAGGGTGTGTAGTGAATTTGCCATTAATCTGTGTATAATGCCTGAAAGCAATGAGATAGTACTTTTTATGAGATTAAAAACTGAATCGAAGTCTTCTCTGTGGCTCCTGATTGTAGAGGCTGTGAGGACGCAGTAGGTGAGTGCAGCAGACACGGAAGTGTGCAGCCTGCTCCAGCCCAAGAGGACACGTGACTTCTGCTGACAGGGCTGATGGGTGCATCATCTCTCCAGTCCTGGGAGAGAGGGCAGAGCATGTGGTGGCAGAATTAGGCTTTTTTCAGGCTCTCCAAACAGTTATTATATTCAAATTTCCATTTTTTTACTTTGTAAGTCTGACTTTATTGAACAGTTTCATAGTTTCCATTGGGTACAGCAGGTTTCAAGGCTACCAGCATTTTTCAAGTGCATTCTTTTAGCTGCCTGATGACCTTTATTCTTTCTACTCGTTTTTTATCTGGGATGATAAACAGGGCGTCCCACCTTCCATCTGCTGCCCTATCTCACACCCGCCTCAGGGGAGCGAGCAGCTACATTTCCATTCCCTGCTGGAAGAGTGGTTGCGTCCTTCATTTTTATTGCAAAAGTCCATAAAAAAAGGGCTGCCAAATGCAATCTCCACCGTGGAAGTGTGTGCAGCGGGCCTGTTTCAGATGCTCTGAATTTTAGGAGAGGTGAGTGTGCCACCTAGAGGAAACACGACCCTTTCGGCTGAGTGCACCAGTGCTGCCTTGCGCTTGCTGCGATCCTCTGATGCAGTGGCTGCAGGCCCTGCAGCGACAGGTCGCTCCTGCAGCCACCCTGGGCCTGCGGGAAGTCCCTGAGTTATCCCACGTCCGCCCGCCGTTCTGATGACTGCGAAGAAAGGGGTAATCTCTGGTTTTTGCCTGAAGTCTGATGCCTAGAGGGGCTCTGCAATAAAAGAGCAGGGTTTGGGTTCCTTAGCAAGTTGTATTAGGTGACTTACTAAGCTTGCCTATGTGTTTGTAAAGCTTTTGCATAAAACACTGTACTTCCTTCTACTCAAGTAAAACAGATAATGCCTCTGTGTGCGTATTTTAGTAGTTCTGACATTTATTAGTACTCTCTAGTTCCTAAGACTTAGGAAGAACCACCTCTGTCTTGGCTTACCCTTCCCTCTTACTAGAAGCTTCAGTTTAAATTTTTGTCCTCTTATTTTTCAGACATTGTGTTATCTAAGCCATGTGGCCATTTTGCCATGTACCAGGTTTAGGTTAGCTGATGGAAATTTCAGGAGATCTCCAGTTCAGGATGATACCATGTAGGCTGGAGCAGAGCAGGAGGCAGAAGTGGGAAAGTGGCTGCAAGAGGTTGCTGTGAGGAGTGGAAAACCTGAGCCAGTGGAAGAGGGGAGAAAACAGAATGCAAAAGGGTATGAACAGAGGGAAAAACGGAAGTTACAAATGCAAAACAGAAAATGATAAAAAAAGGAGGTGAAAATAAAGAAATTCACTTGAGAAAATATTGTATCTTCCTGTACCACCACAGGTCCCTTGCAGATCAGCTTCCCCAGGAAAAGATGACCATGACCCACATCCTTCAAGCCCTTCCTTATAATGTATCTTACGTTATTAAGACAGAAAGCAACTCCTGGATCAGGGTCACAGGCATCCAGACTGTCTCCTCCTCCAGAAATCCCACTTTACATAGCAATGTATTAAAACCCTTGTCCTCTCAAATTTTGGTTTCCAGTGTTCATTTCTACTGTGCCTGGTTCTTTGTGAAGCTGGAAATGAAGGGGTAGCACCTGTAGAAGCCATCCAGTTTAAAGCTGTGGTTGTTTGTGAGAGTGTTATCAGCTTGGGAGGGAGACACGAATCCTCATAACCTCATTCCTCATTCACTTGCTTTTGCAATGTAGCAGAAAAGCATTGTCCCAGATCTGGATTCTTTCCTCGCCATTCACTGTAGTTCTGATACTGAGATCTTGGTGGCTGACTAAACTCTGTTTTGCATAAATATAGAGCCTCAAGTGTGGCTGTACTACCCATGCTGTAAACACCTGTTCAAGTCGGGCCTACTTGTGCAAGGAGCAGCTTCTGCTGGAACCATGTGCACAAAGTTTCTTGTAGGTAAGAGTCCCTCAGCAATTTGCAGACATGAATCTTCAAACCTGTTAGAACTGCTAAGCAGGGACTCAGCACAACAGTCATTGCCTGACAGTGTCAACTCTCTAGTTACAAATCATACATTTGATTTAGTGAGCTGGACTGGTAAAGGGAGACAGTTCTATCCCTGCGCCATAGATTCAAGCTAAAGTAACAGGGGGAAAGTCAATTCCTGCTCATTGGAGCTACAGGGAGCATTCGCTCTCTGGAGACATGTAATATCCAAACACTGAACCCCACTGAAATACCCCATGATTACTGCTGCAGAATAAACAGACATTGCTGTAAGGCCAAGATGTCATGTTTGCTAACTTTACCCCTGATTGCATTGCACCAAAAGACTTTGAAGTCTCATTTAAAGATTTCTGCATAAAACCTACAATGACTCAGTGGCTTTAAAGTACTAAAAATTTTCCTGAAAAGTCATTGCCATGTTGCTTATGAAATAATTCAGAATAACAGTTAATGAACAGCATGCTCTGTCCACATCTTGGAACCTTTCACGACTTCTATGATAAATGACTAATATTAGGAGATGACTAACCATGGTCAGAGTGTATCTGGCCTGGCTTCTTTTTTGTGACCTCATTTGGTCTCATTTGGTGCCATCAGGCTCACTCACAAGGATGCTCTGTAATATCCATTAACTTTTTGACTCCATAGGATTTCCAAGTGTTTACTGCAGTGCACAGTGGCAGATAGGAAGTACTTTGACCTGTAGACACATGCTCACTGAGAAAAGCTGATGAAGATCCGAACACAGTCAAGCAAGCTCAGGTGAGAATATGTAGCTTGTCTGTTGCTCCATGGTACCATTTTACTCTGGAGTAAATGTGATGCAGCTTCACCCTCCACGGAAGAGAAACGGGCTGCCTCACCCACTCATTTACTCTGAATCATCTATTTATGTGATTATCCACTGAGGTCAGCCAGGTCTGTGGCTGCTTCAGTAGCGTTCTGTGTAGCATAAAAATGATCTGGATCTGGGGTGTTGCAAAAAACAGCCAGCAGCAGTGCGGGGCCATTCTGCCTGCAAGAGCAGACACCTCATGACAGCACCAGGCCTTTCGGGATATTTCTGCACAATGCATAACTGTACTACTCTTGAGCTAGCTGGCCTGGTTATTGAAGTCAGAGCGAGAGTGCCTTCAGTTACTAAGCACACAGCATTATGGTACTGCAGACTCATTGTTTCCTGAACCCTGGCTAGCTAAAAAGCACCTAAAGCAAGTTGGAGCTGCACATATTGCAATGGTGCCTCCTTATTGCAAATAGGTGTAGTGTAGACTCTGCTATTTTTCTGGAGTGATGAAACTCAGTAGCCTCTTGCATTGCGCATAGAGGACAGGGGTAGAGGGTTCAGCTTCCCACTGCAGGGGAGAAGAGAAATACAGCTGCGATAGCACGGCAAGGTGTGTAGGATGGAAAGATGATAGATTTGTCTCTTCGTGGATGAGTGTTGAAGTTATGAATAGAGGAGTCACAGGCAGATGAGGAGGTAGCTGTAACCTTGTATTCCTTTCCAGCACCTTTGGGTCAGATGCTCTGGTGAGGAAGTCATTGCTGGGTCAGCTTTGATATTAAAAATGAGGTGGGGGGAAAGTCCCTTTTTATTTTTAACATACACAAGGCTTCCCACATGGGGAAATGTGGTTCTGCAACTAAGCCATCATGGGTCTTGCATCAACAGGCAGAGTTTTCAGTTGAGTCACTTTGATGTCAGATCTTCCTGAAGAAGAGACAGTTTTGATACTGGCAGGTTCATCTCATTACTTCCAGGCAGACTCCCAAGGGGTTCATGAAATTTGGCAACGTAGAAGAGGTACTCACTAGGAGCAGTGGTTGGAGTTTGCTTTTTTGTGATTTGTAGTGACAATAGAGACAAAGCTCAGGGAAGTAATACCTTGACACTACATTTGTTTTGAGATTTTTGTTTTGGGTGGAGCTAAGAAATGGTTTGCATTTATGCAGCAGTAGGTTCCAGCAAAGCAGTCATGCTTCTGCCAGTGAGAGGAGTGGGACTCTGTATGACTCTAAAAAATGAAACAGTATGCAGAAAAATTTATTTGCAAGATCAGTGCCATAGTCAGCTATAGGTCTGTGCCCATTCTGTTGTTGAATGTATGTTAAAGGTAAATGTTTCCCAGGGTGTGTCACAGCTCCTCTTTAGAACATACAGAGATTAATCTTTTATTTTTTTAATTTTATTTTTTACATCTCAGACACTCTCCATAGGAAACCAATGGTGTAAAGCAGCTGTATCCACACAGAGATACTGTCATCTCACCTTCTATTCTGAGAAAGAACCTGTTGCACAGTGAAATAAGAGCAAATATGAAAACGTACATTTTGGACAAAAGTGTTTACTTAGCCCTGGTTGGCCCTCTCTAGCAACATGGAGTGGTTAAAAATGATTAAGCATTAAAAAAAAAAGAATGTGTTGTGCATCAAATACCAAACTTAATACTGTACATAGTGAATCTGCAAACTATGACTAAAGGGGAAACATTTTTAAAATGCCTCTGATAATGAAAAGATTTATTGTAAAATATGTCTTAAATGGCTTGAACAAAATGCCCATTGTGTGTGCATAAAATGGCTTTATTCAGCAGTCATTCTAGGATTTAGCCCTTGGTGGGGTTCAGATGGAGGAGGAGCAAAGGATTTGACAGCAGGGGGGCTGGAATCCGTAACAAACACCTTTTTAATTTAGGGCAATAACAGTGATGTGATTTGGTGTGGGAGAGCTGAATTTGATTATTTTTTCTGAGTGCCTGGAGCTACCACCATGTGTGCTGATATTCTCATAAAAATGTCTTTAGTGTGTTAGATGTTGAGGTCAGATACTGTATGCCACAACAATGAGTGGCAGGTTCCATCTCTAGATTCAAGAGGTCCCTTTTTTGTCAAGTGATTGCACAGCATGGGGTATTGTCTTCTCTCTTTGTATCGCCCGTTATATCCTGTTTTGTTGCCTCATTCCTTGCTGACATGTATGTTCTCAGTACTCCTGAGAAATCAGGCCTTGTGAGTAGCCAGCAAGGCACCCAGATTCAGCAGATGGTTTTGGAAACTTGCACATATGAATTTTGTTCCTGATTCCACAGCATGAAAATCTCTCTCACTTTGCTTGTTCGTGCTCTGTAAAATACCCCAAAACAAAGAACTGCGAAATTTCTCACGTGGAGTAACAAATAAGATATTTTCTGTATACTTGCTTCAAATTGATCAGATTAAGCACTAGAAATTGCATGTTTCTGAGCAGTGTACTAAGGCCTCTTTTCTTTTCAGCTTTCCTCTCACACAGTCTCTTTTTGAAAATGTGTGTGTTGTTTTCCCTTATAACTTTTTATCCTTCAGCCTTTTTGCTGTTTGCCTTCTATCCCAGCCTTTTTGCTGTTGTTACTTAGTTTTGCGGAACATTGGTGGCACAGCTAGAATGCAAGGAAAATCACAAACTAGAAAACAGATCATAGATCAAATTAACCACAAAACAGACTCTGGAATAACAGGTTCTGTCTCTTCTTCCAGAGAAACAACTTTAACCTTGTAAGAATTTTCCAGTCTGATATAAAACCCTTTTCCCTCTATTTTAGATAGAGCGAAGGGGCAGTCAATGTCTTTCTAATCTGCATCACTCACTGGGCAGGTAAAAAAATGACTTAGGCCAGAAATAACTTCTTTTCACTTAGAGTTGTTCATGAGAGGGGAGCGCTACCTTTCTTGTAGCCTTGTCTTCCTTACCAGCTCTCTATCAGAGACTGAAATTAGTACTTCTGGTCTCTGTTGGCAGCTGGACTTGCAATCACAGCTGGGTAAATGCTATGACAATCTAGTTCTGAGTGATTAATTGTGCTGTATTTACATACTGAAAGAAGTTACTCATCATGGTTAGTAAAATGTGTCAAGGCTCTGCTAGCAGACAAAGTGGAAGCAGCTGTGTTATCAGAATACGGCTTAGATCCCCACTTCTTATAAACCACACCGAAGATTAAGTCAGACCTAAGCTAACAGACCCTAGTGATGGATCCACCCTTCCATTTCCCACCTAACGGTTACATCAATCACCTGCTAATGTATAAAGTTCAGAATCCTAGAGAGCCTACATTTTCACTGAAGTATTTGATTTTAAAGTGTCATTTCTTAAAATTTTGACTCATTTCTATATGTGTGAATAGGCAGCTTGAATAGAACAAGAAGAATCTTCAAATACAACATAGAGTTTAGGGGCATGATCATCATTACTGGTGGGTCCTGTTGCTTGATTTTGCCATTAATAGGGAGTAGCAATTGGATAATAATGAAATGAAGTCCATTAGTTGCTCCAAATCTTGCAGGTTGTCACCAGTCTTCTTTGACCTGGGGAAGACTGCAGTTCAGTAGATTTGCTAACTCTATTAGACTTCCCAAAGAAACAACATTCTTGCTGGAGGGAGACAAATCTCAGCGAAGCCCTTAGTTAGATGTCATTTGAAAATGACTGGAGTAAGAAGGCATTGTTATTTAACTCCAAAATTTATGTTCTAAATATCCCTGCTTAACTGATGTTTAGCCTTAGAGATATCTGAGAACCCTTGGGGCACAAGTTTGTGTTTCAGAAGCTCTTTAGCTCTTTAGTTTGCATTTACCAGAACCTGTATCTTAAGACACAGTGAATAGATAAATGTGTCAGCCATGTCTGATCTCTGCTGGAATAAACTAGGCATTTCTGTGCCAGTTTGTTCCAGTGGTATTATCAGAGCATTGCTGCTAAAGTAGGAATTTCACAAAAAAAATCTGTATGATGTGATGCAGATGGAGACCGTCTACCCAATAACCTGACTTCTAATCCCTCCCTCCTTTCTTGAAGTTGTTTGACCACATCTCTTACTTTCCAGGTGACTCTGACCACTGGCTACTCTCTAACGGCTGTCTGTCAGTTTCTAGGTTCATGGGACAGTAGAGTCAGCATCTGTGTTACTGAAAGGTAAGGTAATATTAGGAAGAGAGAAAGGATTTAGGTTCCTGTCCTGGTTTCACGAAGTGGAGGAGCTTCAACAGGAGAGACTGAAAAGTGTCAGGTTCTTTCACATCTAACTCTGGCTCTGCTTTGTGTAAAAGTGTATAATTTTTATGTGTTTTAAGGATCTTTATGTGCTTAGAGCTGTGGTTATAATTTGCTTTTTTAAACAATGAGACATTTGACAAGAAGAAGATGCTGATGCCCTATAGGAAGGACGTGAGCAGCCTGGGGTTCAGCATGGGACAGCTTAGGGAAGAATTACAGAAAGGCACCCTGAAATCTGAAAAAAGAAATTTTATTGTAGGTTAGGACACTAGAAAGGAACATAAAATCAACAAGGTTAAACCTGAAGTGGAGATTAACAGGAATTTGGAAGAATAAATGCTTAAATTTATGAGAACAGATAACGAAAGTTTCTGGTACAGCAGAAGCAGGGGGACTGAAAGAGAATTAGAGACTTCTTCAGGTTCTTAAAAGGCCAGGGTATCTATGAAAATAATACACAATTTGTAGATTTATTGATTTCATTCTGCAACAGTTTTTGCTGCGGAATGTTCTGGACAAATACCCGAGGCACACTATCTTTGAGCAATAAAGATGAGAAACTGTGATCAAGAGTTCCTATGGAATAAACACTATTAGTTTAACTGTGAATATCAGGTGAGAAGACAGAAAGGATGGGTAAGGTATGGGATCTATTTCTACTTTGGATGTTCTTTGTTCCGTGGCCCTGACCCAGCTGCTCAGTTTGAATTTATTCCATTAGTTGCGTGTGATTATTCTCATTTCAGAGAAGTTGTTGGAAGGATTAACAAAGGATTTATAAGGATTTTTCATTTCTGTAAAGTTCTGTGATGAAAGACATGATTCTGGTAAGAGACAAAGAAGTCCTATCTCAGGAAATTGTTTCTAAAGACTTTCATTGGGCAGGAGGAAACCACAATCTACCACAGTTTTCTTGCCTATTGGAAAGTACCCAAATATCACTAGAAAAGTAATCAAAATACTATCAGTTTCTGAGCAATTTCCTGCACTTTATTGATTTGTTAGGTACTGTTTCATAGCATATCTGGGTCACAAGGTTTTAAACACATTTTCTAATGAAAATTGTACTACAAAATGGGAAATGGGTTGTTCAGTTAGATTACAGGACTATAGTTGTTTCCATCAGAAGATTAGTGGATGTTTATGGCAAACTCACCTGCTGAAATCAGACATAGTCTGCTGGTCCTCAGTGGTGTACATACCACCACCTCCCTGTGAAAGGCAGCATTCAGTGACTGCACCCCGAAGGTTTACTGCAGTGCTCCTTGGCGGCCAATTCCACGTACTGATTTGGTTTTGCAGTGGTGGCATGCTCAGCAGGAAATTTTAGGGCTGCTTAGTTCTCATAGTGCCTTCTGCTGCATCCTCTCCCGCACTGTGGTGACCTAGACTCAGGGGCACCTCTACTCTCTTCCCTGTTTTGGGCTGTCAGAAAAAAGAGAAGAGGACTTCTGTCTTTGCATTCTTGTCTCCTAAATCAGTGTGCCTCATGAAAGAGGACATGAGGAGATCCTGAGAAGTGTCTGTGGCTCTCAGATATGGAGCTACACCCTTCTTGCCTGCAACCAGTTGAATTCGAAGGGACTGAAGATAGTCAACTGCATCAGCACAAACACACAACCAAGACAACGCTTCCTCAGAACTTCTTTTCAGAGCTTTTCCAAGGCCTGCCACCCACAGTCATGAAAGGACCTAAAATTTTGAGTATTGCAAGCTTTGGCTGGCCAAGGTTTCAGTATGGGGAGAGTTTTTATTCTGTGCTTCTTTTCCTGCAGAGGAGGGTTGGCATGGACAAGCCATGCCGTGGTGTTGATTAGCTAGTGAGCCGGGAAGGCCAGAATGAAGTGTCAGTGGCAAATATGAAAGAAAGAGGAGCGGTGGCTATGACAAAGTGCTATTAGAGAGGTGCAGTGACATAATACAACCCAGCAGAACTTATCAGTGTTTAGCACATGCTGGTGTGAACACTAATCTCACATTTCCTTTTCTATTACCATGCGGATATACCTACCACCATTTTAAACACCAGTGAACTTTATACTATTGCTCCTTCCCTTGTCCTTCTTGCTTGGTATGCCAGCTTTGCTTGGATCTGTCTCCATACCCAAAATAATTAACATATCCAGCACTGAGCTTCTCCTAATAATATTGGCTAGTAGACATAGCTGAGGTTCAAAAATGTTGAACTGTATGTTAAGGTGTAGAATAAAAACCTGAGATGGATTGATATTTCATGTCTGGTTCCCTTATTTATAGTGACTGAAAAAAAGATAAGCCAGTGAGGTGGAGTAATAAATGCACCTAAACAGTGCTAAAAATTACAGAGGAATAAGCCCAAGTGAAAAGAGTTTTTTATTATATTTTAGGGGGCAAAATGGTGACAAGAATTGTATTTTACATGTATTCCATAAAGCACTCTTTTTCCTCTCTTAGGGTTTTATTTGCAGTGTTATCTGATTTCAGTTTTGGGTTTCACACATGCTGGCATAGTCATAATTTGCCTCAGGGTCAAAATGACTAAGATTTGCACCTGAAAAAATAAGAAACTGATATACAACTGATATGAAAGATAAAGAAACCGATACATAAACAGGTCAACCATTTCAGTAAAAATAAATGTGAGTAGTGAAACTCAGCATTAAATAAAAGACTTGCTTTCAGATTTTTGTAGGGGAAATTTCTGTTAATGGTTTCCTGTTGTGAATGTGACGGGCTGGTGAACAGTGTCTATTCTTTTTTTTTTTTTTTTCTCTCTCAGCTTGTATGTTAAGCTTCCTTTAGAGAATGATTAGGTTGGGTGGACACTTCTGCAAGGGAGTGAAGCGTGTCCCTTCCTCTGGGAGCAAGGGAATGGGCTTGAGGAGAGATACCTTGATACTCAGATATACCCAAAGGAAAGATTTGGAAAGTTGCAGCAAAGATTGCTGAAATGGCCAACAAGGCCACCGAGATGACCTTAATGGTGACAGACAGTGAATCCCCTGAAGGACCAGGGAGACTGAGCAGAATTTGCTGCACCCCTGCAGTGGCTGAAATCAGGCCTGGAAGCAGGGACACAGGCAGCAGGAAAGAACTAGTTATTAACACCTTTTTTTTTCCTGCTGACTTCACTGCTTTAATTTTTTTAATTCAGAAATAAAACTGGCTTTGTGAGTTTGAAAGCCTTCCAGATTTTTTTGGGGAGCTCGTTATAAGAAAAATGTCCCGGCAAATCTCTATCACAGAAAGTGTAGCCTATGGCTGAACCCTGCGCGAGACTGGTAGAGTGCCTGCACCATTTCTGTACTGCTGGGTCTGGCATGCTGTTGCTGGAGTCTTTGTCCTCCTGTGTTTATAAAAGCAAAAGCAAATGTGTTTCACAGGAGAAGGCTTAGGTATTGCCATGCAGAGCAGCATAACTGATGCCTAGTCATTACTGCCCTCACAGCCCAGCTAACACCTTCGTAAAGCCCCGTGGGGCTGGGTGCCTGGCAGAAGCAACCCCAGCAGCCTGCAAGCTGGGCAAGGAGCCTTTGGGGCTGGCTGGCAGGAAGCTCTCAGTGAGGAGACTTTGTGGGGTAGAAGGCAGCCAAGCGCGCCAGCCAGCCGGGGGAGTCTCTCTGCTCAGAAATCACAGCCACACATTTTTCCTGGAGTCGGACAGAGGTGCAGGGTTAGGTTTTGCTTTCTCACCTCTGTACCTCTTCAACCCTCTTCCCCCTTACCTGGATTCTCACCAGAAATGCAAAAGACCCTTTTCTTTCCTTTCCTTTGCCTGATTTGGATAGAAACTTGACCTAGAGTTTCCCCCTCGCAGGCGGATGTTAGCTATTTGGTGAGACATCTTTTCTAAATATCTCTTGCTGAACATGTTCTGCTTTGGCTGAGATGTGAAGAATCTCATGGTTGTCCTGACAAGGAGCTGCATTCCTGCTCCTCCTGTTGATACTGTATTATATTTGTGCTTCTCCAGGAAAACAGTGAAGATATGGAAAACATTGGTTGGCCTTCCTACTTTTTTCATCCTGTAATACTCCTTATGAAATTAATATTTCAATAATAAAGACTATTTTGATTTAAACTGTGGTCTTATTATCTGGTATAAACAGCCCTAGTTTGTTTGCTTCCTGTAGCACTGGTTTGCATATAAAGATAAACCTTGCTCCCTCCTCCAGTGTGATTGCTTTATCTGTTATGTGAGTGTGGGAGGGAATTCTTGAAATATTCCTGTATATGTGTGATAAAAACTGTCTACCACAAAGAAGTTAACTTTCTTTCTCCTCGTTCATATGCTTCAGCCATACTTAAGAGTCTTCTGGGAACTTCCAGCATATTAAATAGCCAACTTAAGTCACTATGGCATCTTAAGGTTTATCCTGGCTAACCTGATTTTTGTGTGTCCTGTTTCTGCTGCCTGAGGACCAAAAGCATTATTAACAATGAAACACCTGAAAGGTGGGAATATCATGCACCTGCTAGCAAGCCTACTTCTAAAACCAGAAGCAGTCCCAAATCAACAGCATCCCTGAATATACCTTCCTGAATGTCTTATGTAAAGCTGCAGAGTTTAGTAGCAACAGAAACAGGGACTCATGAATATTGTAAACCACCTGATGAGAGGGCTGATCTGAGAATGAGCTCTGAGTTAGGCCTTCTGTTCGTCTTCTTTATTCATGGAGGAAACAGAGGAAACATTTCTAGTTTGTCTGCTTTATGGGTACATCTACCACTAGATCAGCCTCCATTTTCTTTCATTTCCTGGACTCAAGAATGATATATTACTTCTAGTGATCTTTGCAAAAGTGTAATTTGTGCCAGCTAAATAAATATGCTTTAAACTGTATAGCATAGGCATATATTTATCATCCATCTTCTTGCACAGTAATGTGTGTAAAAGGAAGTTGCAGATGTGCATTGTTTTTAAGTGATTTGCCATTTAAAACATTAAATTGGAGAATAAATAGCTTATTTTAGTCATCCAGATCCCAATGAAACTATGTCTGTTCACAAACTGTACCTGGATGACCATTCTTTTTTCTGCAGTTAGAAATCTCATGAGGGAAGTAATCAAATGCAGTTTGTTCCAGTATAGGGCTTTGATTCAGTTTGCTGTGGACCATAAAATGAGATTCAGAGCTCGGATTTCATTCTCTGCCCACCAGGTTGCAATAATCCAGGATATTGGTCGAATACTTTACTTTTCATTTCTCCTTTACCAGAACACAAACATGAAGTCTCTAGTCCAATCTCCTGCTTAAAGCGGGATCGATATTGAATACAGACCAGGTGGCTCAGGACTTTATCCAACATGAGCCTGAAAATACCCAAGGATAGAGACCGCACCGTGGCCTGGGTGGTCAGCAGTGCCTCCCTGGCTGGCCGTGGGCGGCAGCGGTGCTTGGTGGGGCCCGGGAGCGCTGAGCAGCGGGGAGGGGAGAGGAGGACAGGGCAGGACAGGACAGGACAGGCCCCCCTTCTCCACTCAGGCCAGCCCTGCACACACTGCCCCGGGCACCCTTGTTGCCCTCATCCTCATCACATCTCACCACGGCCCTGTCGGCCCCTTCCTCCCGCCTGTCGAAGTCCCGCGGACCTGCCCTTGTGCTTTTCATCTGCAAACCTGATGGAGGTGGTCCATCTCCTCCTCCAGGTCACATAAAGATGCTGAACAGGACAGGTCCCAGGGTAGATTCCTGAGGTTTACCTGCCCTGCCTTGTTATTTTGTCACCCCCCAAAATCCCTATGAGGACTCTCGACCCAGTCCAGGCCCATGACAACCAACAGCTAGGAGAGCACATCGCAAGGAGGCATCCTCTGAACCCACCTCTCCGTGAGGGATTAGGACACATCTTGCTGTGGGGGGAGGCTGCTGTCAGGTGCATAAGGACATTAATGGGTCTTAGTTGTCCTGATCAACCCCACTGGGACCTGCGCACCTGCTACCTACAGGCCAGGAGCCTCATCTAAGCTCAGGCTTGAGCACTCAGTCCTGGCCTGAGCTACACTTTGGGTGTACGTGTGCCCAGCAATGTCTCCTGCTGCTCTTGACCCAACTCTCTTGAAGGACCACGGTCCTGACTTGTTACCTTGCTTTGTTTGAGAATGCAGATAGGACCTGTCGCTGTCACCAAGCGAATCCTGCTTGGGTGCTGTGGGATGGTGCCCTGGTGGGTGCTGGTGCTGCCTGCGCTGGTGTTAGCCACAGCTCCTGGCTTGGCCCCTTCATGGGGCAGTGCTGCTCTTGCTACTCCCTGACACCCCCAAATCTATGAGGAGGCTACCAAGAAGGGAGAGCTGAAGTCCTTACAGCAGTGAACAGCAAGAGGATGAGAAACAAGGATCATAAGCTGAAACAGGAGAAGCTCAGAAAGGAGATAAGGAAAAGCCTTTTCCCCTCCGGGGACAGCCTGGCAGTGGAGCCGGGCCGGAGAGGTTGTGCCGTCTCTGTCCTTGGAGGCTTTCAAGGCCCAACAGGGTAAAGCCCTGAGCAACCTGGCCTGCCCCCACAGTACAGCTGTGTCTGTTTTGGGCAGGGGTTGGACTGGAGACCCCTGTGGTCCCTGCTAGCCTGCCTGGGTCTGTGATCCTTGCTCATTTAGGTCACTTCTGGATGCTCTACCATGCTTCAATCAGGAAAAGCTGTGTTAGAGTTTTCCTAGTGAGGAAGTTATTTCTCTGTGATCATGAAAGTCACACTGTGGTTTCAGCTGACAGCGTCAAGAGCAGACGGAGACATGGAACAGCCCTTTTCTTTGTGGAGATGGGGGGCTTTGCCAAGCCAATGTGGGCTAACAGCTGCAAGTTGAAATGAACATGGAATACAGTGCTTGTGTTATTTGGTAAGGGTGACAGAATTATTTGCCTGAAACCACGGAAGAACGATGCCTCCTAGACTTTAATTCCATATTGTCCTTTTTGTTCTTTCTATCATGTGTAGTTTTCGCAAGCAATTTGGTCACCAACTGAATAAAGAAAAGTTGTTCTATCTTCTTGAAGCAAGCTTGAATACCAATTCAGTTCTTTTTTGCAAAGTGATCCAGAAGGAACAGGCATCTGCAAAGCATGCAAACCCCTGTTTTAATTTTTTTAAGCTTTGCATTAGCTTTGCATAGCTGAATTAGTGACAGGAAACCTCAAGAACTGTATTACTAAGCAATAAATAACAAGTGACTTTCAGTAATTCCTGGAACTCATTCACAGTACTACTACATGATATTTCTCAGTAATTTTATGAAGGTATTTCCATCTGGCTGGTTTAAATTCTTTGTACTGGCTAGATCTGAAAAACAAAACTGTTTACTAGAAGCAAATTTGAACACAAACAAAGGAAATGGAGTAGAAAGGCTTGAGCTTCATGAAATACAAATTTCATATTCAAAACCTGTTTCTTTCTCTCAGGGAGCCTTCAGATATGGTTCAGCCTAACCAAAATAGCTTTGAAAATAATCACAGAAATGGGATACTCGCAAGCTAGCAATGTTCCTTCAGAGCAGAAAGACAGAGGTCTGAAATGGAAAGTTTGGTTTCAAGGCTGCATTGTCCTTCTTTGACGTTATTGTGTAAGAATGCAGAGCAGCATGAAGTTATATGAAGTGCTGCGGTCTTGAATATAAGTCTTGGAACACAATGACTGAGACGAACCTCAGAGCACTCCTCTATTGCAAATATTATTTCTAGTTGGTAGAGTGGGAAGACTGGAACACAGTTTCTTGCCCAAGATCACAGATGGAAGCGTGTGGCACACCCAGGATTATGAGAACTCCTGGCTCTTTCCCTGTTGATAACTAATGACAGTATCTTTCCCAGCCAGCTATGAGGTCTACCTCTCACATCAAGGAAGGGGAAGGAAAGATTCAGAATTCGGCTGTAAAAATTGGGGAAAGGTTTCTATTAACCAGAAAGGCTACGTCTTAAGGGCAGAGCTTCCTCTTCAGTTAAAAAGAATGCCCTTGTGATTTCCTCCTCCTGAAATGGACATGTGTTGTATCTGGCTCTGCCAAGCATGAGGCACTAGTCTTTTGCTTAGATCTGATGACTAGAAATATAAATTACCAAGAGTTTCTATTTGCATCCAGACACGTTGTAAATGAATCATTTAACCTCTGTAGTTCACTTTACCCATTAATAAAAGGGACACAGTGAAAAAATATATATGTATAGATAGGTACACATAAAGGGTGTGTATATATATAGGTGTGTATATACATACATATATATAGGTATATATAAAGAGGTGTGTGTGTATATAGATGTAGATGTGGATGTACTTGTAGATGCAGATTCTCACACACAAACTTGCCTCAGGAGTCAAACCACGCAAAAAACATTTTCAGGCTTTGGGGAAGTCTTGATTTTTTGATTCAAACATAAATTTGTGGAAAAGCAGAGGCTCCCCTGATGATTGCAAAGGGTCTGGAAAAGACCTGAGATTCTAGACAAGGTGACAGATCTATTAACTCACAGTATTTTAAATGAACTATTCCAAGGTTCAAGGAATTGTTCTTTCCTGATGAGCAGGTGTCCTCTTCTCATTATTATTATTTGTACTGAGATGGCAGTTTCAAGGTGTATTACACCCTAAATTTATTTATTTAAAATTAAATGTTATTAGAAGTATATTAAGTGCTAAAGCCAGTGAAGCAGGGTTTAGAGAATTTCAACAGTCTTTGCAAGTGAACCTGGGAAAAGTGCTGAAGAACATTCTTCTGGCTACAATATTAAAGGTCATGTGTACACACATAAATAACCTGAATATCACTGGGTGGTGTAAAGCTATTTTCTCCATTTTGCATCTGGAATATTGAGGCACGTGGAGATAAACGACTTCTCCTAAGCCATAGAGGAGTCCTGGGATACGGCCAGGAATGGAACCAGATGTCCTGAATGTCAGAGTGATGCTGCAACCACAAGATCACAGGCAATCTTGCCAGCTTTTATAAAGAGGTTCAGGAAACTATCATCTGCTCTGTTTTATGTTGACTGTTTGTTTTAAATTGGTGGTCCTGTGAAGTACTTGATGTTCTGCGTTCTTCTGAAGGAGGATTAAAATTGATAGTTTAATGCCATAACCTTGTTAAAAATCTCATGTCACTAAAAACTGAGTGCTGCTAGCACTGTTAATTCAGGGAACCATGAAAACAGTGCTTGTAAAAGAATCTTTGAATTTTAATCTAATTTCATCCCTCCCCTTTCCTAAAAAAAGCATGTTGTCTGGGTTGAATATTAGCTTTCTTTTTTCAGTCGTATCATCGTAGCTTTCAGATGATCTTAGAAGCAATAATACAAGGATATATCTGTGGGAAAAAAATACATGTGTATGCTCCTAGTCATTTGCTCATTTTAAGTGCTTTCATTTTTATTCCTTCTCTACTTTCTCCCACTGTCAGAGAAAGGATTTATTTCTTCACACAAGAATTCTCCTTCCCCCGCTCCAGGATGTGCATATGGTCTCCGCACTTGGCTTCAGGCTTGAATCTTGGCAAGGACACTCTCAATTATTAGGCAATTTTTAAAAACAAACACAGTTTCAGCTGCTTTACGCAGAGGAGGAGTACAAAATGCTAGATGTTTTCCAAGATACTCTGTAATGCCCTGAAGGGCAACCATTCAAAGTGAGGGACTAAGACACAAGTGTTTCAAGTTAGCAGTATTGCTAACACGATTTTTGTTCTGATGTGGACCAGGTATGCTCTGGATGATTGGGGGTGCGTGTGTGTGATATGTAATGTGTGTATCATTTACATCTAGCCACTAATATAATTATATGTCAAACAGCCAGGAGTACACTTACCCAATTTGTCAATTACCCTCCAGGGCCATGCCAGCTGCAAGATTTCACAGCTTACTTGCTGCAACAAGAGCTGTGACAAAACAGAAGTTCCACTTCGTGCTGCGCTTGGAGGCCCTGACTTTTGGTTTTATTTCAAGTGAAAGTGAACATTCAGAAGAGTTTTGATGAAGGAAAACCCTTAAAAAAAGGTCTCTTTTGGCTTCTTTGCTCCAGCACGCAGGGACCAGGCAAACAGTGCTCAGAAAGGGAAAACAGTTGAGGGAATACACCTGGGGAAGAAGAAGAGGAAGAGCACTGAGTGGTGCAAGCTGCTCCTGGTACTTTCTGGGCTGGGAAAAAGAAGGGGAGGAACACACCTGTGTTGGAGCAAAGATGTGCAGGAAAGGTGCCAATGGATCACTGGAAAGAAATCCAAGGCTGTTACCCAATAGAGCTGACCAAGGTTGAAGGAGGCTTATTAGGTGAGTGGTGATTTGATGGCGCTGTCGTTAGTCCCCTCTTGTGGTGCTTGGGAAAGGGAGTTTCCATCCTGCTGCATTTCAGCATCTAAGTTCTGTTAAAGAAATGAGATAGACAATCAAAATGGCAACATTTGTCAAGGAAAGATAGATCAGAGAGCTTCAGCTGCATGTTTTGTAGTAGCAATTGAAGATGCTTGATTCAGTTTAAAAAAAATCCACCTTTGAATATTGACTGAAAATTAAAGAATTTTTAGAAGAAATTTCCCATCAAAATCACTCCCACTATTTCATTTTCCACAAAATATGTTAGTTTCATGAAAGTCTGTGTTTTAGGAGGAAATACTTCTGTCTAAAATATGTGAGTGGCTCTTGATATCAAGTCTGTTATGTCAGAGCCCATTCTGGGCTTCTCCTTTTGCCCTGGTCTGGCAGAGGGAGGCTATAACCACCCAGTAATTGCTACGGCTGTGCTAGAAAAAACCCTGTAGATTTTGTTCTTGTCGCTTCAGTATCTTGACAGAAGTGGACGGAAAACACTTCAGAGCCTAACACTAGGCAAGACTCAGAGTTATCATTAGCTAATGAAGCCAGTTGCTGTTCTTCTCCTTCAAGAAATAATCCAAACAAATATTGCCGTTCAAGTACAGGCCACCAATAACAGTCTTTATATGTAGGAAAGAAACAGCTTGGTACTTTGACATCTTCCTTTTGGCTCTCCTAGTCCCACTAATGTCTGATTTGGGAAAATCTTTAGGCCATACACACTGTATACTGGCAATGAAAAATACCACGGAAACTCTGGTGGCCACAAAGACCTTTGTCTAGCCAAGGAGAAATCTAGGCAGAAGGGGACAGATGAAGAAAGTTTGTTCTAGCTTTAGCTGAAGCCTTTGAGGGTCAAAGTTTGTTATGCAGGATTCAAACTCTGCTTTCGTTCTTGCCACGGCTGGTTTCCATTAGAGAACAAACATTTCTGATATCCCCTTTTAAGGCCAAAAAGGTGAAAGGCCTCTGGAAGGAAAAGAATAGCTTTGGACCCACAGAGTAGGGATCTGTTAGACCTGGTAGACAAGATGCATACAAAAAAGTCTAGGTTCTGATAATGCTGGACAGAAAATGACTTTTATAGTGCTTAAGTACTTAATTTGTAAAAGTTAATAGCAATAAAATCATAGCTGTGCTACTATGAGTTGCTAAAAAATGGTGCTTTTTTGTTGCAATTTTGATTCATGCTATTGAACAAAAGTCAGTTAATTTTCCTGTACTGGTTTGTGTTTTGGGCAAACTTCACCCACAAAGGATTCACAGAACTGGAAGTATTTGTCATCTCAGTCACAAAACCTACCAGTGATATGAACTCTTTTTTTTATTATAGTAACTTTACCTTCTTAATAACCTTCTTGGTACAATTTTTAAATGAGGCACCAAAATGAAACATTTTAAAACTTTACACTTTTACATAACACAGGGTTTATGTCTCAATGCACCAAGAGAAATGGTATAGATATTCTGAGATAAATGAGAACTTCACAATATTCAGCGATCTCCTTTTCTGAAGAAAAGCAAACCCACTGAATACACCCACACTCCCCTGGCTCCATGGTCAGGGTGGAGCTCGCGTCGGTTTGTTTGCTAAAATAAACAAAGGATCTGCAAATGGTTTTGGTTGACCACATAGTCTCAAAACTTGTGGACTCTGGATCAGTGCTATTGAAAATACCTGTTTGCTCAAGAAAAAAAAGAAGAATCTAAATCCATAATTTCTGGAGCTAGCAATACTAAACAATATTAAAGCATCTTTCCTTTGCTTTAAGGGCTATATGCACTATCCTCTCAGCACAGTTTCAATTGCTATTAGACTGGTGCAGAATTCTCTAATTAAAAAAAGAGAATTCTGAAAATGACTACTTGTCATTTTCTTTTCCTTCTAGCATTCACACACAACTGTAACAATCACTCCAAAAAAAAAAGGCCTTAAATTAAAACTTTGTTTTGCCTTATTAAAACACTAAGAAAATTCTTGAAGTAAATTTAATTGCACTGGATTTGCTATGCAAATGGTGATATCATTTGGCTCAGGAAATTGAACTCCCATTGAAGAATTAGTGTGACACTATCTTAAAATATAGTTCTGAGGACAATGAAGGAGGAAGAATAATACTTAAAATAGAAAAATATGTTCTCCAGCATAGAAGGTTATGGAAGATATGGTAACATGAATCTTTGTGGGATAAAATATGCCAGAGATCCTTTTACTAAAAGGTGTAGGTGTTACTTCAAGCTTAGTTCTCTGTTTCTCACCAGCATAATAGTACTGTACAATTGAAAAATTTCTCTAAAACTTAGATGAAAAGCAATTGCCAAGGAAGCGTTAAGCTGTTTCCAAAGGGATGCTTGTGCTGACTTCTACTTCATGCAGAATGGCATTTTTTTACAAGAAAATGTGTTAGACTGCTTAATATGGCACTGAGAAAGCTATAAGTCAAGACCAGACTTTGTCCAGCTTAAAAAAAAAAAAATCTGCCCCTCACCCCCAAGCTGTAAAAGCAAGCAATGCTGCTATCTTTGGAATGCTTGTCCTCAGCTATTGCCTGCAGAAATTGAAATAAATATTTTGGGTGAAATCCTGACCTCACTGAAATTACTGGTAGATTCTGCCAGTGATTTTGATGGGCCCTGCAGTGACTGATTTACATTTAGAAATTCAAAACATTTTGAAATAAAAAAAACTTTGAATTTCTACTTCATTGTTTTATGTTTGCACATGGGAAATTTGGTTTAGGGGATATTAGTAACTAGATAATTTTGAACATAAGCATTGTATTCTTAAGTTTGGAATTTTTTTATCTTTTTATTAAATATATATTGATTACATACATGTGGACCAGTGACTTGTTTTTTTAATTTTCAAATAAGCAAAAAAAGTTCCCTTGAAACTTGTGAAGATAAGCCCCCTTCCTATAGCATTTTCTGTTGGGGTGTGGGAGTTGCCAGTGGCCAAGCTGTAGGGCTTGTGCTGTCAGCAGACGGCTGATCAGCACGAGGATGTCTCCATCCTGCTATTGGCTCTGTCATTGACTTGTTTCATCACCCTGGAAACTAATTTAACATCCTTGGCTATATCATTATCTGGTGGAAATTGTCTTAGTGCCATGTAAGCCATTAGCACTGGCTGTGAGGGTCTGCATCTCTGTGCCTTGGTTTACTCTTGTGGTGAAATGAGCAGCACTGGCCGTGCTTGCCAAGTATATTGCACTGGGTAAACAATGAACAGATGTCAAATGCTTTGAGCTCCTTAGATGGAAAAACAAAACTGTAGGAGTGGCTAGGAGTGTTGTTATATTCAGAAATCTTCACAGAGCTGACAGGTGAACTATTAGGAAAGTGAACTGTGATAAAGACTGGTGACTTTTAATTACTCATTAAAATATTTGCTTACAGGACAGGGATCAGATAGATCTAAGTTCTTCTGAGCAGTTGTTTTGAAGTCATGGTAATGGGTACATTTGGCTTATGTAATGTTTAACTTGCAGTATTCTATTTGCTCTGGGTTTTCAAAGTATTATAAGATCAAATGCATGTAGTGGGAGAGAAAAAGTCAAACAATATCTGAATTCCAGTTAGGTTCCAGGAAGACACAAGACTACTACTTATCTGTTAAAAAGTAAACATTTGCAGCTATACATTTGTTCACTAGCAGTAGCTGTCAGCTAATCGTATACAGCATGAGCAAAACTGTATTTTTTTTTCTCTGAGGAAGCTATCAAGTCTCTGAGAACCAGTACTATGCATAAAACCTATACCTACATGATGATAATCACTTCTGAAAGAGGGCTCTCCATAGCTTAGGTTTTTGTTGTTAAATGGGTCTTCTTGTATCAAAGGGACTATGTAAATATTGTGGGCTGAGCTCCAAGGGACAATGCTGTACAAGCTTTAATGAAGAGTTGCCACTGAAATGATGACAAAAAAAAAGTGAGTTAAGTTAAGTGAGTTAAGTTCCCTTTGACTGATTCCATGGCTTCTTACTTGCTTTTTCTCTAGCACCGCAGCAGGCATAAAAGCATCAGGAGTGGTGCAGTGACTGGCCCAAGACAAGGAAAGTGGGAGAGGCAAAACACCTACTAGGGAGGATGAGCTGTCGCAGAGGAGATCAGTACCTCTGGGTGGTGCTGTGCTGGGAAGGGCGAGTGGGAAGGGAGATCCCAGCGACTTGGCGAGGGAGGGAGGAAGGGCTTGGAGGAAACCTTGGGGCCGCCACTGGACCTGCACTCCTGGCACCTCCAGGGACTGCAACTTTAAGTGCAGTAACAAAAATACAGCAGTGAGCTTGCAAGTGCTCATGTTTAGACTTCAGTAATAAAATTATCTGTTAAAGGTATTGTGGTGTTGGGAGGATGGGTGTTGGAAGGCTCTTCCTGTTTCTAGAAAGTCAGATGTGCTCAGCACCCAGTGCTTTCCTCTGAAAGTCACCAGGGAGCCACAGCAGAGACCAAGGTCACCCGCAAGGGTGTTTTGTGCTCTCCAAAGTGAACTCCTCACACAAACTTAATCCCATCACCCCATCACTGAGAGGGAGCTCCTTCCAAAGTATGTCTTGGGAAGCCTGACACGCTCCCCTCGGGTTTGAACAGACATCAGCAGCTTTCAGCAGCTCTTCCTTGTGTTCATATCCTAGGATTTTGCCTGCTCCTCTCCTCTGGCTGCTGCTGTTTGGGAAACACTGCTGCTTGCAGCGTGCCCTTTTCGGCTGGGAGCTGTGCAATAATGTCTTTCTCCTGCACCCAAAATTACTTTGAGAGGCTGCAGCTTGTATGAATAATTCATGTGGTTCCTTCCTACCTACTTCCGCTCACACTTGTTAAACCTGAATTTCATGAATCTTCTGTGTCACCCTTCCTCAGGATGAATAATATCTTAGGGCTTAAGAAGGATGACTGGAAGGACAGACCTTATAAAAGTTCTCTGAAGTTCTCCACAGTTTACAGTGGTTAAATGTCAGCTTGACTACATTATTGTTAATTTCCTTCCACAGATTCTGAAAAAAAAAAAAAAGTAACGCTTTAGGCAAAAATACGTTGCCAGGCAAACTGAAGTGAGTTACGTGTGTTCACTTATCCAAAACAGTGTTTGTTACTATCCTGATTTATCTTTTTTTCAGTATTTGTAAAAGGTTTCATTATAGCTTAAAATAAAAGGAGGGAACAAACAATTTGACTAATTTTGTTAGGACCTTTTGTGCAGGTTTGAACTAAATGAAATTTCAATTAAAGCGGACAAAGGGGCAATTTGGGGTAGTAACTGCAGAACGGTATATCAGCCCTGATGAATTTAACAGAGCACATGAAGGGATTACTGGGGACCAATGCTTCTAAAAGAAAAGTAGGATTCCAACCCTCGTTCTTGAAGACTGTATCTTCAGATAAGAACTGGACTGAAGGGAGCTTCTCAGTGCAGAGGAGTCTTTTTCTGCCCGCTGGAGCTTAGCCAGAAAACCTTTGGTAAACTGGAGTGCTTTCCCTTAAGAAATAGAAAAGGCACTTTCCCCATGTAGAAAACTTCAGCCTTGTTTTATTATCTTTTCCCTACTTGCTAGTTGGAGTCCATGTGATATCAGCCTGAGAAGGCCGAGTGCTCTGCAGGAATGTGCTTCACCGGAGAGCCGGGAGGCAGCCATACAGCGCCTCCGGGAGCGCGCCGCCTCCGTGGGCACTGCGGACGCCGGCCAGGGCAGGTGCCCAGGGCTAGTCCTGGCGTCCCGGGGGGAGCCGCCAGCACCCCTGCTGTGTCCCCTGGGTTGCTGGGAAAGGCCTCGACTGTGGGTGCCGCCCCGGGCTGGATGCAGCGCGTGTAGTTGCTTTTTGCAAGCTGCTTCGGACCATTTTCCGTGGGCAGCTGGTGTTTATCCAGAAGTGCCGGTGGAGCTGCATCCTTTCCTGGTCAGCATTTCTTGTTCTGTACCGTCATCACTTCTGGGCTCGTGTTGCTCCAGAGAGTTACATCAACAACGAGAAGAGTGGAGCCTTTGGGAAGGGGAAAGCTGGTGAGCAGTGACAGCGGAGATCGCTGCGGAGGGAGAAGCTGGACCAGCGGGAGGCTGTGACCTGGCTCCTGCTCTGCTGCTGGCTGCTGTGAGACCTTATGTAAGTTGTTTCACCTCTCCGTGTCCCTCCTTTCCCATCCCTTGTTTGTCTAGTATATTTAGACAGTGAACGATTTAGGGCAGGGCCTGTCTTTCTCTGATTGTGTGTATGTGTACAGTGACTAACATAATAGGCTTATGATTTTACCTGGGACTTCTGCTTCAGTTCAAGTGGCTCCCAAATACATTTTTAAGCTCCAAACAATTAATCTCCAAGTGGTATCTGCTGGCAGAAGCTGGAAGTCCCCTCTGTTTTAAAGAAATCATAATTTCTGTTTTGAGTTAGTATTTCCACACAAAACCAAACACTTGGCAATCTTTGAGAAGTTTGGTCTCAAGTACAAAGAGAGAGTGGAGAGGGTTTTTGTGCTTTGAAAATGTTGCTATGAATCTGCAGTACTCAAGCCTGCAGTCCCTCGCATGTGTGGCACACTTCCCTGCTACTTGACAAATTCTTATGGTCTCTTGATGGGGATTTTTGATAAGACTTTGCATTCCCCTAATGTTTGTTATAATTTCTCTCACCTTGCCAGGAACACTGGCCTAGGCAAAGATATCTAAAATATCCACCAGTGATTTTTGTTTTGCTCTCCCAGAGTATGCCATGACTATGTTGTGTATCTGTGCATAGTCCTGGTCACTGTTGAGGGGAAGCATGCCCTGCATGCTCCCTTGGCAGGCCCTGCTTGGGATGGGTGTGAAAGACATTTTTTTCACACAGCTTGTGGCAAAATCAAGACCCCATCCTCTCCGCAGTACAAACAGTGAACTGGAATGGAAATGGATTCAGACCTTAAGTCTGCAGTTAGTTTATCTCTAGTTTAATGACAAATGACACCATAAATCTATGCTGAAGGTTTATAGGCATTGATATTAACCCAGACCATCCAAAAGCCAGCCAGCCAGAACAGAAATGCCACGTGATGAAGTTTCCTGCTTTGTTTTGCTTGGTTTTATTTTGTTGTATGGTGCACATAATACAATGCCTACTACAAAAGCTTCTAGAGGCTCTCATAACCTCCTGATAGTATTCCAAATAAAGTGAAATATTATTCTGATTCTGACACAGGAAATGAGGGCACGGAAAAGGGAGCAGAGCTCCTGACTAAGGTTAGCTGCAGAGACACTCATCCAGAGCTGCACAGAGATGCACAGTATGCCAGACTTTCTCCCTGCCAGAGGCTTCTCAGACTCTGCTGCTATTAGCACTGGAAGTACATGGGACTGGAAGGAGGTAAGGGCACAGCCCAGAGGGTGTCTGTCTCTCGCTGAGGGGGTGGCTGCTGCCTGCTCCTGCAGAGGGCAGGGTCATGAGCTGCGAATACCAGGAGCAGAGGCCAGGGAGGTTGTCATGAGTATTTAACTACACTCAGCTGCACAGGAGAAAAGTTAATACATGTGTTCCCTTTTCCCCTTGCTTTAGTCTCTTGTCTGTTAGCCTGTTTCCTGGTTTTGTAAGGAGAGGTAAATCCTTTCATTTTATTATTAATAATAGGAAAGACTCCTTTTCCAAAGTCAGATCCAATGTCAAAATATTTGGGAAAGTTAGTTTTTGCCTGCTTTAGTAGAAAACAAATGTAATTTTCTCCTTCTTTCGCTTAAAAGCACAAAAAGAGGGGTCCTGCTCTCAGTGAATCTAGCCACTAAAGTGAAGCTTCTTTCCTAAAATCTTTTCAGTTTGCTGTGGGATGACAGAAAAGTGTGTCTGTGTATGCAGGAGCAGATCACCCTAGACATATTACTCACTGCAGACTAATCGCAAGAAACTGTTTTGATACCACAGACGTGCTGAAAGGTTGAACTGTAACTTTACCATGTATCAGATACCTGACCTGACTTGCTGTTCTCCCAAAACATTGCAGGGCTTAGATTGCCAACCAAGCATACAAAATAAGATTGCTGACATCAGGGTATAGTACGTAAAGGGACGGTCCTACTGGGAGAGCAAGAGGGACGTCTTACATTTTTATAGGCTGACATCACTTCTGGAAAGCTGCTGCCCTCTGGTGAGTCAGCACACCAAAGGCAATCATACGAGTCTGATTATCCAATCGTTTAGCTGGAGGAAGATGTTTTATTTCTGCCAACAGACCCATTACATTTAATCCTGTACCTTTATCAGGGAATTTCTCAGTCTAGAATGCTACAAAGAGCCTTTCTGTAAATCTCCACCTGTTTTTCTTGATCGTATCCTCCTTTGCATGCTCACAGGAGTTTTAAGCCATATAGGTGTGTACTGCCTGATGTGCCTTTACCAGCTGTGTGTACATTGGATCGAGGGCAGGGACGTCTTTTTGTTTGCTACTAGTAGAGCAGCTAGCCCTGTGTGGTCTGGGTCATGCCTGAAATGCGGTCCACTGATCCAGTACAAACAAGGTGGTGAGACTGGTGCACCTGGCATGGTTTTCTTTTTGGCAGTCTGGATATAGTTCTCTACTCCTTTGCTGGTAGAAAAAAGCAGAACTTCAGATAAGAAATAACTTTCTGTATCTCCTCCACTGAACACTAGTAGAATTTCTACATTCTCTTTCATAGCTGGCTTGTGTAACTTTTGAGATGCCAACCAAAATTTATTTTTCTGATGGTCTGTTCTCTTACTGACTATAGATTTTACTGTTGGGAAAAGGAGGAGATATTGTGGTGTCATAAATACTGCAGATATTCTCCTCTTCTGGTCATTGCCACATCAAAGAAGCAAAGCATCTCTTTGTTGCAGATTGTATCAAATACCTTGCTGCATTTTGCAGCAGAAAAACAACTGAGAATTACTGGCTCATGGGTTAGCTGTCACTGACTCAAATATTTCTACACTATAAGCCCACGTGTTCCTGTGTTCTTTTCTGTCTTGTAAGACTATGTGGGGAGAACGCCTAAAGACAGCCCCAAAGATAGAAGCAGAGGGACTGTTGTACATCTGGGAAGAAAAGAGGCTAACTACTATCCTCTCCAAACAGCATGGGCAATCAAACTTGCCTAGTAACTTCTGTATCAAGCCGACAGTTGAGCTTCAGTGTGTCTATAGAAAGATCAATGTTATTCATCAAAAAGCTTTCATTGGCAGAGAACCAATGAGAACCAATCATGGCCTTAGTGGCCAAACATCCTTCTTTTAAAAATTCTATGCCTTTACTGTAGGGCTGATTCTGTTTAGTTTTAGCTTGCAGTGATTAAATGACGTTATGTCTTTTTATCTGCCAGATATAAAGAAACATATACTATTGGAAATCTTTCCCAAATGTAGGTACTGACAAGCTGTGATCAAATCACTGTTTAATTTTCTATTGCATTAACCAATGAGATTTCATAAGTGTCTTTTATTAGAAAGAAAGTTAGTTAGCAAGACTTTGGATTGTTCTTGTAGCTTTTTTGTTAGTATCTTCTTTGAAATGTAGATGTCAGGACTGGACAGAGATTTCCAGGAATGGTCTACATTCCTGCTATGTCATTCATTACAACAGCTGTAATATTTGCAGAAGTGTCTGAGTAACCATTGCAGACAGATCAGCTTAGGCAGTTGAGATCTGAGATCTCGCTGTCTTTTGGTGAGACTTAGGCTCTATGGTATCGCAAATACTTTTATTAGAAAGAGTTGGGGCTACTCATTTATAAGCTGTACAGGTCCATTTAGGCTGTCAAAATGTTGAATTCTGATTCTAGAGCTAAACACAGACTCTGGTGTTTTGAATGTTGCTGTCACTGACATCCGCTTCCCTGTTTTATAGCTCCATGTGACAGGGAGAAGAGGAAATTCTTAGGAAGGCAGTGTCAGTTGGGTGGGACTTACAGATGGGAAATGGTAGTTACCGAGGATTGGGGAGGGTATTAATCTGTTCATATCTCCAGAGAAAAATCATTATCATCCTCAGACGGGTGTCTAAGACAAATGTGATAAGTTGCCTGATGAAGCTGACTAGCTTTCTTTGCTGAATGTAGAGGAACCCTAAACAGCTGTGTTGGCCTGTTTCCTGTTTTTTTAGATGGCTAAAGGTGAGAAAAGTCCTATATGAGGTTACAGTAGTGTGTTTTGTGGTTTGAGCAGGATCATAGCTTTATCACAATGTCTAATGGTGGTATTTCTTTGTCATCAGTGAAAGCAGGATTAGCACAAATCATCCTGCTGCTCTGGAGCGTTGTGGGGGGAGCAAGCAAGCAAGAAAATGAGACTCTTTTAACAGCCAGCAAAACATTCAGACCTTGAAGACGGAGCACTGTGACACTGGTGCAGATGCCCGGGAGACTGTGTTTGCCCGAGGTGGCAAAGCTTACAAAGGGATTTCTCAGATAAATCCCTCTCCTCCCTGTTCCATCCGCCTTCTTGCACAAAAACCCTGCCCAGCCAAAGCTGATCCAGAGAATTGCAGGGAACAGGCTATTTTTATTTCAACTGCATCATAATAGTAGTGTGCAGGGGGGGAACTCCTGCTGAATAAACAGGAAGGAAAGGAGGTTTGGTGCATGGCATTCTCCCAAAGTATTCTGGGCTGTGCTGTTAACCCCATGATGGCTATTTTATAACAACCCTCTCCTCTTTGTTTCCAGCCTGGATGTAGCCTTCTGGCTAACCTGGAGCTCTTACCGTTTCCCACAGACCTGAGCTCTCAGCTACCACAGGGTTTGAGAGGCTTGGTTCAGCCTTTCTGTAGATAAGTCTGAACGGGCTCTTGGCAGAAATACTTCCCATAGGCTCCTCAGAACGGTTATTGCTCTAGGGCAAGGACGCACATAGATATGCCACAGTCAGCTAAATGGATATCAGGAGGATGGATGTTGAAATCCTTGGAAATAGGCCTTTGTGCCCAGCTTTGGTGTGCCAGATGTTGTCTATTTGAAAATTTTATTTCCCTAACATTTCTTCAGATAATTTATATTAAGAGCCTGGCTGGATATACACCCACTGGAGTTTGTGGAGCTGTTCTGTACTTAAAAAAAAATTAAAAACTGGAGCCAGCTTTGTCTGGAAGCTTCCGCTAATGATCTCATTCCTCTTCTAAAACCTCTGAGAGCTCTCTCTGCTAGGCAGTTAGACCTGGATCAGATAGGGAAGTTTGTGTGCAAATTCTTGCTCAGAAAGCCTCTAAATTCCACTCTAAATGTCAGAAATTTGTGATGAGCTGTGAAATCATGTGTGATGGAAGCCTGTGCTAGCTTTTCACAAGTATCAGGGGTATTAAAGCCTTTCTTTAATGAGGAGAGCAGCAAAGGCAAAAATAAATTGGCTGTTTTCGAAAGGAGCTTTTAATTCAATAAAAGCAAACTCTACCATCAAGGCTGTCAGGAACTTACTGGTTAGCTTACTGTTAACTGCATCAAAACTGTGGGGAAAATCACCTGCTGAACAGACAGGAAATAGGGAAAGGAACAACAACCAACAAGAATGCAGCAACAAGGTACACACATACAGTGACAACTGCCTTAGCAAGAGGAGCCTTTCTCCTGCATGCAATATGTTCATCTCTTCAGAGACAAAAAACAGGTATAAGGGGCCAGTAGATTAAAGAATATTATTATCAGATTTTGGGATCCATGTGTGCTCTCAGTTCACCATATAATAGATCTTTGTTTTCTTGTCAGAAATTTTGTATTCATAATTTGAAGAATGCCTATTATTTCATCCCAGTAAATAAATGTTCTGTTTGTTAGTAGATCAAAGATATTCCAGAGCAAAGTTCTTTCCATATTGTTTGAGAAATTGTGGTTATAGACCACCAGCATTCATTGGCCATCTACCAGCCAGTCTTTTATGGCTATTTGGCAAAGATGCTGGGAAAAGTATGTAGAGTTTGCTACTATTAGCAAAATTATACACTGTAATATTAACCATGCATAGTACATGAAAGTAGATAAATACAAAATGTGGGTGAATTAAAGCTGGTCTTGAAAGGATGTGAATGTTTAGAAAAACCAACCTACCAACCAAACCGAACAAAACAAAACCCTGAGAATTTAATAGCTTTATTAGGTCTAAAAAAATTTGAAACTGACAAAAAAGGTAGCTGTGTACTTGGTACTTTCAAGGAGTTAGTGGAAACAAACTAGATGTCTACTGAAGACAAGCAAAAGACTCCACAGAAAATGGATCCCCACAGTCCATATCCTTTAACTTTGTTAATATAGGATCATAAGTAGTTGCCATTCAGCCTAACCATTCTACTCACACATAAATCATGTGCCTCTTTCTATGGCCTGGAGATGGTGTGTGGGGGAAACCCTGTTGCTCTTAAATGTGAATGTTCATCTCTGTTCATGAAAAAAAGACTCACCCTTGTTAAATACCGAATCTCATTTGTGTATGGAAATAATAGCAGTGTTCCTCTGAGCGCAAGATGTTCAGGGCAATGATACTGCAATGTTAGTATGAACCACCTGAATGCCAGTTAACAAACTCTAACTTAATTTAACCTCTAAACCCATATCTTTCAGTGGTCAAGGCATGAGACAGAAACCTCCTGTCTATCAGTGCTGTTTAATGTACAGCTTTGGGATATTTATGTAGTCTCCTCAGGTACCCGAGTCACGGATCTGGTGACTGGGAGAGGGGCGAGGGCTGAGTGCCCTGGTCAGAGCCTCAGCTGAGTCCTTTGCCACAGGGAGTCTGTGTGACTTGGGGCAAGCTGATCAGGCTCTGTAGCACCTAAATAAGAGGCTCACTATGGGCATCACTTCTGCCTGGCTTAGTTTTTTCAAAGACCAGTGCGTATCTGCAGATGAAGACCCTGGGAACTGCGTCCAAGAGGATGCGACCTTCTGACTGCAACTGTGGCTCCTTTTGAGAAAGGAGTGAGCTTTAAGGCACACCTTTCTGCATAGTGTTTCTTATGTTTGCCTAGCCACAGATGGCTGTCTGTGCAGCAGCTATGTTTTATTGTACCGCCTTCCTCAGGTGTTAACTCTTCCAGTGCAGAGTGCAGAGACCTCTCCTTCCTGGTTCTGGACTGCTGAATTTCACTCCAAGGACCAGATACTGAAGGATTAGGTATCTCAGCATCTGACTTGAGGTTATTTTTCATCTCTTATGGGATCCAGTCTGAAGTAATTTGTCTGAAGTTAGAAACTGATTCAGAATTTCTGTTTAGGAGCTCCTGCTCCTTTGTTCAGGAGTTTGGGCCTATACAAGCCTAGAACAAGAACCATATCTTTTCACACACCAAAACTGTCCCTGGATTTTCACCAATACTGAGTAAAAGATAACAAGGAGAGTATCCCAGCTAAATCACCAACAGTTGCCTGAGAAAGGCCTGACAATACTTGCATTCTTCTTGGCCTTTTCCCATAAGTCTGGGTATACAGAGGAGGATGATAGAAAACAACTTCAAGCAAATCTGCAGCATAATTCAGATGTCCAAAAAATTAGAGGTATAGTCAGGATCCATCTTCTTGCTTAAAAGAAGGACCTTTATATATTAAGGAAGAGGTAGGGCTAAGTAATGTTGGGGGTTCTCTTGAAGTACTTGAAATGTTTCCTTATGTCATTCTCCTATTGTCTTCAACTCAATTTCAGTATTTTTCAAACTCAAACACCAAGAAATGTCTTCTGTTCCAGGTTGCTAGTGTAACACCAAACTTCTTGGCTGATCATATAAAACAGATATTTACATTCTAGGTGAGGATGCAAATGTCCAAAGAAAGTAGACAGACCTCAGAAATATTCCTTCCTTCCTCTCATTCCCTGCTATCAGGGGCTGGAAATTATAAATTAAGTGGAAATACACTAATGTTTTGGATTATAACCGAAAACTCAATTTCATTGTTACTGAACAACCTGTTTATATGGTATTAGGGTTTGTCTTGGGAAAATGAGCAGAAACCTGTGTATAGCTTATTTTTTTGGAGCAAGAAGACCTCTCAATAAGCATAGAGCGTCCTGAGGCTTAGTATGTAAGTGCAATGCTATCAGAAGAGATGACTCCTCTCCTCGCCTTGCCTTGCCTCACCTCTCCCTCATCTCTCCTCACCTCTCCTCTCCTCGCCTTGCCTTGCCTCACCTCACCTCTCCCTCATCTCTCTTCACTGTCTGCTCTGGTCTCCTCTGGTCTCCTCTGCTCTGCTCTGCTCTGCTCTGCTCTGCTCTCCTCTCTTCTCCTCTCCTACCATTCTTTGCCTCTGGAAGTTTGGGAATTCACAATGATGCCTTTTGTGGCACAGACAGGAGTAAAAATGTTAAAAATGTTTTTTGAGCTTTTGCCTTTGAATAAGATTAACTTTCTTCTTTCTCAGATGTAGCTGTGGCAGGTCTGTGAGAAATTTAATTTTGTAGTAAGTTGTTGGCTCATTCTTGACATAGGAGATGAGTCATTATACCCGTTCTGACAGTGAATAGACTTAATCCTGGGAAACACAGTCACTGATCAAGGAAGGATTTTCTTGTTGCTGTTAATGACATAGCTGTATTAAACTTGACCTAACCTGTTATTACTGTCAGCCTGTTTGAAAACAAAGGTGACTAAAAGTGGGGTGGGGAGTGAAAAAGAAAATCTAACAGGTTGCTGTAATCATAACATTTTAAAAACACCTCCTCAAACCTATTAATTTTAACTTTTGGACTTTGTAAAGTAGCCTAGAGAAAACACATGATTTATTATCCTTGGCTCTTAACAAAATTGCAGAAGTTAAAAAGAAAAAAAAGTTATTAGTGTGATACAACTCTTCCAAATAGGGAGGCTGACAGTCCCCTCTCCAAAGGCTGCAGAAACAACTGTGCTGAGAAACTCCACGTGAATACCTTTACCTGGCAATAGTCAGCATACAGAAAAATGAAGGGATGAGTTTCTCTAAAACCATGAATGCCATGGCCCTCTGTAAAACAGTGATTTTCCTGGCCACCCCTCCCCAGCTCTCCTCTCAGCACATGTGAATAGTGCTGTCCCAGGCATTCAGCACGTAGGTTTTTGTCTGATTTGTCACAGGCCTGGTTGAAGTTGCCATCTCTGCCAGCTGCTTTTCATTCAGGAAGGAGAAATTAAACTCTTTACAGGCAGCAAGACCCAGAGACAGTAGAAGTGTCTGGCTAGGGAGGGGTGGGGTATCTCCAGATGAGGTATTTGTCTTGGCTATTTGTTATGGAGGAGAAGGGGAAATGTTAAGACTTTTGAAGTGGAAGCTTTCAGCTGGAATGTTTGGAACATTTCTCATCAAAATAAGAAAGAAATATTCATGTGAGAAATTCTGCCACACAAAATAGAGAATTATCTATTTTTGTATCTATAGGTCTCTTTGTACATCCGTGTAGTTTGGCAGGGGATACTGCAGATGACCACTCAGCGGTTACGGCCTTTGCTGGAGACATAGAAGTTTGTTTTGTTTCCAGACCAGAACTGGGGTGGCCAGAGCTCCTGAATGCTCAGTGAATGACTGATCTGGAAACTGGTACTCAGTGATTCGGTATTTCTTCTCTGCTTCACTCTGATGTGAAATTGAAGGGGGAGAAATTAATATAAAACAATAAAAACTGTTGGCATTTTTGGGGAATATGGCTGGCCTTTCAAGTTTGTAAGTTCTGTAGAACACTGCCTTCCTTACAGTAATCAACCTTAAGACCTTTCCTTGGAGAAGTATTTTGAATTTATTGCAGTCAGTCAGTATGTCTGTCATAAAGATAAGCACGGGAATTAAAATACCTATGTGGGTTATTATCTGATAAAACATTTCTTGGTTCAATAAACAGAATCAGAGTTACTTTCTCTTTGTTTGTCAGCTGATTGCAGGCTGAGGAGATAATGAACACCAGGAAGGAGCCTGAACTGTGAACTTTTGCTTTATTGCATCAAACAAGCTCTGTTAACTAGTCTGAACCTTTCCCCTCCCCCTCAGTTAAAAGTTGTATTGGAATTATTCCTGCATGCAAGCGCGATGTTTAAGAGTACTCCTTACATTCAAATGTCTAACCACTGGACCTACATGTGCAGAGCTGCAGGAGGTCATGCAACTGCTACTTCTTCCAGGGTTTGTAGGAGCAGCCCTTTTGTTTGAGTCAGGCAAACATGGCTCCATTATTAATTTCCAAACAGTAAATTACAACTATCCCTGCAGCAAGGAGGTGTTTGCATTTCAGACATTAAAAAAGTCATTGGGGTTACGCCTACAACGAGCTGGTATATGCGTCATTTATTGCTTTTTGCCTAAGCTGAGGCACTCGTATTCAGAAAATTTCCACTTAACAAAACCCTCAAGTTTCTTGTAGAGAGTAAAATATTGCTGTCTTCATATGAAATTCAGGGTAGAACTGCAGTAGAAATATTTGCTGTGTGAAGATTAGCCTCTATATTGATATTATTTTAAATGCCTATCATGAAACAGAACTTTCTGTGAATTCAGGAGATACAGCTGCCTCTCTCTTTAGTAGGTATGCAGGAGATCAGGTGCCCTAAGCGGGCTTCTGAGACCATACACAGTTGTTGAAATCCTCGTGCCTGGATAAGCTCTACCTATCAAATCATAATGATATTAAACTGGCAAATAATGCTTGCTGTTTTCTAAAGTCACCTGATACATATTTACATTGGTGAAGAAGGTGAGGAGATATGTCTCTTCTGAATCTTCATAATACATGTCATGTTCTAAGAGGATGGTTTTATAAGTGTAAGGTGTGCTGTGGTTAAGACACTGAGCCACTATCTGCAAGAGTGGTGGGAGAAGATGAACAGATGGCACAACATGAGGAGGGAGGAAGAGGAGACTGAGGGGGTCTTTGCAGACATCCTGCAGAGGCAAAGGCCCAAGCCACACAGCACAGGGAAAAAGGACAGCTAGAGGCTGTGTGTGGACACGGGGCCTTGGAGGCTATTGAACTTCTGGAGAAGCCTGGGAGGTGTGAGGAGGAATCAGCCATCAGGAGAAGCATCAGAGCCAGCTGAGCCTGCATCAGCTGTCTGCAGGAAGGAGAAAAGGTGGGCAACAGATGGTCTCTCCTGTTGACCCGATCTGCTGTTGCAGGAGGACTTTCGCTGACTAGGGTCCTGATTCAGGGTGTTGCAGAGAGATTGCTGATACTCATCTGGCCTTCTGCCACTCATGCCTCAGTGCTCCCCCACATGAACATCAGCGATACTGCCAGGGTGACTCTGAGCATATCTAGAAAGACTGCAGAGCACAGTACTATTTAATGTCTCTATTATTGACCTGAGTGAGGGGTTTCTTGGAAGGTTTGCAGATGATCCCAAACTGGGGTAAGCAGTAAATGAACTGGAGGGCAGGGCTGCTAGTCAGAGGGACCTCGACAGGCTGGAGAAATGGGGCAACAGGAATCTCATGGAGCTTGTTGGACATAGGCCAACATAACACCTGGCCCCCGGGATGGACAAACCCCATGTGGTGGGAAGGGCAGGGGCAACCAGCCGGGAGCTCTACAAAAAAGGCCCAGCAAGGCAGCCCACGTGTCCAGGGCTGCGCGAGCAGGGCAGCAGTCGGGAGGTCTGGGACAGGGACCCTGACCACCATCCAGCATGGGTGACACTGCCCCTGGCGGCTGTCTCCAGCCTGGGGCACGCTGGCATGGGATGGGCAGTGCTGTGTGGGTGTGAGTCTAGCGGAGGGTCACCCTGACGGTCGGGGCCGGAGCGCTGGGCGCAGGAGGAGAGGTGGAGGGAGCTGGGCTGGCTTGGCCAGAACATGAGCAGGGTAAGAGGAGACCTTAGTGCTGCCTGCGCCTGCCTGACGGGAGCGCACAGGGCGGATGGAGCCGGGCTCTGCCTGGAGGTGCACGGCAATGGGAGAGGGGCAATGGGCACAACCTGGAACATGGAGAATCCCAGTTAGACATTTTCCATGATGAGAGTGATAAAATACTGGAACAGGGCCTGGAGAGGTTGTGGTGTCTCTGTCTTTGGAGAAATTCAAATCTGACTCGACAAATCTCTGAGCAAACTGATCTAACTGAACTTTCACAGCAAGCTGGATTAACTCCAGAGGTCCCTTCCAGTCTAAATTCTTTTGATTCTATGAAAATCATTTTGAAGAAAAAACAGTTGCATTTTAAAAGTTAATAATTAACTTGTATAGGTTTGTGTACACAGATTCGAATTTTTCCTTATGTGCTTTTAAAAATATAAATATTACCATCCCATTTGTACAAGATTTCTAGATTATGTACATATATAAAATAAATTGGAAGGCCATGAATTTAGCTACTATATTGTTAAGCACAGTATATAGTTATCACTTAAACACATACCAGTTATAGTAAACCATGACATTTTTATTGTCATAGTAATTAAGACCATTAGTCATGGATCAGAATGTGACTTTGCCAGGTGCTGGGCAAAAAGGTCCAAAAAGACAGTCTATACCACAGGGAGCTTTTGAGCTCAGTAGAGGTAATGTTTTTATATTTTTAAAAAGATTTGCAGGTGTTTTTTCTTTTCACTGAAGTTTAAGAGAGAAGCCAAGTAAACAAGAGGGGTAGTTGATGAGCACCTGAAATGAAAGAACAGAAAAAACAAAAGTATGAAAAAATTTTGTATTAATACAAAGTTAATCATGAGAAACTTTGCTAATTTTGCATCTCTGTACAGGAATGATCTCCTTTATTTATGTCAAAATAAAGATAAATCATGCAAGTAAAAAGTTTTGCTTTCCATACAGTAGTAACATAAATACATGACATTTTCTATAAAATGCAACTTAAAAATAATGTCTGCATCCCAGACTAAGTTACCCTTACAGAAATCCAGCACTGCCAAAGGAAGTCATAGCAAAGTATTGGAGAGCCTTCTTGGGTAAGGGAGACCAGAGTGCCATTCTGAAAAGTTTCAGATTACATAGATTTATTACACCAAAACCAAAACAAAATGTTGCACAGCGGTGGAAAAAGCACAGATATCCTTAAATCAAAAACAAACCCTGAAAACAGACTTTGTCTAACCAGGTGGGCCTTTAACTTTTTCACGAATTGCGTTTCAAACAGATGTTAAGCCTTTTCTCAATGTCATTTCTTCTGTACTTTCTCCAAAAAAGGGGGAAGCTGTGTTTTAAAAGCCTCCTACCTTCCTGCCCCCTCCAAGTTTTGCCTTCGCTGCCTGTCACTCCTCTTATAGCATCTCTTTCCCTACCTCTTTATTTTCACATAGAGGATGGACTCAGCAGCATACAGGACTTGCTTGTGCTCTTTTGTGTGACAGCTGAGACTGGCTGGGACTACACCCTGTACTCACCCCTCAGGTGAAGCGATGAAGCTTTCCAAGAACTGGTTCTTCTTCTTCCCATAACTAGACCGTCCTGGTCACATAGCACCGAGGGAGTGGAAATCTGACTCATCTTTTTTTACAGTTGCAGTTGCAAGGCTCTAACAAAAAACAGATGGGGGAAACATGCCCAAATATTTAACAAACCAAGCTGCTCTTCCCTGAGATCCTTCCCTCCTTCCCCAGCAACAGCAGGCCTTGCTGCGAATTGCGCTATCTGCACAGGCGCGGTGCCAGATTACCAGTGGTGCGGCTGAGTCAATCTCTAACTGCTGAAGCTGTGTTATATCTCTGTTATTGTATTTGGAGCTAACGAGGCCTACCAGTCCCAGTTCTAAACTCTGTCCTTCGTGAGAAACATTGTTTATTACTACTTTATGAAGGCTGCTCCAATTACTTAAGTCATCGATTTGAAAAGCTTGGGGAAGGAGATGTGTGAGTTGAAACTAACCCATAGTTCTTGTGTCCTAACTGAGTGATTTGTAACTAAGTAAAGATAGTCTTAAAATTTTTCCAAAGTATTCCTTTAAAGATCAAGGCTTGTATTTTTGAAGATATTGGTTTGTTTTTCTCCAAAAGTGGCTCCTGATTCAGTACTGTATGTGTAAAAATGTTTAAATATACCAAGGAAATGGTAAGTGCTGCTATATGTGGATGAGAGGATATTTTCCAGTGATCAGCAGACAGCTTTAATGAATCAGTCCTGTTAACCTGCTTGCATATGGTATTTGCAATTCAAGAAAAAGAGAGATAACACCTAGGGGTTTGGCTCTTCACTAAAATATAGTTGGATGCATTTGATTTTGTGGTTATGTATGTGGCCATGACAGATAATTCCCAGAATTTTTACAGACAAAGTTGTGCATTGTTTATAGGAGCTAAGTCACTTAATGAAACTTTATCTACCAATAAGGAAGCATACATGAAGAAAAATATACTTTCATTTTCCTCTGTCACTGACAAGGCCATATATACATCTCAGAGCGGTAGAAATAAAAGGCATGCATGGCTGTCATCTCACTAATTTCTGGTTTTGTACATGCAAATGATTATCATGTGTTGAAAGAAAATCGATTTTTTCGGTGGGGTTCAGCTTTGCAGACATTTCTTCTGGCTTGGATGCAATAACTGGGCATAGAAATATAGCTTGAGATAATGGCTAGAGAACTTTTAAGGCATGTTTGATTTCTAGTGGTGCAATGGATATTTGTAGATAAACAACTTGTTACTTGAAGTTTTGGTTTATTTCCAGCATTTTTTCTTTTTTTTATTCCAACATTCCAACACATTTAAAAATATATGTGTGTGTTTTTTTCTAATGCATAGGCTCAGTAGTTTCATAACCAACGACATTTGTTACTATTCATGTTCAAAGATGTTCTTAGTAGTAAGACTGCGCCAGCCAAAGTAGGTAAGAATCCTGCATGCTGCTGAGGGAGAAAGGACGGCTTGTATGACTATTACATGAAGTAAAGGACAACTGTTTCTCTGGTGTCAGTTTATACCCTTGAGTCTATGCCTGTGACTTCTGGTAAAGGCAATGGGAATTGTGCTGTGTACAGTTTTATAACTAGCTTTTCAGTGATAAGCTGGCTGAACTAAGGAGCTGCTTTCTGCAGAAAGTGCAAGGCCTGTGATGGAGCTAAAATCATTTTCACAGTGCAGAGCAAAAACAGGATATGGTTATAAAATTCAGATGTGGATTTTATATACTGTAGGCCAGGTCCTTCATGTATCTATATATATATATATAAAACCTCTCAGCCCACTCTGTCAGTGGGTGTATAACCATAATGGGATGTTTGTTCAGCCACTAAGGAGACATTTTGTGTATTTGAAAGTGATTCAGATTCATATTTCTGTCCCTCTGCCTTTAAGAATGGTGTTTGGGCATTGTATTTGATCCAGACTAACTGTTAGTTAACTTTGTTATTAAAAGTTTTTTCTTTAATCAGGTACAAGATCTATAGCAGGAAATATCCATTAAAAATGCATACTTTTTAATCCCCTGCTCTCCATCCATTGCTAGATAGCATTGTATCCCTGTCTGGCTAGACACTGTGAGTCAGATCTTTACCTTTCAGGGCATAATTGCTAGTAGGGAAAACATTCCCGTGAGAATAAATAGGATGCGTGAGTGATGCACCAGTTCATATTTCTCCTTAAAAAACGATGTCTCTTCCTGAACAAATGAACCTTATATGGTAAAAGTGCAGCCTGTTCTTCTGACCCTGAATTTTTGGAAGCATCACTTCTAAGATGTTTGGTACTAAGAGGTATCTGGAAGATCAAATTATGTTCTCTTTCATCTGTAATAAATGAAGAGTCTGAACACAGTGCATGTTTACTTCATGCTCATTCCTGAAAGAGACATGAGAGAAAAGGATAAACCGACAGCCTGTTGCTCTTGCTGCTTTTGCTGTCTATAATACTTCCTTTTCTTTCACAGTGTTCAGTAGGCAATGGAAAATTCCTGTTACATGCAATCAGAAAGAGCCTTTTAGTTATTTTTGTGTACCTGTTCCACTGAATTTAATAACCAGTTACATTCCTGCTGTAAGTTGGTAAGAGGCTTTAAAAAAATCCATCATCTACTAAAGTCCATGAAATTGAAATCTGCAGAAATTGTCTAGAACCAGACTTGATTCAGTTTAGTTGTATAAAATGATTCTCTAGAGTTACTAGTCTGAGTTATTTTCATCCCACAAAGAGGAATTAATTAAACATGGACAATAGAGGGGAAGATGACACTTTTTGACTGGGGCATTGTATAGTATATGGGGTGGTAGGGTTTTCTCCTTCTCACTGTATGTTACACCACTTTTCAGCACATCTGAGATCTGTTTCTTCAGCCTTTCTCCCAAATAAATTAGATTTTGTGAAGTCAACAGTACTTCTGTAAGTGGGAGTATGCACAGTGGATTTTTTTAAAGATAGGCTCAAAGACAAGGGCAAAACTCCCAACGACTAGCGGGAACAGGAACCACCTGCACATCATCCTTGCTGAGACAGCAGCATCACTTTCTGTGCGGCGGAGGAGACTGAGATCTCGCTGAGAGACCTAGGGGCAGCCTGCAAGTTAAACTATTTATCGGATGTGCACTGAAGTCTGAGCTGCCTTTGACTTGGCTAAAGAGCACGGTGCAGTTTGTGAATAGCAGTGTTCACGAGCTGTTAGGTGTTGTCAGACCTTATCCGAACAGGGCCCAACTAGGGCCTGATTATAAACTCACTGGGGCCAGTGGGGCTTTTCTAATAGCTGCAGAGATTGCACGGTCAGGCTTTAGGTATGAAACTAGAGGTCTGGTTTCATACCAAAGTGTAAGGTATCTCGCATGACAGGCCATTTGTGCACATATGAAGGAAGGGTGAACATCCTAAGGATGTGCCTTGACGGAGTGCCTGGGCGCCGGAGTGACTCTGGGGGTCACTCTCTTTGCTCAGTGGTGCTCTGCAAGAGTAAATGTGTATTAAAAGTTGTATGTTGGGGCTCCTCTGAATCCAAAATGTGAAGAAGCAGGAAGACATATGAATTGATTCTAATGAAAGTGTCATCCAAGGTGCTGTAAACCAGATTTTTCTGTGTGGTGTTTAGTCACAAGAGTGTTTGTTGGCTATTATTTATATATGTTGTTTCTTTCAAGTCTTTCAGCTTAGGGAAGCCTGGATATCTCTTCTACTGATAAATGTTAAGTTAGAAGGCAGGCACAGTCTGACTAAGCCTCATGGAGAAACAATCTCCAATCTTACTTTAAAATTTTTTAGTTTTTTTTCCCTTTCTGCACTGAAACAGAACCCCCAAACACTCCAGAGCTTTTTGTGTGGACACTCTATTCAAATCTGAAGGAGTGGCTTTTATGAGAAGTGGTACATGAATTTCAGCAAGAAGTTTCAGTGAATTGACCTTTTCCAGTTGCCTAAAATCTCCCAATCTACTCTAAACTAGATAGCTGGTGGTGAAAATATTTACAGCTAGTGTAAGGTGAGGACATAAGAACAAGGCTTTTCAACTGCATTTAGCATTACTCCTACTAGTACAAGTGAAAAAAAAAGATGCATTTATTGACATTCTGTACAACTTTTTGCTTGTGTTACATAGTTCCACACTCCCTTTGAAGTTGCCTGTTAGTGTATTCATATAGATAGAACAATTTTAGGTGTTTTCTATGACTTTTCAGTTGTAAATTCTGCATCTCTAGTATCAAAGATGTTAAGAGTTTTTAGTAACTAAGTCCCTTTTTCCTGAACCTTGCCAGCCACACATTTAGAAATTTGCTTAAAATCTATATGTAAAAAGTGAGCCTGCAAGTGGATATACACATAGATGGGAAAAAAGTTGCATGTATGCAAATGAAGTAACTGCATATGTATGTGTAAATAGAAGGTTGAAAGTTTCTGTAAATGTGTCCATCCCCGAGGCAGAACTGTGAGGCAGCATGAATGTTACATTGGTTTGCAAGCTCTTAATACACTTTGGTTTGAATCACACCCATCACCCTCTGTAGTCAAGTGCAATCTTAACCTTTTATACTACACACATGCTGCAGAACTAGAGGCTGATTCATCTTTGAAACAAAAATCTCCCAAGGCAAAGATCTTTTATCATACTGTGAAATAGCCCTGTGATAAAATCTGTACTACTTAACCTTGGGACCATGATAATGTCCACGTCATTAGTTCAAAGTCTAAAAAGATTAGGAAAGTGAGCATGTCACATAACTTGCTAGAAACATTCAACTCCTTGTGAAGTGGCACGGTTTCAGTACTAATGCTGCTGCTCTCCTTCCTCCACGCTGCGCCGTCTGCACCCTGTTTGGCAAGTGGCACCTTGATGTCTCCATGAGTGGTGACCCAGTTCCTGCCAGCGCTCTGCCCTGTTGCTCTCTCCTCCCTCTTTCCCAGCAGCAGTGTGTTAAGAAAATTGCAAATTCACATCTGCAGTGTTAAAGGTACAGGCTCAGGCCAGCCTCTTGCTTTGCCACTGACCAGCTGAACCTGGATTGCAAAGTGTATTGCACACACACTGCTAAGGACACCAGTAGGCATGTTTTCCAGTTTTTCTTTATACTGCTGGTGATGAGTGACAGCAGAGAACAAACCTGAAATAGAAAAGGCTACGGGAGCAGCTTGTTTAGGCCTATCCTATGGAAAGCAGAGCACTTGAACAGACAGCCTGAACTTAACAAGTGCCTTAATCCCTCAAAAAAATCCAGTCTCAAATTTTCTCTTTTCCTCAAGGGCCAGCGTCTGTTCCAAACAGGAAGAAAATGCCTGTATGTCTTCTATCTATTTAAATATTGAAAAAAAACCTTTAGTAAAAGTTAACTGATTTTAAGCTTGCTGAATTGTTCTTAAACTTATACTACTGTATTTAATCATTCAGTAGAATCAGCAGAATTATGACTGGAGCTGGTTCCAGAAACCAGTGACTTAACAAGTGGGTGAAATGGATATTTCGAGGATCAGTCAAGTCACACACACAGCCAAAAAAATTTCATGGTTCCTTCCCATAGACCACATATACACCATTACTTATACAGACATGCATGCAGTCTGGGTGGTAACTTCTCAGAAGCTGATAAATAAAAAATGTTGTATTCTCCTTTTCACAAAACAGAAAAAGGAAGAATGTAGGGAATGGGAAATGATTTGCCCCCTAAATCACACTGTTCTTCAGAATATTACAGCTGGCAGTTTATTTACAACATTTGTAATTGGATTACAAATCTGTATGTTCCCCCAAAATAAAAAAAAAGAATAAGATGAGTAGGAGACAACCTGTTGCAACCTCTCATATCTTCCTTTCTGGGATTAATCTGATCTCTCCAAATTTATTCAGGTCTCACATGTTCTTGGCTGTATCCCATAACCTAATGAGAACTGCCAGTCTTTCACCCACGCATAGACTGCAAGCACCCTTTCAGAATTTCCTAAAATACTCTGGACATGTCCTACCGGCAAGATATTGGGGATCCTGCTCTTTTTGTGACTTAACGAGATAAACAACTGCCTGGATGGCTGCAGTAAGGCTGTAAAACAGAGTAATTTAGACAATCCTGATATAAATCTATTTTAAGCTATAAAGACTTGAAGTTTATCCTGCTAGAGAAAAGCAGTTTAGATGCACTGGACTTCCGTGAGACAGAGGCATATTTCCTACGTAATTTTAGTATGGACTGCAAGACCCCATTTTTCTTATTCTCCATTTCCAAACACATCTAATATCCGCCTATCATTATTATTTTCCTCTGGCTAGGCCAGGCTGAGATATTTTGGGTGAAATCAATTAAATAACCCTTGGGATTATGCACCAAGTTGGAATGTGTTAAAGTTTTGCCAAGAAAGAAAGCACCATTTCTCTGCGGGGATGATAAAAAGGCTGGAATCCTTCAATCCTAGCAAATGTCTCTGGCCTACTTTTTGTGAAACAAAGACTTACAATTGTGCTTTGTTTCAAAACCAAAGATGAGCTTCTCTTCATGGAGCTCATGGTGGTGGTTAACACAGGATTTCCCAGTGACTCATCAATGCCTTGGAGTGGGGGAAGTCTTCAGCATAGGGGTCATGCCTTCAACATCTAATGTCAAAGTTTGAATTAGAAATACCTTTACACAAAGCAATGGGTTCCAAGATGCAATGGTCGTCTGAAAAAAGGCAGTGCCTGAAAGCAGCGGTTTAGCTGTTGGTGCCAGCTAGCTTGGAACCGTTTTGATCTGTATTGTGACTTACGAGCAACTGAGGATAGTGTATGAGTGTGACATCTTGATGCAAGGAGGGAGGAAGTCAAAGGCAAATTGGTAAATGATTTCTAATAGATCAGCCAATCAAAAAATGGCCATTGGTCAACAGCCAAAAAGCAGAGATGAACCCTGCTAATGTCCAAATGAATGAGATAATCAGATTACTGTTGCCCAGCCCACTGACACTAAAGTGTCTATTTACTGCCATGGACAGTCTGGGAGACCACTTATAACAGTAAACAGCAATAAGTATTTAAGCATTTGCTGAACTGTAATGTATGAAATAGCAAACATGTCGTTACCATCAACAAGGAATCTGACAGCAGCAGCTCAGTCCTATAAGAAGCCCCTTCCCTGTCTTCTTGCAGAAAATAAATGTCCTGCTGTTTCTGGGGACCAGAAGTTGCAGACTCCATGAGGTCTCATGTAAGGCTGGAAGAGGGCAAGAGAGGAGGCAGGATCCTGGCTCTCTTGAGGCCTCTAAGGACAGAGGTATACCAGTACAGCAGTGTGCCGGATGTTGCTTCGTTGTGTTCGGCTAATCTCCACCTGCGAAGCAGAGGGGCTCTGAGACTCACTGCACCGATTATCAGCTTCCCCAAAGGTGGGCCAGTGAGAGCAGCAATGCAGTCTAGCTTTTATTGGGGTGACTGCAGCTTAGCTTCAATACCATTGAATTTGACAGGCCACAGCTGGTAAGAAAATAGGGCAACAGTGGACGTCTCTGGGTCAGTGATTGTGCTTGTTCCTCAGATACGCACTCAGAGGAGAAATTACTATGTATTTCTCAGTAATGAAAACAGAATCTCTCTTTGCTCTGACTGGCTGGAGGTGCGTAGGTGTACATCTCTGTGTTATATAAAAAAGCTTTTGGTTTGATGCTGTGTGGAGAAGTCAGTGTGCTTGTCTGAAATATTGTCACTTCAGTGTCTGATCTGCTTTTCAACACCTTTCTCCCAGTGTCAGGTAGAATAAAATAATAAAACTCAAATCTGTACGCACAGGGAGAGCTGAAAGAACAGACCTGGTTCATGGTTGAGGAGGAACTGTGGAGATGTATTAAGATGTTAAGGATTAGGAAGAGTGAAAAAGGGAGGCAGCGTTAGAAACTGAAGTGATGATGTTCACCATGGGCGTATGCATGGACATCTGGAAGATATTGCTGCTTTGAACACAAGGAGCTAATAGTGTAATGAGGTATGAGAGGGAAGGCAACAGTCCATGTTCCTCTTTGACCACTCAGTGACTGTTGCCTGGATGAGAGCTCGTTGGTTCTCAGTATTAGACTCTATTCTGTGGTGTAATTATTACCTCAGAAAAATAGTAAGCACTATAATAAAATGTATTAAAGCTTTTCTCATAATACTTCATTATATTCTAGTTAAAATGTGTTATAAAGGAGTAAAATATGAAGAGTTCAGTAATAGGAGATTTCTATAGCCAAGCCTGCTACAAAAATTCCTAAGAAGGTAATATCATTCTTAAGTGTGAAGATTAATATATAGTAACACAATTATCCTGTAGTTTAAAAAAGTCACCAGGTGGCTCAGAATAGAGAATTAGAATCTCATTAAAAAATTGAGCATGGTAGAAAAGCTGTGAAAGAATTTTGTCTAGATCTTAGTTAATTATCTTTGGTAGTATGTATTACATATTTTATTTTAAATAAGTTTTATTTCCTTTATTTCCTGTATGCAATACCTGTAAAAGAGCAAACCTGTTTTTCACCACAGCAATGACTCTAAGTGTAGCAAGCAAGTGTTCTAAGTGGCATTATATTTTTATTGCAGGGTGATGTCAGCAGTTGTGTTGTATACCACTGTTCTAGAATACAATCAGGATATAAAATATCAGTTGGTCTCATATACCAAGGGAAATATAATTGTAACATGAAATAACGTTTCTGTATCTCTTTATTATATAGTATTCAGTAGCTTTGGTTTGAAGGGTCCTCCAACTTCTTTCCTCTTCTCCCACCCCCCAGCTTTGATTCATGAAAATGTCTTCTGGCTTAGGAACAACTAGAAAAATAAAATGAGACTTACTACAGTTTTTGTTCCATGTCAAGATGTAATCAACAAGTCTTTGTATGCCTCCTATCAAAAATCATGAATGCCTTGGGTCTTCTGAAATCTTACACACCTGTGGACAAACATGTTCCTTCTCCATTATCAAGACTCTGTAAATGTTTCATCACACTTACTCTGTTATCATACAGAGGACAATGACATTTAATAATTCTGTGTACAGTGCAGTATAGAATTCAAATTATGAGATAGGCAGTAATTCATTATCTTTAACATTATGCTCAGAGGCTGAAGTTCTTTCCACACTTTCTGTTCAGAATAGGATCTATTACAGAGCTCATTATTTACTCTTCTGACAATTGTTTTACAAAATGAGCCCAGCTAATGAGAAGTATCTTTAATGGCAATTTCTGTAAACCCTGAATCAGGAGAAGGGTGAGTCAAGACCAATTCTTTTTTCTAACCGTAGAAACATGTTGAATTCTAGCTTTTATTAGAGCTATGAATCAAGCTGTCTTCAAGTTATGGCTCCCATTACAGTTTTTGTTTTGCAATAAATGCACAATCTAGAACCCAGTAAACAGCCAAGGACAAGAAGGAAAACAGTCCAGTTTACATCGTGATGATTTAGAAAGCTTGACTGGTGGTGCCATTCTATCTCACTCATATCAAAGGGAGTTTATCTCTGATTTCATGAGCCACATAATGAGGCCCCTGGGTGGCCATTAAACACACTTGGACTTGAACGCTGAATTTGCCTGCTCCCACTTTAGATAGAGGGTGGGTTTGACCTGTGGGATACCTTAGTGGTGACACCTGTATTGCCTAGGGACATTGGATGAGATAAGGAAATGGTTTTATACTTAAGATTATAATATAACAGCTAAATGGGATTTAACCGTGGTGATTTAAATGATAGGAGTGTACAGTTGTTTGATAAAGGCCAAGCAGAGAACTAGGGCAGAGTGAATTCAGGGTTTTTTGACTACTGAATCTGCTTTGAGTCTACCAGGGAATTGAGCCTCTTAGGTCTGTGAACAAAGTTTATAATTGGATAGATTAGCATACTGGATGGAGTTATAAAACACAGATGTGTCGATTTTTCTTCTAGGCAGGGAATGCTCACATGCATTTAAAAGTAAATTTACTTCCTGGAGAGCGTCTCCTTTGGTCTATGCAGGAAGGCATCAGTTAAAGTACGGTATTGCAAGTTACAGGAGTAGGGCTCAGTTCTTGACTTTGCTTCAGATATCCTTGTAAGCTTCAGCACTTCTTTTCTCTGCTCCTTGTTTTTCATATCCAAAAGGTGGAGATCATGCCATATCCTTATTTTGCAAGGATAGTCTAAGGATAAACAAGCTAGGTTGCATAGGTCTTCTGTGATATGGGAACATAAATGTGCCCAAACCTGGGTAGAACCCAGCTGCAGAGCTTCCTCTCAGAGCAAATTTTATGACAATAACAACAACAAAAAAGAAACTCTTTTCCAGATGAAGATTGCATTATCAATAGTTTTAAAATAAATATTTTACATTTGTACCTTTTGAAAGGATTCCCATTTGTTACTAATATTACTGTAAGCTTTTCTGGCAGTATATGATCAGTTTTGTTCACCTTGTACAGTAGTTTGGCAATATTTATTGGGTAGTCTTTTACATTATTGGGTAGCCTTTAGGATTTAGGCCACCTTTTAAATAGCTTTAAACAGATCCATTGGCTTTCTGATTGATAAGCAATGGCTTTATAAGCATTCTTTTCATACTTCTCTGTTGCCAAATAAAACACTGTGGTCAAAAGGGAAAAATTGTAGGAATGTATAAAGCATTCTCAAGAAGAAAAGAAATCCTTTCTCTGTTTTGTTGACTGGAATGGCAAACTATTAATCATGTGCATAGAACATCTTATTCTAAAAATAAAACAAAGTTTAAAAAAATCTCTTGTCTAGATAATAAAAAGGAGAAAAGAAAACCACAGGAATCTTCAGTTTTAAACTCAAGATGGCCTTTAGATGATTTAGAGGGCAGCCTATTACTTAGGTGTGACTCATATGCCTGTTTTATTGATCTGTACTACTATTAAAATATATGTAGGCATATATGCTTCTGGGACTCATTTGATACTCAGCAGAAATATTTAAGAACATGTGCCAAGATATAAGATTTTGCCTCCACTATTCTTTCAGAATTCAGCGCTCTAAAAGGGAAGACATCTTAACAGATAAGGATCACTGCATAATGTATTTATCTTTTCTAGACTAAATAAGACACTTTCCTACAGACAAAAAAAACCCTTACTAAATCAAGCCCATAATTTCTCTTACAGGAACTTACTAGACGAAGAAGAATGGTAAGTCCAACAGTGCACTGGCTGTGATGCCATCACAGTGTTATGGGACTCCAAGAGGCCATACCTCAGTCACATTCCTGGGACATCTCTAGTCTGGGTAATCTCCAAAAGAAAAAATGATACTCCTGTGCACTGACTCTTTTTTAAACCATATTCAGTTATACAGTTCCTTCCATAGACTTGGCTGTGGTATAAACTACCAAACAGTTTACCAGTTACTTGGCCAAAGTAACCATTTCAGATGAAATATTTCATCCTGGGTTACTCCAGCTAGATGATTAGGCTCAGTTTTCACTGATAACGTTAGCCCTCAGGCCACTCGGGTCCCTGGGCCTGCTACCACAGTCTGTGGGAGTGAAGCATTAAGGCAATTAGACACACACCACTCCACAGGATGATGAGAGAAAGGCAAATGTCATACCTGTCTTCAAGAAGGCAAGAAGGAGGATCCAGGGAACTGCAGGTGAGCCAGCCTCACTTCAGTCCCTGGAAAGGTGATGAAGCAAATCCTCCTAGAAGCCACTTCCAGCCACTGGAGGGACAAGAAGGTGACTGGGAGCAGCCAGCACAGGCCTACCAAGGGCAAATCCTGCCCAACCAACTTGATTGCTTCCTATGGTGAGATGACTGTCTGTGTGGATGACGGGAGGGCAGTGGGTTCATGCCTTGGCTTTATCAAGGCTTTGGCATGCCTTTCTGTAGTTCACTTTCTGCTAAATCAGTGAGATATGAGCTGGATATGTGGATGGGTGGAAAACTGGTTGAACTGCTGTGTTCACAGAGTTGTGATTGTCATATGAGGTCCAGCTGATGGCCAGTAATTAACGGCGTACCTCAGGGATTGGCCCTGGGAGCAGTACTGTTTAATGCCTTCATTAACAACCTGGATGATGGGATGGAGAGGTCTCTTGGAAAGTCTGCAGATGATCCCAAACTGGGGTAAACAGTAAATGAACTGGAGGACAGGGCTGCTAGTCAGAGAGGGACCTCGACAGGCTGGAGAAATGGGCTGACGGGAACCTACTTAATGGAGTTTTTTGGACATAGGCCAACATAACGCCTGGCCCCCGGGATGGACAAACCCCCTGCAGCAGGACAGACTGGGGCTGATGGACCAGAAGCAGCTCTGCAGAAAAGGTCCTGGGGCCCTGGAGGGCCAGAAGTTGGCCATACCAGGGGCTGCGTGAGGAGGGCAGCAGTCCGCAGGTCTGGGGCCAGGGGGCTGCTTTGCACCTGGTGGCTGTCTCCAGCCTGGGGCACGCTGGCACGGGGTGGACGGTGCTGTGTGGGTGTGAGTCTAGCGGAGGGTCACCCTGACGGTCGGGGCCGGAGCGCTGGGCGCAGGAGGAGAGGTGGAGGGAGCTGGGCTGGCTCGGCCAGGACATGAGCACGGTAAGAGGAGACCTTAGTGCTGCCTGCGCCTGCCTGACGGGAGCGCACAGGGCAGATGGAGCCGGGCTCTGCCTGGAGGTGCACAGCGATGGGAGAGGGGCAACAGGCACAGCCTGGAACGTGGAGAATCCCAGTTAGACCTTAGGAAAAACTGAATTATCCTGTTATTACTTTTTTATGATGAATTACTTCAACTAAAGCAATTCAACCTCTTTGGAGAAAAAATTCAAAGGAAAATATATTCTTTAGCCCATTTTCACACTGATAAAAGTAAATTTGAAATATGTTTTGAGAGAATTGTTTTGAATATATAGAAACAAATAAATTTAACAATACTTACAGGTTCAGAAGCTTGGCCTGCTTTGGGATTATCCCTTTTGCTGTGTGGGAGGTTTTCCTTCTTAAGCTAATAGTGATGCTGCCTTGTAGGAAGACAACAGGATCTGTGCTTCATGCAGACAGTTGGAGAATCAGGGTGCCATTTGGAGAATGCAGGCAGGTGGACAGAAGGCGGCATGGATTTTATCTGCTCTCAGTGGTGTGGAATTTTTGCTTTTAATGTAAATAATGCCTATCATGAAGAACAGGTTTACCTGCCTATCCATAATGAAACACCAAAAAGAAAATGCCAAACAGACTTTATAAAATGAAAATAATAAATTGTGTTGAATTCCATCCACATTTCTCAGGTAACTGTCACATTTCAAGCCATACACTGAACATAGAGTAGCTACATAAAAAGAAACAATTAACAATTTCCTTATCAATGTTTATAGTTTGTCTCAAATTCATTTTCATAAGGGAATGTACCACTCCCTGTTAGAGTCCTAAGGTAAGATATCTAGAGGAGGAAAGTAATGGCTGGGGGTGATAGGATAGCTTCATGAAGCCCATGTGCTTTCACCCTGTTTTGCTTAGACAGAACAGAAATGAGTAGGGGTGGCTAGGAGAAGAGGCTTTGGAAAAACTGTCACAGGTGGGAGGAGTTGGCTCTATCCCTCTTTCCTTGCAAGGGGAAGGAAAGATTTTTCATGTGGTTATGATGCTTAAAGAAACCTGGAAAAGGAGCTGAGGTGTTTTTGTTGCAACAGGCCACAAGGGAGGGGATGTCTTCTGTGGCTCACTTAAACAAGATTTCACTGGGAAAGAAGCAGGGAGAGGTGGGACCCTCACAGTGACTTAGAGGACGGGTGATGCTGAGCAGTCTCCAGTTAGGCGCCTGTGTCCCTGCGTTCGCAGAGGGCAAGGAGGCAGTGCAGGAGGGACACTCCTGCCCGCGGCATGCTGGGCAGGGGGGAGAGACACTGCACTTGGATGATAGGAAATCCTGAGGCCAAAGCAGTGTCTGAAATCCCATTCTTATCTAGGGCTTAGGTACTTCATGGTGGGTGTCAGGGATGTGCTCTGTCCCAGCAGGATTCACAGCCTGAAGCACAGTCCAAGACGCTCCTTTTGGACACATAAGGTGACTTCCTCTTGCCTTTTAAAACAGCATTACTAATGACTGCACTTACCTGTTGCAGAAAAGCATTGTAGTTAGAGTGCTTGCCCCATAGGGACCAGCCAGGCAGGATACCTTCCTCAGCCTATCCAGGGCACCTGAGCCTCTCGTGGAGAGATGAAAGTCAGACCTGAAAATTCATCTTCCTGGGTTAGGGCTGTAACCATCACAACACATTAGAAGTTATTCTAACAAAATTTATCCTTTTCATCCTTGTTTTTATATGAAAATGGGAGCAGGCTGTATTTCCTGCTGTCCCACATATGTGCGTGATACAGCTAATGGGTCGAGACTGTCAGGGTGCTTATATGAAAGGAACCCTAGTTTTAGGACTGGTGCTGTGTGATATAGTCACTGAGATGCTCAGCCTTGTCTTGATGGTGGTACTGTGCACAGAAAAAGAACCACAGACATGAAAGGAAGTGTACTGGTAAGTACTCAAGTCCAAGTCCTACTTGCAGCAAAGCCTTTAGATGTGGATCAGGGCGTATGCTCTTTCTCGTTTCCTTTCACATGAGATTGTTCCATTATTCTTGTCTTTAAAAGTCATTTAGTTGGCATACTACCGTATATTGCTGCTTAGTGGCAAAGGCACATTGGTCTCCAAATTATTTTAATATGAACAATTTTCTGCAGCAAATACTCTTATTTGAAGTGAATGTCAGTGATTCAGGCAAGGCTTTGGGAGCACAAGTCTATAATTCTTCACACAGCCTAGCAACCCATCTTCTTTATTAGAATTTGGAAGAGATGTTTTACTGCTAGGTTTATAAGTGAGGTTATAAATAAGTTGGTACAAATATGGCTTTCTAATCTTGAGTATGTGCTCACTTTGATCTTATACAACAATTTCTGGATGTACTTCCATGACTCTTGTTGAACTTTCCAGACTAATTTTACAATGATGCTACATCTTCTGTGTCCTTATTTAAGTTTTCCTCTTGCCATAGAAAGCTATCCCAATATGAAGCAACTGAAAAAAGTATGTTGAAGAAAACTGCAAAGTCTTAAATGAAATACCTTTTTTAAGGCCAAGCTCTGCTAAGGGAAGACAGTTGGTTTAGACATGAAAAAGGCTCCATTTCTGCAAAGGGAGGCACTATTTTATACAAAATTCATTTGAGGTTTTGACAGGATCTTGAACCAGGCAGAACTGTGTAGTAGACTTGTCTATACTTTTTCCTTAAAGCAAGAATCCAAACAACACTAAAAAGGTTCTTTAAAAGTAGGTTTGATTAGAACAAAAACTAGAAAAGGGAACTTTAAAATGGAGAAAATTGCAATCGCTGGGGTCAGAACAAGAAAAAAGGGGAGCTATAGGCCAGTCTCTCCTTTTGCCTGCTGCACCCTTACAGAGGGACTCAGTTCTTCAGGTTTGCTCTCGGTCTGGCAGCACAGTGGCTTTCTGGGTTGCAATCAGCTGATTCTGTGCTCCTGCAAAACCTCGGTTTCTTCATCTCCTTTTTCATGCTTGGTGGCATTTCCAGTCTCTCTGCTACTCAGCCGCGTGTCCATCCTCGCTCCTGTTGTGGGCACCCCACGGACAGGACGGCTTGCCCTGGCCAGCCCCACCTCTGACACCGGGAGGTCCTGTCCCCACGGCTCTCGGGACAGGAGAGGTCCCCTGTGTCTCCGCAGAGTTTCCCCGACCCTGCTTGCCCAGCCACACCCTTTTAAAGGAATTTACTGTATATTCCTATATAGCAGTGGATTGTACAACCGCTCACCTTGCTGAATCACAGCGGCCTACGCACAGCTGCCTGTGCTGTCTGAAACTGCTAATGTATTGTTAAATAACAGGAACCACAACCCCACACTGCTGCCAGACACTTTCAACCATGCTGTGTTTCCAGAAAGGTGTTGATCTCAGCTTTTGACATAATGACAGGTTTCTTGAGGTTTGGATCTTTGGGACTGTAAATCCTGAAGTATCAGTAGCAAGGCTGTTCTTGGTTCATTTTTAGACATACATGGAAAGGAATAAAAGTGATGTGTATGGATAGAAAGAGAGAGAGAGAGAGCTTATTTGGAGTGGCACAGCACTTGAGCAGGCACAGCAAATGTCGGTCTTGATGAAATTCACAAGTCTTTTAGCTCCTGAGTAACTCCTACATATTTGAAAATGTGTGTGGTTTCCCGTAGCTCTCCTCCTTGCCAGTCCCTTTCTCTGACACATTTTAGACTGAGAAGGAGCAGGAATTAGGGAATGATAACAAAGGCATTACAATATTATAAGGTAGCCAAGTGGCTCTGAGGAGAGTGAGATAAAATTTGTGCAGAGAGGTGTGACAGCATTTGTGTGTATTCTTTGTAACATGAAAAACCCAGTGATCCATGTTTTTTTAAAAACTATGTTTCAAAGGAGTGAAGCCTGAAGTACAAAGAGAGCTCCACTGCAGAACTGCTAATGAGGACAATTCTACTTTCTTGCTTCACCCCAAGCTCCCCTTAAACTCATCTCTCCATAAAAAAAACATTTTTTTCTGTGGAAGACCACATACCAGTCTGTTTCTCCTCCTGCTGGCTACCAGTTAAATTACTTCTGATATTGAGATGCCACACAGTATTACAATAGTATGAATGGAATAAGGACCAGGTTGTTCAAAGTACAACTGTGAAATGCTGAAATACATCTCCAAAGAACATTTAATAACTTTTTCTTTGCATAGAAGATTAAGGCAGAAAGAAAATGATGCAGAGCTGGGATTTTGTTTTTTAAGAACCTTCTGAACAGCTATCATAAGAGGACAGAACCAAATGAAAAATGATTCCTTAAATTTCTGCAGACAGTAGCACTTTCCTGTCAGATAAATGAAAGACATCTCGCAGACTAGCCCTTGTTATTGCAGAAAGGAAAGTGCTTGTTGGTAACTGGAGTCAGGAGACCTATGTTTTTATTTCCAGCTGAGCTGCATGTTTCCTGTGTGACCTTGGAACTCCCCCTGTACCTCCGTTTCCCGTTTGTAACACTGAATAATAAATATCTTGGTGAAGCAAGACTCATACTCCTCTTGCAGAAACTGTTTGCAGCTCCTTTTATGGGCAGTGCCAGGAAAATTATATAGTAAATTTCATTTTATGAATTGGATAACTCTTGAGCTGAGGGGAAAATGCAGGGGATTTTCTCTTGTTCTGAGTGAGGGAGAGCATGTCACTTCTTTATTCACTGCATTTATCTGTCATTCTGGGAGGTTATTCTGGGAGGAGTGTGATCTTTTTGGCTCTCTGGGGTACTAAAGAAGACCCAGAGGTGGGAAAAGATAAGTGTCAGAATTGCATCTCAGGAATGAGAGGTAAATGAAGGAAGTAGTCTCTGACCATCAGATCTCCTGAAAACTACCGGGCTCAGGTTTGTTTTTAGGTTCTTCCAAACTGACTCTTCTCTTTCGCCTTCTTTGGAGACAGACAACATGCTGCATTTATGTCTTCTTTAGTTGGTTTCCTCTGAACTACATTTTAAAAATAGGAGCTTTGCTGCCTATACATACCTGTGAAAACTGATCTAAAATTCTACTATAGAGGCACAGCTTGTTTTTTCCATTCATTTTGCTCAAGTAAAACAGCTCAGTTTTATGTGAAGGTAATGGACAGTGGATCCTCTCATCTTCTCCGTCTCACCAGATTTTCTCCCAGCTCCCTAGATGGCTGAGTTCCTAACTATGTGCTATGCCTGACTGTACTGGAATCACGCAAAAGACCTGATTTCAGAAAAAAGATATAATCACAGGGATTTTCCAGATTAATTTTTCTCAGCCTGAGCCCATGAAGTGTCTCCTGAAGCAAGGTTAGCAATTTATGGCACAGATGCCAGAGACAATACAGTGGTAGATTTCAAGTGATACTCAACATCACAAACACGTGGCCTGCACAGAGTTGGGGGCATCTGGAAAGAGGCACGAGGGAAAGGCAGTGTCTCTCAGATTCATTTTCCCACATGCCGAAACAGTGGTGCTGGCGGGCTCTGCTGAGTGCCCAGCAGCCCGACTCCTCTCCTCATCCAGACCTGGCGACCGCCCTCTGCTTCCCTCTGTGCTCATAAGCTGGGATTTCCCTGCAGAGGGCTGCAGAGTGCGCAGAGGTTGGTAAGTACACCCCTGGCATGGCCAGTGCTCCCAGTGCCCCGCCAGGCACCACAGCTGAGGGGTGGGCTGTGTTCCCACAGGGGTCCCAACCCAGGGGGGGCCAGGAGCCCCAGTGCAGTGGAGGACCTTGATCCGTTGTCCAGCGGCACACTGGGACTTGGGAGGTGGTGTGTGCTGCCGCCACGGGGCATCGGTCTGTTCCCTGAGCTTCTCGCCAGGGAAGAAAAACACAGTCCGACACTTCACTTCATTGTCCAAAAGGCTGTCGAGCCCCTCTCCAGGGCACAGCAGACTCCCCTGGGCATCTCCGAAGCTGGGAGTGGTTCATGTGGCCACCGCTGGCCCGAGAGAACGCCGGGAATGGCATTGTAAATCAGCTATAGGAAACAGTAAAAAAGAGACCATCACTCACGCCTACCACCCCTCAGGTAGGGTCACAGTTCAAGTTTGTTACTTTTTAGGAAGGGAAGGCTGAAAAACCGTGAAGAAATCAGCTCCTTTCACAGTAACTCTGAGCTGCTTGAACAGCTTGGCAAAGAAGTATTTTTTTCATTAATTTAGGAGTACAGGAAACAGTTTAAGGAAGATGCAACCTGTAAGTTCCTGTGTTTCTTCCTGTTAAGTAAGGATCATGTTTAAAAAATAATTAAACCAAAGGTCTACCTAACCTATTTTAGAATGTGTTCCTGCCAAAGGGAACAGATCACTTCTCAGGCCAGAGTATCCATCTGTGAATCTAAGGTCCTTCCCCTTTGCCATCTGAGATCTTAAACACGTCTGCTCTCAGTTGCTAAGACAGTGTTTGCATTTACACATCTTGCTGGGGGTGTTGGTAAAATGCAGTCAAGCGAAAAGCTGAAGTCTGCTGTGAGACCTGTTCTGCTCTGGCAGCCAGGACCTCCAAAGTGCTCTGTGCTGACCCTGGGGTAAATTGAGGGAAAAATTGTTCACGAGGAGTGCGAGGTGTTTTCAGAACAGGGCTGAAGGGCAGGACTTTCTGTCCTTGGTCCCACATGTTTAATCTGCCATAAAATGCTAGCTGAAAACACAGTGTTGATTTAAGTGATACGAAGTGATAGCTGTGGTATAAACACAAATAACTGATCATCACCTGTACAGCTAATGAAATGCAGGCAATAATTTGAAGAATATGCAGCTATTTTAATGCATGCTCCTGAACTGCACTTCAGTGGAGAGATTTAAAATATTTTTAAAAGGTTTCAGACTGGGAGTATAAGCAGCACTGAACAAACAAATACCTACTTTTGGCTCCAGCTTCTCAGACATGCGAAACTCGCAAGGCAGTGGAGGTAAACAGTTGGACTCTCACAGAGCCTGGGTCAGATATTTCAGGCCACTGGTAGTTGTATTTCAGCCAATTCAGGGAGATAAACAAGTGCCATTGGCAGGCAGTCTGTAGAAGGCAGTGGCAGAACAGTCCATGAAGGAATACAATGGTAATACTGTTTCCCATAGACTAAAATAATGAATCATGGCTTCCCCTCGCTACTGTCGTTCACATAACCTTTACAATAATTTATAATTAGATTGGTTGCCCTTTGGATAGGTGCACATGGTTTTTTTTGAAGGGTTGCTAAGGTAACTGATGATTTCCTTATTTCATCCTGTGTGAAGGGAAATTTTACTTCCTAGTGAGCCAGGACTCGAGACCCAGAGAAAACAGATACTTGTTTATCAGCAGTTTCGGTTCTTCTGTGGTTATCAGACAGAGGACTCTCAACCTGTTTTATTGGGAATAGGTCATATTATTTCATTTTAATGGTAAAAGAAGAGCTAACATAACTCACATGAATTGTTTTGTCTCAAAAAGACAGAGAGTGGAATTTTTAATTACATTTGTAAAATGCTCTTGACACTTATAAACTTTTACTCAAACTATTTGCTTTGCTCTGCTTTCTCTCCTGTAACTGAGACTGCAGTTAATGCTGGACACACAAAAAAAAAAAGAAAAAAAAAAAAAGAAAAAAAGCAAGAACAGTCTGTGTGGATGAATGGCAGTGTCCCTCTGCTTGAGTTGACTAATTCTCTCCTTTGAAGAACAGAAATTGAAGTTGAAGCTTCATAAATTACGCAGTTTAGTGGAGAATTCTTACTAGATTTCCCCTCTCCCCTTTCATTTGCATAAGCGCAGGGAAAGGAAGGAAGCTTCAATAGAAAGAAAGCAGCGCATTTCTCGGCTGTGGGATATCTAATACACACCTTCAAAATAAACAGCAAAATCCCCCAACCTGCTTGCCCTCTACTACTCTGGTAGCTGGTGACAAGAAAAGAGACTGGGACGTGGCGTGCAGCGGGTGGCCGGCTCCACGGTCCCTCTGAACACCTGCAGCCCCTTCCACCCATGGTGCATGCTGCAAACAGCGGCCCCCCGGCAGCCTGCATGTGGCGGGAGCGAACGGATGAGGAGGGACAGCACGGCCCTGGGAGGAGGCCGGCCATGGGTGACAGCACGAAGTGCCAGCCATGTCTGTAAAGACAGTTCCCCTTCTGTCACTTAAATGCACTTAACCCTTCTGCACCAGTGTATTTATCCCCAAATGCTCTAGATTCCCTTCGCTAGTGCAATGGCAAAAGCAGGCCCTGGGAATCTCCCTGCTTTCCCTCCAGAGTCTGCATCCAAGGAGCACATCGGCACCGCCAGTGGGACAGCAAAGAGCTCCTCCAGCCTGTAATTTACTGCTGTGCTCTTGGGCAGACCTAGAGACATATAAAAGAAATATCTCCAGGAAATACTGGCTGGAGGTTTATAAGTACTCTGTAATTTGATGAGTTAAAGGACAAAGGTGAAAGAGTATATTTTATTATTTAATCTGTTAGAAAGTTCAATGCAATTCAAGGTTATTGTAATAAATAGAAGTGTTTACCTAACCTTTCTCCAGCTGATTCATCACAAATTATATGATATGTCCTCAATGACAAAGTGCTGTATGACTCTAACCAAGAAACAGCAGATAAGAGCTTTACAGTGACCTGTGCATATCTCTAGTTTTGCATAAAGCAGCACATAAAAGGTAGGCACATCCTGGGATGCAGGTTTATGTGTATAGTCTCACATAGCAACTGAACCCCAGGGAAACTCTGCAAAATATCATCCTAAGAGCTTTCACAGTTAACATATTTATTTCTATCTCCTCCCTCTTCTCTTGCTAAGGGTTTTCTACAATGGTCTTGTAATAAATGACACAAATATCCAGAATAAAGTGGTTGCTGCTATTCTTCCTGTTTGCCCACATCAGAGGATGCTATTTTAAGTCCCTACAGAGTAAAAGCACTAGTTCTTCATCAAAAGTAAAGATTTATGTGAGAAGATGTCTTGGACTACTGATGGGGTATGAAAGTCTACACTGGGCCTGTTCTGAGGTTTAGTTTTACTGTTAAATTGATCTCAATGATGCTTTTTGAGTAAAATAGTTCTTTGTCAAAAAATATCATTCACCCATACCAAAACTTTTCATAAGAAATGGTTATTTACAAGACAATTTGCCATATTAAAATGTCTTAGGTTTTTTTTTTTTAGTTCAAAGAGTTATTAGAATCCAGTCTTTGTTTCTAAAAAGACTTCTCATTTAGAAATTAAAGATCACTAAAATAAGTCCATGGTCAAAATGAAAACAAAACTCCTCATAACATTTTGAGTTTCTGAATTTCCATTCTTTAATTCTTTTCTTAATTTTTGACTTTTTGTCTTGACTAAAATGTTTGGGGTCTTCTAGGCTTGGGATTTTGTTTTCTATGTTGAAAACTTGCATTGGACACAGGAACGATTTTCCCTCTTGAGATTTCAGGATTAAAAAGGAGGTCTTTAGCTTGCTCAGTACACAAAAAGACACACGTGCAAAGCAATAATAAGCAGCGGGAAGAACGACTCAAATCATCTTGCCAGTCCTGGGTTTCTTCCAAGCTGGCTCAACCCTTTTCTTCTGAAGAGTTACGCCTTTTTAGATAAGTTAGCATATGAGAAGCAATCTAATTCTTTCTTGTGAAGATTGACATTGATAACAGGGCAGGTTATTTTAAGCCACCTCTGACAGCTTGTTACAGTGAGCTGTGCTTTGCTCTCACTCTGGCTTCTTCCAGGAAGAGAGGTACTCCAGTCCAGTGGGACTCTGGACAGCAACAGTCTCTCTGATAATTAAGATCCTGTTGGCTGTGGCCTGTGGAGTTGGGGGTGTGCGCTGACTTGCATGGGGAAGGGGAGGTTGCTCATGGGAAGGAGGTACCATATCCTCACACTGGTCCGTGTCGCTGATACGTTCTGTTGAAATGCACCATAGGAGCACATGTGCAGCGTTTCTAAGTCAAAGTGGGGAGAATTACAGGTGGTAACAATATGAATAACCATGGTTAAGCCCACATCTGACAGAAGGGAAGCAGGAGCTGACAACATTGCAAACTGAGTGTTGTTTCTTCATAGCCATTTTTTAACTTAGGAAAAAAAAAGTAAAACAAACAGAAAGGTCTTTTGGGGAGTAAAAAAGAGTGTCTTTTCAGAGAGTAGGGAGTCCACTTTGAGGATCAGGAGAATAATTTTATTCAAACCATTTGAAATTATCAGAAAGCCAAACTGTAACCAAAACCACATTGGAAAGACCAGTGAGATTTGCAGTTGTTTGTCTAGACACAGACTCATCTCATTTTAGAGCACTGAACTGGGAAGTCAATTTTTAAAGTTTGAAAAACAAATGATAAATGTGCAAAATACAAAGAACACTGATTCTGGCATGGCAGAACACTTCCTTTTTGCTTTTTAAAGTCTGGTAAATCTTTATCACTTCAGGCGTTTCAGCTCCAAGAAGCGTATTACAAACTCATTACACTCTTTATTCCCAAAGGAAGGGAGTAAACAACAAAGAAGAAGAAAGGAAGAGAAGGGAAGGGAAGGGAAGGGAAGGGAAGGGAAGAATGGTGGTATACTTATTACAAAGAAGTAGTTCTGTATGTGCTATAAAACATACAGCAAACTTTCTGTGCCCAAATTAGTGTCAAATTAAAATTTTATTAATCATTTACATGTCAATAATAATAAATATTACAATTACATTATTTACAATACCTTTAATTATTCTAGACCTCTTATACACATTTTTCTGAAAGAGATTACACTTAAAATATAGATTGCAAGCCATAAAAATCCAGCTTTATGATGTGGTCACAATCCTTTGTTTTGGCTCTGGTACTCTAGCACAGAAGAAAAGTTTCCTCCTCAGAGTGTTTTCAAACAGCATCTTAAAGAGGTTAGGAGTACCGCAAGAATGAATTTATATGATTTATTTGAATAAACGTGTTAATGTTGTTGTTGACATGCTTGCAGTTGACTGGGTCTCGTCCTCAATTAGGATGTGTTTACACAATCTCTTCAAGGCAGGGACTGCTTCTTACTGGGAATATGTAACAGTACACAGTGCTAATGCTAATCAGGACTGCTATATGCTTCTGTAACACAAATAATAAGATTACCATGAAAATAGTGATTAAGCTTCTAATCATGCATAAACTGGATTCTTGTCAGCTCTGTTTCATCCTTGCCTTTGTAAGCAAACATGTCTCCTCTTTGCTTTTAAAACCTGTCATGAATCAGACATAGGTTGTTCCTCAAGCTTTCCCAGCAGTCACAACACCATCCTCCCTCCAGTGATGCCCACTGCTCTAGACTGGATAGTCTTTTTGGCCTGCTGCTACTTTGGCAGAGGACACTTTCCACAGATTTATCCTGCAAGGCTTCTTGGCTTTCGCAAAGGATGTCACTTCCCTCCTTCAACAGGGGAAGATAATCTCATCCACTTCTTTCCTCTACTAGCTAGTTATCATACTGTCACTGGTAGGAGAGTAAGGATTTTCCCAATGACCTCAGCACCCATTTGCTCCTCTGGGTTTGCAATGCCTATGGTGCATGCATGACAACATGAGTAAGATGCCTCCAGGCAGGTAATAGCGGGGATTTCCAGGGGTTTTTCTACTCCTCTGTGCATGCTCTCACTCATGAAGCGTGTCTCACAAAACATCAAGTTGTTTAGACTTTAGTGAACTGGGAAGTGCAGGGCAGCTGAGAGTCCTCTTACTTTAGCTGCATGTCACCTCACAGAGGGTAGATGGAATAAAGTGGACAGTGATTGTTCAGAAAGAGGATCTGTGCATCGGTACAGGGAACCTTTTGTATTCAAACATTTGAGATAAACATTGCATGATAAGAAATTTTTGACTGGATGTTCTGGTTTCCTCTGTGAATACAAGCTTCTCAGCCTTAATCTCTGAAACTGTTCACTCTCTCCTTTAGAAAATCAGGAATTTCAGGCACAAGTCTCTGGAGAGGAGACAGTGTACACTCTGCTGCTATAGTGGCACAAGTCTTGGTCAAGACCCTGTCCAGGTGAAGGAGGTCTAGAGGTTGTCAGTAAGGCAGCAAATGGCATCCTCCCTTCCATTTAATGAGATATCACTTGATAGCCAGCAGCAGCATTTTTGTAATGGGGCCAGTGTCACAACAGCATGTGTTGTTGTCTGCCTAGACTTGGTCTTGAGTAAAGACTGTTGGATCTGGGAAGAAAGTCACTGTGCATTTTTCCCAGCACTTTTCAGCTATTTATGCTCTTTAATTAATGAAATAAGAAGGAAAGCAAACAGTAAAAAATGAGCATTTTACAAGCTTTACAGATTCATCTGCTTCAGTGGATGGCCCTCTGGTCATTTTTTTCAAATGTACCAAAAGCTTGCTGCTCTCCTATTTATTGGTGGGACTCTAAATTTTTGGCCACTATTAGAGAGAAATCTGAGATCCACTGCCACTGAATGAATGACTGAAGCCTTCCACTGCTTGGTGGCGAGGCCTAGACAAATTTCTGATCAGTTTGAAGCTGAGACATTTGTAAAACCAAACAGAGCAATCGTTTGCACAGAGAAAATCTGTAAGCAAACCCTTTTTCATTTCTCCTGTTAACACTGATCCTTCAGCTATTGACAGTGTGACTTCTGACTTTTAATATCAGCTGTGTAGTTTTTCTCTTGCTTGCAGGTTTCATAATTTCTCCTTTACTAATATTAGCAGTGCCACTCTAATCAGACATTGCAGTTATTCAGGAAATGGGATTAGAAAGGGGTCCTAACATGTAGGCATTCACAGAAGACAAGAATGACTCTGAAGGACTGACCACAAGGCTCTGACTGTGGGTGGCTGTATCCGTTTATTTCATTACTGAGAGACAAATATCCGGAGGCTTCAGTGGAAAAAAACAGTCAGGAGGAGAGAGGAAGTTTGGTGTATTTAAAAGGTCTGCTAATTCCTTAAAAAAATGTAAAGGAAGGATCCTTTGAACAGGTAATAAGAGGAGGAATGAGAATCATTCGGGGATTTTTAGGGGAATCCTGTGATTGAGCTTGTAAACCATTTATTTTTAGATAGTTATTTCTTTCTATATTTTTATTTATGATAGACAAAGTGGTTTTGGCTACCTCTGGCTTCAGAAATTTTGCTATGCCAGATTTGGATTTCCCTGATTCTGCCTCTGGATGCATGACCTTCTAAGACAGAAAAAAGATTTGAAAGACATTTATGTTATGAGCAATCACACTTTACGCAAGGATCCTGGTGGTTTGAAACTCGGACAGAGAAACCCTTTCTCCCACATATATAAGACTTACCATTCTACAAACGGGAATAAACAGCCAAAACACCTGTGTTTAGCAGTTCAATTAAAAAATTCTTTTACACTTTTCAGGCACCAACCAACCAACCAAAATTTTCCAGCTGGCCATATAACATCACAAAGGAGCTTCCACAGATGATGAACCTCCATCTTATTTTCTCTTTGAAGGTATCTTCTAAGGACATTAACATGTTTTAAGATGTAAGAATGAAGAAGATTATACAAATATGAACATTTAAACATTTAAGCAGTGACTTGTGGTTTACAACCGGGCAGGTTCCGGAGCAGTGGTATTCAGTATATAGAGGATCCAGCCCAGCTCTTCTCAGGCAGTGCAAGTCTTGCTGCCCATTCACAGGGTTTCTTTCAGCATAGGGGATGAGGCCTCAGGAGAAAGAGTTGAGAAATCCAGGGGCTGATGAAAGCTGAGGGCTGAGCCCTTCTAGCCCAGACGATAAGAGTGCAGGTGGAGAACCAAATACGCAAAGTGTTCATCCAAAATCATACAGGATGTTAAGGGTAGTCCAGGTTTATTAGTCCTGTGTCACGTACGCAATTTTTTTACTTCCTCAGGTGTCGTCTCAGATGTTGAGATAAAAGAGCAAGTCAGGCTGGCATCACAGAAAGGGTGGGTTCGATGGGTGAAACTAGGCAGAAGAGAAGAAAGCTGATAAATGACAGTGTTGGGAAGGCTCTTAACATGGGAAGCCGGGAGAACTTTTTAGTGGGGTTAGAGCTAATGGAAGAGATGTGGAGAAAATAGTAAACCTGGAATATTATCTTGGCTTCAGCATTTTTAATGACCTTAAGGATTTAGAGAAAACCGTATAGGAGGGATCTGTGGCAGTCAAGGCAAGACTTAAGGCCCCAGCAAAGGAGAGGGTGGAGGGCAATGCACTAAATGAAAACAGAGTGGGTATATTCAGAACAAAATAAGCCATCATTGATGATATGGGAGGAGGTAAAGTTATTATCAACAGTTGAGAACAATGTCAGGAGCAGGATGAATAAGAAAATAAAACTTAAACTGTTTGGAAGAGAAGCTAAATCAGAGGAGCTTATGAATAGAAACTAGAAGATGACGGTTGTTCTGTCTGAACTGATTTTATTGCCCGAGGAGAAGGCAGAAGTACAGAGTGAAAAAGCAAGCTCTGGAGGACAATTGCCAAAAGTTGAAGGAGAGAAGGGTGAACCTGTCATGCAAGTTAGGAAGGAGCAACCAGATGTACTGAAAGAAAGGACTGAGTCATGAAAGCCAAAAAAAAAAATAAATAAATAAAAATAAAATCTCCAGCAGGTAATGACTGATAATCAAAGGAAAAAAAAAATTGGAAAGCCTTCCACTCTGTAGTACATAAACAGTATTTAATTATTGTGAGTAACAGGAAGAAAAATCCCAGGACTCTCTTTAAATCCAAAATAGATTGTAAGTTCAGAACATAGGAAAAGGAAGAAAGCATGTACAATATTGTTTCCTAAAGCAGTAAAAACTAGACCCATGAGATATGCTGACAGCAACAACACATCTGTTTGAATGTATTAAATTTGGACAGTGGATATTACACTGCCTGCTCAGTCTCAGAGCTGGCTACCTTGTCCTTAGCTGCAGCATCTACCTGCCCTTCCTCTCCCTGCTGCACGCGGCAGCTGATCACGCAGGCAGGAATTCTGTATGTTCCTGCCGTGGCTGTACTTGTTCGGGGCTGTCCTTGTGTCTGCCTTGGTCCATATTCAACTTTGAATTTCACCTAAAGAAAGTCAGTGAGCAGCACAGCAGAATTCAGCTCACTAATCTCGTTTTGCCCCAAATGCCGAAGTTTGAAGGGACGCACCCTTTCTGTATGAGCAGCGATGAACTGCTCTTTCTGAGAATTCACAATGGCGGGAAGAACAACCGAGCAAAACACATTTTAGCAGATACCAGCAGGCAGGTGTCTGATAAATTAGCTTTCATGTGTGTGGTTAGTCAAGAAAGTGGTTAATGTGGTTATAATCGGAAAAATGACTGTCATTTGCTCCAGCCCCTCAGGCAGCGGCTTTATTGCTGGGGGTTGATTTTAGAGATGATAACCTTACCAATTCGCCAAGGTTCAGCTTACCAAAGCTCAGGTGCAGTGGAAAGTGGGGGCTGAGAGGAAGGGAGGGACTTTGGCTCCCAGCCACCTGGCAGCACCTTCCCTTTGTGCACCGAGCAGAGCACAGGCGCCCCGCGGCGGGGAGCTGCGCCCCGAGAGCAGCTGCCCGCCGCCACCTGCGCCGCCCTCCGTGCCACGAGCAGACCTTGTAGCTTTGCTAGAAGTGATGGGGATTGCTGGGGGACCAGGTTAGGAGAGGATGAGGCAGCCTTGAATGCAAAGATGCAAGTTCTGAGGAAGAAGGGGAAATTAAGGCTAATCGAAGGGCTATTGGTCCACAGAATGTCTGGTGCAGGCTTCAGTGAAATTAGGATTAGGCCTCTGCTTGCTATGATCGAAAGGAGCAAGCCATGGAAAGGGCTGGAGAAAACAGGGACAACTCAGCTGGAGAGTTAGAAAATGTTCCTAACAGTGGCTCTGAGGGAGTTTCACAAGTGACAAGTGTGGTGATAGAAACAGTACCAAGCTGTTTAAAATAGACTGAACAAAGCACTAGAAGCAAATATTGTAGGGAATATTTTGTACTGAAAAGAGTATAGATTTGCAGACTGCATAGAAATCTTCTGTGTCAGTATATCTGCTTTTATAAATCTAGAGCAAGACTATGAACAGAGAACAAGAATAAAAAGAGCAAGAATAAAAACAAGAACAAAGAATAAAAAAAGAACAAGAATAGAAGCAAGAATAAAACAGAATAAAACAAGAATGAAAAAGAACATGAAAACAAGAGGAATAAAACAAGAATAAGAATGAGAATAAGTAACAGTCCTTTCTCAGCGAGCCCATTAACCCTTAGCAACCTCTAAGCAACCTGTTTTGTAACAAACAAACAGGCACAACCAAGATGAGTCCCAGGCCAGGCATGCTGTCTCCTAGACATGCTCACGTTTAATACTGTTCCCTGCTGGCACTCACCTTGTGGGATCACAGAAGGAATGAGTAGGATGGTGTAAAATACTGTGTAGTCCAGGATCTAATCTGATAGAGATCACCTGAGACCGTGGTGTTGTTATACTGGTTTAATGCCAATCTAAACAAGTATTAAGTCTGAGTTTTTTACACCTGTGTATCTTACAGGGTTCACAGTACTTTATGCACTTACTAAAATGTAGTTACCAGGTGGTACAGACAGATCTGGTATCTCTGAAAACAATAAAATATACTTATGCCATGAGAAGAACACTCAGTGCAAATTCTTAACAAAGGCAGATCACTGTTTTTTTTTCCTGACAGTCACAGACACAATGCTTTTTAATGTATTTTTCTGGCTTGTCAAAACACCCAGCAATTTCCTAGGTCTCTTGCTCTGACAAATGTGTTTTTTGTTACATTAAAAAAAAGTCCATGAGAAACTAGAGCAATCTCCCAGTATGGAATAAGTGAACAGACTGGGTTTTTTTGGCATTGTCCTAAGTTTCTTTTGTGGCTGAATTATTGAGCTCATTCTTTGAATCTCTTTATGAGAGACAAGAGATAGAACTTCATAATGCATTTGTAATTCTTCTAAAACCACCCATCTTCTGAAGTGCCTGGGCTGTTTTCTGAGGTCCTGGAAAGGATCCATGAATGGTCTAGTCCATTCTTGGAAAACATAGCTATAAACCAACACTTATTTTTAAAACTCTGACTACTAATTAGAAAGATCTTCAGATACATGCATCAAGTCAGATGCTCAGCCAGACCTTAAAGTGACTCTCACCAAATGGTTTTGTAAATGGTCAATTTTCTTTTAATAATTTTTCTTGCATTATTTTCTGGTTCTACCAAAACCAGAAGATTTTGAGAGTCGGTCACACAAGTATTGTCTGAGTCTTCAGCTGACCTATTCCTGCAAAATTTATCTGGATCAATAATTTTGTGAGGTAGTATCCAGAGGAAAACTTCATATTTAAGGAGTTTCATTCATTGCCAACATCAAAGTATTTAGATAAATGACAGGGAAAAAAAGAATGAGTCTCTGAAAGGTGCATATGAATTAATCATGAGAAAGATGGTACTTTTGTGACTTAGCAAAAATTGCTAGTATTTATCAATTATTTGCATGTGTAGAGAAATGTATGGTTTCATGACAATGTCTAGCTACCCATTTCAAACATTTCTCTTCTTCTGAGTTGAAGGACAATGTGTTTGAATCAAAACAGATTGGCAAAGTGATACACAGGGGAGAGGGGAGAGTCCTAACACAGTGGATCTCTGGATTTGTTGCTTGCATTTATTTTAACAGTTGGTGTAGCTGCCCCCTTTGCCCATTTTTTTGATTGCCTTAAGCATGTGACAATGTTATGGGACTCATTCTCCCAGATCTCTGTGGATACAGGAACCTTGAAAGAAGAAGAAAGAAGTACAGACTATAGATACTGAACAATGCATGAAAACATACTGTCACTCAGAAAAGAAAAAAAAGCAAGAAAAATAAGTAGCAAGCTTAGCTGCTTAAATATGATGTAGACCTGAAGTTTAGTGGAGAAATGGTTTGGTAGGTGGCAAGATCAACCTCTATGAAAAGATCTGACATGCAACAGAATTGCCACAAGCAGGGCTTCCATAGAAAATATTAAATCAATGGGGATCCTTCTGCCTTTGTGAGGTTGGGGAGGTTGACTAACTGTGAAAAGAGGAACTTTTGTTACCCTGTTGCCACCCCCACACTTTCTCTTCAGCGTTAGCCTTGATACTATGGTCCACAAAGCGCAGCCATTTTCCCAGGCCCCTTGCTGAGGTCCTGCATGTGCTCTGTAACCAGCACGGAGAGCCACAGACCCCACGGTGATGCTTGGCTCTCGGAGCTGTCTTGCCAAATCCTCTCCATCCTGCCATCACTTGGTGATTTGCTGTGGAGACCTGACACCTGTCATGTGCACAGAAAGCAGATAAACAGATCCTCTCACCTAACAAACCAATGAAATAAGTGTTAACTGGAAAAATACTCCAGCCTTTTTGTGGCTGAGGTCCCTTTGGGCAATCAGGAATATGGGGAAAGCAAAAGGAGAGGAAAATCCCTCTGAGATCGGTGGGAGCAGTGCACTGAGCGCCTGGTGGTGTGAGATATTGCAAGGCATGAGTTTGGCAGGGCATCAGGCATCTGAAAATCATTGCTGGTAGCAGAGGCTTTTACTTGCCAACACCATCCCTCCCTTTGGTCTAAATCTCCCCATATGCTGGCCCTGTCCAGCATGTCCCACCCACTCTTTCTGCCTACAGGGCTATACACCACCTGCAGGAAGAGCTTTCCCAGGCAGTAACCCTTTGGTGTGAGCATTTCACAGGATTTACAAGCATGCATTCAGATGTACTTGGTCTAAAATCTCTGTCTTTGATGGCTCTCATTATGAAACATTGTCAGCCTGGAAAACTCAAGTAGGCACATGTCATGGGCAGGAGGAGGAGGAGGAAGGAGCCCGTGTCTCCTGTGTTGCTGAAGTGGGGGACCAGTGGAAAGGGTTATGTCCGAAAGTGTGCCCTGGGCTGGAGACGGGATCTGTGAAATGAGAAAGGTGAAAAACAACAAAAAGCCCTGTCAGCTGCGGAGGAGTGAGCAAAGAGCACAATATGGGCTGCGAGAAGCTCTGACTTCCCTGTCTAGGCCTTGCCCCTAGGCTGTCTAACTCGCTCACGCAAAAGGCCAACTGCAGGCACAAAAGGCTGGGGCAAGGCTACTGAAAAAATAGCTGTGGATTATTACTTTAATTTCTCTGAGCTAATTATAGACTCAGCAGGCAGCCTCCAGGCAGGGGAGAAGCAGAAGGAGGCTCTTGTGGGGTCTTCATAACACCTTGAGAGTATTCATATTTGGTGTTGAGGGAGCATCGTGATGAGCCCAGGATAGCTGAACGGGGAGTAGAGGGTGTTCCTGAGAGGTGCTAGCAGGGCTCTGGATGGAGACCTGGGAGGCCACTGGGGTGAGTCTGACCTGTTCTTAGCAGAGGTCACACAAGGCTCTGTACAATATGTTCAATAGTGCTTTTCTTCTGTAAGCTTTATTTACAGTTGATATTAGCGGATGTACTATTTGCAGCTGGAAGTGAGCAGCTTGCTGAGTGAGTCTCTGTGCCCTCATAAGCAAATGTTGCTTTGCAACCAGGCACGATAATGTGTGTGAATCATACCATCCCAAATGTTTGGCATCCGTGTGAGTCACAGTTTTGCTACCATCAGGTCCAGCAATTTTACAATTCCTTCCTGTTTTGCAGCATCTGGGGGTTTGTTATACTTGTGACCTGCCCACAATACTTTGAAAACTGACTGAGGCACAAACGTTAAGAGTTGGCTTGAAATGGTAATTTTGTTTCCTAGGAAATCTGACAATTTCAGAGTTTGTTTCAAAGTAGAATGGATTAAAACAAACTTTGGAAATATCCTACAAGAAAGAACACTTTGAGAGCACCTTGGGTTGACTTTTTTTTTTTGTTTCGAGGGTTCTTTGATAAACATTTTTCTCTGATTTTCAGGTTTCTGAAGATCACTTAAATAAGACATAAAAATTGCTTGAAGTGAAAAATCGAAGTTTTCATTATTAAAAATGTCAAAATAGGAAGCTCTGGCACTACCAAAATACATCACTTAAAACTTCCTATCAATACAGTCTCTGTTTTGTAATGTGATTTTGATAAATGGCCTTATTGCTGTCACAAGGATTCAACGAAAGAGTTCTGGACTAACCTTTTGTATACAAAGGCATACACACACACATATATGAAAACACAAAAACTTGTGAGAAACAGTGAAAGATGAGGACTCAGAAACATAATCATGCAAATTGAGTTTTATGAGATTACCACAGTTTTATAAATTATGGGGCAGATATTGAAGTGGTCTTTACTACTGCTTAGGTCTAATACATTTTACATTTCTGTCAATAACTTGGAAAAAAACATAAAATTATTAGTATTTAAAGTTTGCAGAAGGCATAAAGATTGGGAAACTGAAAAAACAGTGAAGAGGCTGGGTTATGGAGTAATCAATCTGGATTAAATATATAAATGTATAAACTAATATATGTTAGTACAAGGTCAGAAGATAGGCAGTGTTGTTTGGATTGGGAGAAGTGGATGATATGTAAATTCTCCCTATAATACTGTGGCCAAAATAGCTTAAGAATTCATTGGGAAGTATTAAGAGGAGATGGAGAGTTTTTAAAAATTTTTTTCATGTGTCACTGATACAACTATTTTTGCAACACTGTGAAAGATGTTGATAATGTACACAGGGTTCATGGAGGAGCCACAGGGGTGAGTAATGGCTTGAAAAACATACCCTGTTCTGGGAGATTCAACATAGTTGGTTTACCAGAGAGGAAGTTAGGATGTGATTTGATCACAGCTTGTCAGGACTCAAATAATGTACAGAACGCTAATGTTTGTCTCTTAAACCTAGCAGCCAAAAGTATCACAGGAATCAGTGAATGACAACCGAGGCAAGACAAATGCAGATTAGAAGCGAGATGCAGCTTTTTAGCAGTGAGGCTAATTAACCTTTGAAACAATGTATTAGATGATGTGGAAAATTCTTGAGCTGAAAGTTTTAAATTGGAATTTGGGTGGTTAAAAGAAAAATTCTGTTTCAGTTCAAATAAAAAATAGTGCAGAGAAATCTTGTGGTCAGTGTTATTTAAGAGCTCATGCTAGATGGCAGAAATGATTCCTTTTGGCCTTATACTCTAGAAATGCCTTGTTCGTGTTTACTGACACCTTAACTGGGTATGTTTTTCCCCAAAAGGTGTGATGGACGGTATTTATTTCCTCTGGATGTTTTCAGTGATATATTAGATTCCATTAAGAAGTGATGAGGTTGGCTTGAACCCTCTGGGAGAAGAAGGCACGTAGGCAGCAGTGCCAAGATAGGGATCAGATGTCCAAGTGTTGGAGGGGTAGAAAGGGGATCTTCCCAGAGGGGGCTGGAGAGAATTTGCTGCTACTCAGTCTCTGAGTTGGCTGGAACTGAGCATGGACGTGAGAATCTGCCCGCAGAGGCACAGGGAGCAGAGGAAGAGTTGTGTACAGATCCTTTGTTTCTACACTGTCTGGCTTACTTTCTTAGAGTTTTCCCAATTAATCAAGTTCTAGTGTTCTAGTTTTAGTTCCACTAAAACTAATTTTTTCTGACTTTAATAGATATTTGGTATTTTGGAGGGTATCTCATTGTGGGTAAGGGTCTAGGCCCATACAGTTCAAGCCTCTGGACAAGTCAGGGTATCTCCACAGCTTTCCTTTGTTTTGTTCATTGTTCTAACCCCTCCACCCCTTCCAGAAGCTCTAAACACTGTTCTACCAGCAAGACCAGTGTGGTGCCTGGGTGCCACACTGGAGGCTCTGGAGCTGATTCAGGTACAAGTTTTGTTCATCTCCTGCTTTCTGACAATTATTAGTGAGAACTGTTTGGCTATCGTGTCCACAGGAACAGTTGATGCAAGAACCTTCACACAGATGATCTGAGCTATCCAGATCATGCCGTTAGGGTCTGACTTCAATCTCCCCTACCATAGGTTCCCAAACCTTTCCACTCCTTGTCCTGTTCTTTTCCTCTTTGAAGAACTGTATCTTCTTTCAGTCTTCTCTCAACTAGACAACTCCAGTTCTTTCAGTCTTTCCATATCACCTGTGTTTTTGAGCAGTCTGAGCATTCTCATTTGGGATCTCCAATTGTAATATATTCAGTTATAGGTATATTCATCTTTCCTGAGAGATGATGCCTAAAAGTGGGCACAGAGCTCAGCTGAAGTCATATCAGCAGAGCACAGAGAATTTCTCCCTGGGCCTCTCAGCTGTGACACCTGTTTGTACGTTGCAGGATGAGCTCTTTACCTTTTTTGCCACAGTAGAGGGCTTTGGCTTGTTTGATTTAGTATCCACCTTCCTCTAGATGCCCTTCTGCAGGGCTTCACCCTCCATCATTTCCCACCCTGTGTTTGAACTGCTTGACTGTGACTGTTTGTCTGGAATTTTGCACTTGTCCTTACTGAAAATTGGAACCCAGTGTTTTCAGATCTTTTTCTTAATTTGTCAAGATTGTGCTCTCCATCACATCTAAAGAGATATTAATGAGAATATTGAATTCTTGACTGGGATAAACTGTAGGAACACTTACTTGATACATACTTCTTGTTTGACAGTGATATCATCACTGCTTGAAGTACACTTTTCCAACAAGTTTAACAACCACCTTAGAACAGTGTAACCTAAACCATGTTCCCCTAAGAGAATGTCATATAAGACTGTGCTTTCAAAGCCTTATTTCAGTCAAGATCTCTGAAAAACTGAAATGCATACCAGATTAAATAAATTTAAAATGCTTTTCCTTTATTTCCAAGACCTATTGTCCTGTTAGGTCCTGCACACATCCACATGCTGCTTTGATATTGAGTATATGCTTCCTTCAAATATCCAGAATGATGCAGATTCTGAACTACAAAATGAGACATGCAAAATGAGCAACATCATTGTTTCTGTGATCATTGATTTTCACGAGTTACATGAAAAAGTGGGTGATGATTTTTGTTTCTTAAGAAACAGGGAATATTAGTTAACATGGGAGCTTAGTACAAATAGGATAAACAAACCCAATAGTTCAGTAATATGCATTTATAAAATAACTTTCATCATCAAGGCACTATGTAGGTCTTATAGTAAATTTCACTAAAATATGCCTGGATCTAAGTGGAAAAAGGCACTAGAATATCACATAATACATTGGAATAGAGGAATTTAAGGTAAGAACAGCAAAAATGAAAGTCTATGCAATCTTTGAAATATGGTGTTCTATATTCCCTGAATTTTACATTTATATTTTAGATTAAGAACAACAAGAAGCTGTATCCAGAAGTGCTTCTATCAACTGCAAAGGCAGGCCTGTGTGGGCATCTCTGTGTGGGAGTGATGAAAGCATGAAGTGTTATATGTACTCATCACCCCAGAGAAATGGTTGTCATCTGCCCTCTGCATATGGATAATAATAAAGTGGTGAAGTGGGGAGGAGAGGGAAGAGGGTTATAATTCTCACAGCAGAAAGTGTGAGACCTCCTGCTTCTTGTCTTCTGTGTATCCTTGTAATGCTTGTAGTTATCCACATGGCTTTTTGTGTGGGTGATGTGGAGGTCTCTTACAAAAGTCCGTCATCCTTCCCCACCAATCACCGCAGACTCGTTGCCCTCCTCTTCACTTTGGGATCCCTCCTGCTCTCCCTCTGTGAGGAAATTCTGCCTACATGAAGAGTAGACTGCATGTTGTAGCACCTGCTGCTGTCCTAAGCAACACACCTGCAGTAGCTAAGGGGTTGGTCCCTGGGATATGACTGCAGCATAAGCAAATTAGCTTTAAATTACCGAAATCTATGTACTTTCAGCTGCAGAAAATGCAATTCAGGTTGAAAAACTTGAGGTCCTCTATAAGGCCATGAGTGTTTCACTCTATGCTTCTAGGACTCAGAGCTTTGCATGACCTTCATTCATGCCTTTGCCACAGTGTAGACACACACTCCTGTACATGGGATCAATAAAATCTAGGGACCACAACACTTTATTTTGAGAATTTGAGAATTTGAGAATGTAGGTGTTTCTTGTGGCCCCTGGTGTTCATGTGAATCTGCTGTTTACCGTTTTGCAAACCATACACAGTCATCTGTTCTATTTCACTTGAGCTTCCGCTGACTCATTTCCATCAAAGTCCAAATCACAGCCAGAGAAATCACCAAACATGAATGAAACAGATACTTCAGGGATACTTGGACTTTATTTTGAGGAGATGAGGCCTGGAGCCTTCATTTTTTTCTCTGACACGCCCATGCAGGTGGTAAAATCAGGTGACTGGGATGGCATGTCTCCAGAGAAGCACTGTGAAAAAAGTCAGAAGCTTTACTGACAACAGCAGTGTCAGTGAGGCTGCACTTTCACCTCCATATACACTAGATTTCACCAACCTTTTTTTCTTTAAAGTTTCCCTATAAGGATTCCCATACAGTAAAGGACACTGGGCTCAGTATCTTTGCTCTGGAAAGAGAAGAAGCTGTGACAGCTATAGGACTCATCTTTACAATTCCAGGAAGAGAGAACTGCACATTACTTTGTTATTTACTGTTGGTGTTAAACCAAGCCGCTGACCAGTTTGGAGCCAATTGTGATAAACATCATATAAACATGCTATAAATGTCAGGTCTTGACCAAAGGACATCGAAAATTACAGCACTGACACCTGTTCTGCTGACCATCAGTCATACCCTGCTGAGTCTTGAATACATGAGGTGTTACATCCTTGCATCAAAAAGTTGATATTGAACCTTTGCGTGCAAACAGTAGTTTTACCAGTTTTTGCTTTCAGCTGTGGTTTTCAAAAAGGAAGTGTATGGCAAACAGGATGCAATCGGATGGTGCATAAGATGGGCAAGACTGTCTCACCGGAAGGGTTACCGAGAGGTGAATTTCTCCTTATTGCTAAAACTTTGTCCAAATATATTTATGTATGCTTAGTTTTGGACTTTGGCAGGAAGCTTTAATGCAGAAACAGCATGCCCTTCCGTCCTTCGTGTGTTTAAAAGCTCTTTTGGTGTGAGTCATCGGAATCCTGTGGTTTGTGTATCCTGAAAGGAGAAGGCCTCCATGTGATTATCAGACGTTATGAAAAAGCAGCAGTTTGAAAATAAAATGATAAGGAAGTTCATTATTAGGTAGGAAATGTCTGCTGATGGTTTTCTTCTTTTTTTCTTGTAGGTTTTACTGTTTTGTTTGGATGGGTTGTGAACATACATGGGCTTGCGTGGCTTTGCTTCATAGGCATTTATCATTTTTCAGATGTGCCACAGAACTGCAAGAAGAGGGACCTCCTTATGAACCAAAGAAAATAAGATTCAAATCTGAAACTAGAGAATCATCCTGAATGGTTGTCCATGTGCTGAACTGACCCACTGTCCTATGCCATTGCATGATACAGAGTAACAGCTGTCAAGGTGCATCTTGTCTCATCTTAACTTGAATTTCTCCAAAATAGGGAAGACATCAATTGTTATTGACCTTCTGTCGGTGCCCCAAAGACATTTTTACAGTCTAAACCTCATGCTTTTTCCCCAAAATGTTTTGGATTTCTTGTGGTGTTTTCTCAGGATAGTTCTCAGCATTTACCATTGATCTTTCTGACTTACACCCCGCTGAAATCAGAGGGCTTTAAAGGGCTTGCTGTTGTCATGAGTCTTTGTGATAGAACAGGTTAACAAAATGAACAAAAGGAATCTGGGGTTATAACTAAGTTTTATTTATCCATTTTTACATGTAAATTGAAGCTATTACTGTCTGGAATCTCCAACATCCTATGAAAGTATTTCATAAAAGGGTGTTAGGAGAACACTCTCACTGAAGTATTTGGTGTGTATATGCCTGAGGGATCTCTCAGTGAATGAATGGAAGCATCCACTGGGGAAACTCTCTTCTTCCTGGAAGCGAAAAATAAAATAAAAAGGAGAGACATAAACTATCTCCATGAAGCTAATTACCACTGACTAGCTCAGCAAGTTTGTAAAGTTGAACAACACTTCAGAGAATTGTGGTATGTGAGTTTATTTAGAAAAATTAAACAGTGGCATAACCTTCTTAGCAATGTTTCATCCCACAGAAACAGACTTCTTTATAAACTGCTCTCAAAATGTAGAGCAGATCTGAATTCTAGGAAGTGCCTGGAACACCAAAACATTGTAATTTTTGAAGGATGAGTTACAGTGTGTGTAGGCTGCTCTGGAGTGCTGCATTCTGTTATGATACTTTTTTTTTTCCTGTGTTTAAAAGGATTTTTTCTGCATAGCAGTCAGGTTGCTGTTTGGCGAGAGAATGTGGGTATATACCCCGTTGTCCTCTTCCCAAACATGTAGGTGCACTAGCATTAATCGTGACATTGTGCAAGAGCTGACAACTGGAGCAGTGTTGCGGTGGAGTGGGTTGCATGGTCACTCTATGCATTGTTGTGTCTTGTAAACGCTGCTGATACAGGTATTTGGAGTAATAAGTCCATAGATTTAATAATAATGGGCTTAAGAATGCACTTAATACTAAGTCCATGGCATTTCAGTTTGGGGGAAAAGGTACACTATGCTGTATGACCTAAGCAGGAGTTACTTGGTGCATGAATAAGAGACCAGTAGCTTTCCCAATGTAGTAAAGTGTTGTAGTCTGAAATAATAACTGTTTTTCTTTGTGTAGCATGCATTAAAAAAATTGTTCTCCACATGACCTTCATCTTGACACTCACTTTATTAATAACAATAAGAACACACATCGCTTCTAGAAAGTATGATTAGAGATTCTTCAGTCTTAGAAAGAAAAGAGGGTTATAAAAGACTGCCAAGTCTTTCCATGCCTGTAGGACATAAATGAGGTCAGTCTCAAATAAAGTACAATATAATTTATGTGAACATCTGGGTGACATCCAAAGTCTTTGGTTAAATAGAATTACAATGGAGAAGAGAGCTGCAACCAGTAGAATACTAGTAATAACAAAGTTGAGTACAGTTGGTGAAATTCTTCTCAACTGAGGTAAAATGGTAGACTATTCTTTGATTTTCATTTGGGCAGAGTTTCACTTTAACTCTGAACCCAGCAATTTAGGGAATAGAAACTTGAAAGAGGGTTAACATGGAAAAAGGCTAAAATTTGTATGAAGCGCTACCCAGGAGGATGAAGTTGAACTCTGTTTAACCCAGAATTTTGTATAATTGAGATTCCATTACATAGGATTGTACAGAATTCTACAGGATATTGACTCACTCTTAAATTTGATAGGGACTCTCTGTAAATCTCCCAGGGCATACGGAGAAAACTAGTCACATGCTGTGTTGAGGCCTTCTTTAGTAAGTGTAGGAATTGTAACTAAACTCACAATTTACAAGGCAGAGCCTGATGTACTTCAAGTATACAGCAACTTTTGTGGTTGCTTAGTTGCTTTTTTTTATTTCTAAAAATATAAGGCTCTTTTCTTGCAATCACTTCTTATAAGCTGTTTAGTAACATTGTCCCATTGCTAATCACCTATCTCACATGCATTGGTTAGGAATTTGACTCAAAGTGGTCAGCAGTTTATTTTATATTTTGTACAAATATGAAGTTATAAGTAAAATGAGAACCCTAGAAAAAGAGAGCATTTGATATGGATGTAAAGGATCATGGTTAATCTTGTAAAATTTTATTTTGCAATTTGTTCTAAATCATAAAGTACAGAATTCCATTCTGTTTTGCACAAAGTATTTTCTTACATTCTTTTTCAGTTATTGAGTGAAGTCAGGAGAAAAGGATAAAAGATGGTTTATTTCACTACGTGATATTAATTTCATTGTAGGAAATTAAATACACAAAATGTCTCAGAAGAATTAGAAAACATATTTATGTTCTGATTTCAGTGAGAAGATATGTTTGATTCAGGTTCAGTGAAAAATGGATCAAGCCATAATATCCTATCAAAATTGGCCCCCTTGCTGACAGTATCAACGATTAGTTACAACTGCCCCAGACTTGGTCCCTTCAAAGCAGCTGAGATATGTTGTTGGAGTTCTACGGGGAGAAACTTTTTTGTTCCCTCCTCTATCAGTCTGATATTTTTATGACCACTTAATTCACTCAAGAATAACATTTTTGGAGGAAATACTTCTGATCTGGAGAACTTCTCTTAGGAATGAAACCTTACAAAAAAGTTCCTGAAGTCAAGTGATTTGTGAAGTCTGGGAAATGGGCATAAGAGACTTGACTCCAAGGTCTGTCCTTTTTTTCAGGCAGGAGAACATGAAACACAAAAGGTGCCTATAGAGAACTGCAGGACTGCATAGGCCTTCTTTTGGCAAATAAGCCATTGTAACTGATCATTTAGGGTTTTATTTTTAGTAGCTGAAAAGTGAACAGTGATGCCAGCTGATGTAGAGGAATTTTTACAGATGTTCATAAGGACAGTATATTTGTTTGTAGATATGATATATTTACTTTTATGTGCACCATTCTGTGATTCTATTACATACTAAGTCCCATTTCTTTGAGAAGATTTCCTTCATAAGGAGATCCCATCACCAGTAAAGGTACTAATATGTGGCTCTTCATGACACCTATTGCAGATGTGAAACGTTGCTTGAAAGCTAGATTTTATATGTTGTTAAAACAGAAAAGCAAATATGAATAAGAAAATCCCATTAATTTTGAAAGGTATGAATCTCAACCAGAGCAGAAATCTTTCAGGGTATAATTTTAATTTAAATTCTTTTTTTCTCTAGCCCTTCACTTCATGATCTGCTCTGGTAGCTCAAACTTCTCATGGTTAGCTCTGTCTTAGCGGAAAGATGTTTTATTAAGACCTGGATTATTATTATTTTTTTAATCCATAGGTTTTTAGTGTACATCAGCAGTGATTCTACACTCTGAACTCAATTTGACATCAAAGAAAAAATCCATAAACCCAGAGCTGAATCCCTTTATGAACAGTAAAAGTGACAAGCATCAAGAAGTGAGCTATCTAAGCAGAAAGCCATCCTCAGACATACCTGTCCATCCATATTTCCTAAGCTAGTCAAATAGTGCATCTGTTTCATAAATTCAAGAAAACATGCAAAGGTAAAGCTTGCTTTATTTTAGATCAGCTTGCTGTGGCCTTCACGACTGCTAGTTCTGGATGTAGAAAATGAATTTAATTGCTGCACTTTTCACTGCTACTGGCTACCTCTAGAGGTGCCAATGTTCCCGTCAATAACCAAAGCAAAACAATAATGAAAGGTTGTTTCAGACTTTTCAGATCCTTTACTCATACCCATTCAGCTTCATCCAAGACCCAGCTACTAGTGTGCTCTTTCCCCTGTCTTTTGTCATTGTCTCTTGTGAATCCCTCTTTAGGTCCCCTGGATCTCTGTTAAATTTACAAAGTCCAGCTACAGTCATGGGCATAAACATCTCTGACCTGGATTCAGATCATCTGTCCTCTTCATCATCTTCAAGTCTTCTTTGTCTCTGCTAGACAAACTGAATTCACCAGTCCATTTAATTCCTTTTCCTGCCTTTTCCCGCACCTACTCCTTGGTGTCTAACCAGCTCCCAGTGCAGGAGGTATCCCTCACTTGCCCCACATGGATTGTCCCTCCAAGCACTTCTTCAGCCTCCCTGAAGCACCAGGCTTTCCTCAATCAATGCCACCTCCAGTCTACTATTTTAAGGGTAAAAAGACACTGTGTAAAATAAATTCAAACTTACAGAAAAGAAAAATAGTGTTAAATCTGGATTTAAATTTTAGTTCTAAAAGAGCTTGGGATTTTAGTCTTGTTGCTTCGTCTTTCCAAGTCTGGTCAAACCTTCTCTGTTTTCACTCAGTAAAACAGAGATAATGTGATATCCTTTGTCATGGCTATTTAGCTTGTAAAGCTCTGTGAAGCGCTAATTCCCTGACAGTGCGGCTAACTTCAGGCATCTAGCTCGCGCGGCTCAGCTGGGAGCTGGATAAGGTATGTGAGCATGGGGTTTGGCACAATGCACTCCAGTCTCATTTGGAGTGCCTGCACAAAAGATAATGGGAATGCAGCTAATAATTTAATGCTTTCCTTCAGATTTATTTCTTACAGCAGTTATAAACGGTTGGAGCTGGATAGTGTTTATTTGTGCGTTGGACAGTGCAAGAAGGGGTCTGGCAGCTGCGTACTGCAGGAGACATGCAGGGCCGCGAGGGACGCCCAGGGAGAGCCCTGCGCATGCTCTGCAAGAGCGTGGCGAGAACGGCCAGGGCTCTGGTGACTTCAGGAAAATTCAGCAAAGTGCAACTGAGTGTGAGATAAGAAACCAAGCCCATAAGGCTATTGTGAAGGAGAGCAAACAGTTAAGATAAGTTCCCACTTTTACTGTGGGTGTCTGAGTGAAAATTAGTTTGCTTTATGATTAAGAGTGATCTTTTCAGGTGTTTGAGAGAGGAATGTAAAATTCAGCAGTCAAAAGATGAATCAGAGTCTGCTGCGGTTAGTTTACGAATTCCCACTGCATAGTGTAACATAGTAAATCCTCTGGACTTGAATTCTTCCATGTTGAAGAGGCCTGACAACAACAACAAAGCAAACTGATTTCTGCACGTACAGATGTACATGACTTGAAATTATGGATCAATTTCCTCGTAAAGAGGGAGATAAAAGGTTATGAGAAAGAGCACACCTGCAGGGAAAAGCAGGGAAACAAATATACAGTCTAGTGACTATGAAAGTGAATTATTGTGGGTTGCTTGGTAAACGACGGTAGATTTTTATGGAAGATAATCCTGGTGAGTAACAAACATGTTAAGGTATTTATGAGAAGAATTTAAGATGTATAAAGATGATTCCAATTAGATCAGCCACTTGGCTTAAAAATACAGGAATCTAGCCTTTAAAAGTTTGAACTTTTAGTGTTTGTAATAACATAGACTTTCTATTAGTTATGCTAATTGGTGCAACAGGTGACAATAAATTTTAGCAGATGTAAAATCTTGTCACTAACTCAGAGATTAATGATCACAATCCTTAGATTTTTGGAAAAATATGGATGACTTCCATGGAAATAAGCTTGGGCAAAGAAAGAAACACTCAAGTGGAAGGAACATAAAAGAAATTGTTCATTGAAAAAATTGCCAGTAGGATAGCACAACAAATAAAACAGCCAAATACTACACCTGCAGTGTGTTAGGTTAGGAACCATTAATTTTTTCTCTTATATCAGTCTAGAACTGTATAACTTTTTTGTCCAGTTAAGTGCCCTGAAGCAGTACTTTTTCCACTATAACAGAAGAGCCTGAGTTGACTGTTAAATTAAAATTAAATGTTAAATATTCTTGAGTCTCTTTTTTCTCAGTTTTTGCCCTTGAGTTTGCCTTTACAGCTGTATTATTTTCAGTGCCCTACCCGGTGAAAATGAAGGAAGACTTTGCAGTTGGAAATTAGTGATTGGTCCAAAAGTTATTTTGGGAGCTGAAGTAAGAACTAGGTAACACTTAGGTATCAGTGTCCAAAACTGCTATTTGGAAGTTCTCCTGTCCTCTAGCACGACTCTACAAATCTCTTGTATTATTTTTTTCTGAAAGTTATTAGGAATCAGGGGTTGTGTGTCTGGGCAGCTCAAGACCTGCCCTAACCTGCACAGGGCTTTTTTGTGTGTATTTCACACCCCACTTTAATCCAGAAATGAGGCATGGCTCCATCTGTGTTCCTTGGGGATCTAGATTCAGAGGCTGTTTTCACAACAGCCTTGAACACGTGCCATTGCACAAAAAGGCATGTAAGAGGGCAGAAGAGAAAGGGACATAACAACTGTGACCCTCAGACAGAACAAGCAGGCATATCCTTGTTCCAAAAATCGCTCTGTAGTTTCTCCAAAGTCTGCTTAATGTGAGAAAATGATACTAGGATCAGGAGCTGAGACCCAGAGTTATTACTGACCACTCATGTGCTCTTTATTATCCACTAGAACTCTTTTAAGGGAGCATTTACATTAAGACAGGCATTTTAGGTGGAGGCATTAGAAAAACAAAGTTTTGCAGTGTCCTACTGTTCATTATCTAAATGTTGCCATCTGTCTTTGCACTGTGCTTGGTGTTGGTGAAGCTAGGCAAAATACAGTGAACTTTTTTTCACCCAACACATTACTTTTGCTATTGGCAGTATTTACTGGCACAAGTCCTCGAACAGCCATAAAACAAATGGTCTTTTGTATGACACCACATCTTGCTTCCTCATCTGTTCTTGTTTTCATGGCAGCTTGTCCGTAACATATAGGTCTTTTTGCTGTCACCAGATATTGTCTGCCTTGCAGTAGCATAAGGCAACAATGTCCCATCCTGCCTCCTCTCCCCTTTCATAACAATATTCCATCTTCTCTTAAAGGGAAAAGACAATGTTGACTTGAAGTGCTGATGCAGTTGCAGGCGCAGAGGCTGTGTGACACCTCTTTGGGTTTTCAGTGTGAGCCGTAAGTGCACCCAGAACTTGACCCCCTACAGCCAGTGTTAATAGAACATTCACAGACGGAGGCCAAATGCATTACTGTAGTACCATAAGTACATGAAATACTCTTAAATACCTTAATAATAGATTTTGCATGGGCTTAGGCAGAGAAGGACAGCAGCAGTAGGAACCCTATGCAGCTCTTACCCCTCACTCCTATGGCAGGGAGTAACGTTGCCTCAGGATGTTTGCAGGGGAGACCTGAGGCTGGAGGACAGGGGCACCTCAAGGACCAGATCCAACCAATTTTCACTTGATTGCCTTTCTGCTTCTCTAGGGCATGAAGCTCAAGCAAGAGCCACTTGTGGGGAGCTTAAAGTGAAGGATATCCAACAAAATGGGAACTATCACTTCTTCAGGACATGGATGCCTGCACTTAGGTGTGAGCAAAATTTTGGACTGTAATTAAAAAGATTTTTCCAGATTAGGGCTGGTTGATAAATTTGCTTTTGCTATGCTGACTGAACCAGAAGAACTGCTGATTGAGCAAGGAATAGAAATTAACTAAAGTCAAACCGAAACAGCTGTTTTCTGCAAAATGTACCAAGAACTACCCCCAAATTTATTTGGTTCTCCCTCAAACCAAATATTTTGCGTATTTTACAGTGATGCTTCCTCCTCATTTTTAGATTATTTAACTCCTTTTTTCCCCCCTTAAATTAGATCCCATTTTCAGTGAACTGCCTTTTCAAAACTAAGGGTGAGAATGTTCTGTTTTGAACAAGGGAAACAAACACTGACCTTTTCCAGATGGAATAAATTTTCCATTTGGAAATGCTGAAATCAAATTGTTGTGATGTTTTAAAAAAACTTCCTGTGGTAAGACGTTTTTGTCCCTATGCTACTTCATTTTCCAGGGAATTGACAATTCATTTGAATGCTTTGTGCAGCTCTGTTCCAGCCACTTGTTTGTTGCAAGTTTTTAATCTATGCAACACTAAAAACCACTTAAGTACTCTCTGTGGTTCTCTGTTCCCTGGATGTAGTAGAAGTCAAGAAAAGAGAAACCAACTTGAAAAGATATGTGTTAGTTATTACTAATTTCCTGTAAAAGCTTAGCCTAAGCATATCCCTTGAATCACTCCTACTTATATCTATTATTCCCAACTCTATAGCGTTCCTGCTGCATAGTACTTTAGAAGATGCTCAGACAGTCTGTTGATCTTCAGGGAAACCCCCTAGATTTCCTTTCCTATTATTCATGGGGATTTCCCAGTCTGCTGCAGAAAAACAAGGATCAAAGTGTCTTTAATGCTGATGGATGTCTCCAGCTTCTTCTCTGCATTTAAAAGCTTAAGCAAGTGATTGGCCATAAATAGAATTATTGAAACAATAGAAGTGGGAGGAACACAAGCAGAGAGTAATATTTTGCATATTTTGCAAAATGTTTAAATAAAATAGTATTCATAACACAGGTTAAGGCATTAGTATTTACCATGCAGAAAGGGTATTGGAGAAAAAAGGAAGGAAATCTGTAGTTTTGTAACTGTACTTTTGCTAGTGAGATAAATAGGAGAAAAATACTAAAGTTAGAGAGGGGTCTTAAAGCAAAATTAATTAGAGATAGTGACAAAGTATGCAATTGCAGAGATCTTTCAGCCCAGACTGAAGGTATGGGGCTGCAGTGCAGATTTGTGTCTACTGCTTTAGTTAAATATAATAGCACATATAAGAGCACAACCCTGCAGTGCTTGTTGCTTCTGATATCAGGAATCAAGGGTCTCACACCTAAGCATCTCAGGTGATTGGTGCTGCCCCCTACAGCTGATCAGACATTTAAAAAAATAATGTCTCTATGAAGACATATGTTTCCCTAAAATATAGCAGAAAAGAATCCCATACCCAGAGAAAATATTTTTATATTTATTTATATATATCATGAGTAATTGCTGATTTGTTTTCCCACAGACACAATGGTGGAAATGCTGGCTTTAAATCATTACCAAAAGACAATATAGCTATCTTAGAGATATCAGGATGGAAAAAGAAATTAATGCAAGCTCTGCCAGAAAATATCCTGCAGAGCATTAACTAGCCTGTGACATCTCTAGATTTCAAATTACTTACCTGTTCAGCCTGGTATTTGAGATAGGTGTCAGTTGCAGTGAGAGGGAATTAATCTATCTGAGTTTTTGCAATCCAGGAGGTGTGTGAACTCTTTCAGGCAAAACATATGTATACAGCTTATTTGCTCATGCACTTAAAACACAAACCGAATCATGATGAAAGGAGAAGTCAGTTTCCTGCCAAGGTCTGACATGAGTGGGATTGACCACATCTTTAAAACTAAGCATATATGTAGTACTATGTTGTTTGTAGCCACTGCTCCTCAGAACTTGGCATTTTTTTCAGTGAGTCTTATAGTATTTTGACATCCAGTTTTAAAACAAGAAGTGCTCCTGCATGCACACACAATTGCTCATAATGATTATATTCAATTTTTCAGTAGTATGAGGAAATCTGCAACCCATCTGAGATCTGTGCAAAAGCTCGCAGACCTGTGTATTTTATCCTTGTTTACTCTTGAATAACACATATATGTTTGTAATCACACATAATTTGTTAAAAGCTGAAGGATTTGAAAATGAAAGAAAGATAGTAACTTTGACTCTACATGAAAATCTGTCCTCATAAAGGCTGAAAGTTATGGCAGTCTGCTTGAAATATATAGAATTAACAGTCAGAAAGGAAACGCTTGCTCATGTATTTTGGAATAAAGCTAGTAAATATTAAATGGCCAATTGTTGTCAGCTTTTGAGAAGAAAGGGCCAAGTTAGCCTTAATAAGTCAAACCTAAATGGAGTTAATCATAGGATGAACTTCTTCCCTTGAGTTTCCTGTGCTCAAACAAGGAAAGATTGAAGTTCTGTGCCAGGGTACTAGTGAAGTTATGCAGGAACTGACTATTTATATCTAGGAAATGTGAGGGCTTAAAACAATGCTCATTTATTATTCAATTCAGTTGCAAGTAATTCTTGTGTGTTTGTCAATGGCTTTCACACTGGGCTCAGTGCTGCCTTCTGCTCTGTGCGCAGTACATCTCCCTGGCCCTGCCTGCTCACATTTGAATCTCTTGTAGGAATAACACAGCAAATCAAACTGACCAACCTCTGTTGGTGGAAGTTTGGGCCAAGTCTTTATCTCCTTGACTGTTTGTTGTGAGACTATGAACATCAAAGATGAAGTGTTAGAGTGCCTGGAAAGGGTCATGAAACTCTTGGTGAAAGATGTAATAATGTATAATATTGTTTTTTAATATTTTTTAATTTTGGCTTTTTTTTTTTCTCCTGGTCATGAGCTCCTTGCAGTGCAGGACAGAGACTGTCTGATGCACTTCTGCCAGCAAAAGGAAATAAAACCACAGAAGCAATGAATTATGGTTTGGCTTTGAGCTGTTCCATATTCTTGTTCATGATTGCCTGGGGGAGAGTCGTCTAAAAATGTCACCTACATAGCGTGTTTCCCAGTGGTGGAGAGATACCATAACGAGTTACTTCAGAATCCTCAGACCAGCACTGCTGGTGGAGCAGGTGGCTGTGCTTTGGCTGACTTCCCTCCGTCCCGGAGTAACCCGAACCTTGCAGCACTACATGATGCTGCAGGAGCACTCCTTTGCTTGCCTCTGCCTCACTACCTCCAAGCACAGCGGCCTCCAAAGTGGCTGTGATGGACAGCAGTGACATTGCCAGACCTACTATCTTGTGTGATGGGCACTGGGATTGGGGAAAACAGCTCTCTGTTGACATAACTGTGGTTGCTTTCTGTACAAATGCAGATATGAAGTGCACTCCTCATGTGAGACTTAGCTGCGAAACATACAGAGTGTTCCAATACTTAATCTTAAAATGCATATAAATAAACCTTCTCCTTGCTTCTTCTCTTTTAAGGAATATGCTTATTTTATTCCATGAAAAGGGGAGAAAGTGAAAATAAACATCCTGTTAAATCAGAGAGAAAACTTTTGTCCTTGAACCAAAGGTTTCATGAAGACCAGTCCAGATGGGACAGCAAGTACGAAGCCCTCAGTTTGACAAAGAGAAAGTGCAGTTCCCAAGTTTGTTAAAAGGTGAGCAGTAAAATTATGGTAGCATCCAGTACCCCGTATCCTCGAAAGATGGGCTCCACAGTGTGTCATTTATTTCCAGGTTGCTCGTTTGACATTTAGTCCTCATGAATGATATAGTAAGAAAGCCAGTGACTCTTCCCCCGCTTTTCTAGGTGTAATTGAGGGGATGCTGGGTCTGTCAGGAGGAAAATGATTTACTGCATTAATAGCATGCTGTCTGCCAAATGGCAATGCTAGATGGTACTCCTAAACCTCCTACAGGAGGAACACACCTTCAAAAAAAGTGGTCTTAGCCTGAAAATCCAAGAAACTTTTAAAGAAGTGATTTGTGTGCATCTATGCATGCCTTTACCTGGCCTATCCTACACTATTTATGTGTTAATAGTGACATTTGAAAAAATTTTCTCTGCTAGTCCTTGGTCATGATTATTTTAAGGGGGCTCTCACTTTTCCTTTCCTGTTTTCCCTTAACATCCACATGGAATTAGAGGATAGTCGATTTTACTGCACTTAATTGACATTTGGAGAAGACAGAGGGCAAATGTTGTCAGTTCTGGTCTCAGTCAGGTGAGCACTTATTATGTAGGGGACTCTTGTCTAATGCAAGTTGTCTCACTGAATTTCATGGTACTGTTTGTGTGCATATATCTTTGTTGGACCAAGGCCTGCATGTCCACACATGTCTCTAATATAATGCTTTCTGCACATTGTGCTAAATCTAATGGCAATACTCACTTATGACTTGATCCTGCTGATACCTGAGAAAAGTGCATTTAATTTCACCTCTGTGAGAAAAGTTCACAGGCATGCCAGTGTTTGCAGGATATGGAGAGCGTCCCCCCCAACTCTTTTTTTTATAGTGCTCAGGGTTTTTTGGTGTTCAGCAAGCAACATGAAAATTGCAGGAAGAAAAGTGGGTTGCAGTCTGGAAAAGTGTGAGATAGACACCTAGCCTGCGTTTATGTAGTCACATCTTTCCTGAAAGTGCAGCATCTTTTCAAGAGGAGCCACTTCAGTCTTAGACACTTGAAAGAATTCATCCCCTATAACTTGAAACACCCACTGGGACCAGTAAAATCAGCCAGCTGAGCTTGTATATGTGTGGAGCAGAGGCAGACAGGCATTGCCAGAAAGTGATTTCAGGAAAAGATGAATTTCTCTAAGTACAAGGGGGAGCCCCAGAGAGACAAGTTTCTAACTTAGCTCAACTGAAGTAATCTATTGGGTGCCTGAACTGAGGTGAAATGACTGTCACTCACCTCATTACTCACCGTAGGGTGCATTTGGTACTGATTTAAGGCTTTATTTTATGCTGTCACAACTGGGTTGAAGTGATGTTGCCTTGTTGCCACATATTTCAGGCTTCTTGCAAGATTTGTTATAGATGGAAGCTTTCTTCAAGCCTTACTTCCTGCAAAAAGGACACCATTACAGAATTTTTATTTCTTTTGTTTAATTAATTTCTTAAAGAAAAAAAGATTATTTATAATTTTCAAGGTGGATTTGGAAGGCCTCTCTTGACATTTTGCATGATCGGTATTGGCATTAGATGTGCTGCGAGTTCTGTATAATTTTGTGTTCTCCTCCTGTCTGCAATGCTATCAGCACCTCATGATCCCAAGCGTCTCACATGCCTGGCTGGATCAGTCCAGAACTGCAGATTGAGTCAGACGCCTATACGGCTGGTTTATCTGGGAGCTTTCTTCACTGCCTACGCAGTCCTGAAGGAAGTGCTGAGAACAGATCAATAGAAGTTAAAGCACAGCCAGGTCCTTAACAGTGGCTCATTATTGCCAGTGCAATAGTAGAAACATCTGCATTTTCTTTAGCATTTTCAGGGGCTTTTCTGTAGTTGCATCATAACCTGCAGGACACCAGCTGCTCACTACACAGCAGAAGGGCTAGGTAACACCTCAGGATGAGAGGCCACAGTTCCCAGCCCTGCCAGCTTCCATCCTGGTGTCTCCATGCCCAGGAAATCACACTGAGAAGTTTGCTGTTTGGGTGGTAGATACAGACGAGAATATACACCCAGTCTTAAGGAGAAATGGCAATGGGGACAAGCAAAGCTGCTCTTCTTCTGACTTCTGGCTAAACCCTAGGGCATGTTTGGGTTTGTTTAAGGTTTTTTTTGCCTTTGTGCGCTCCTTCTTCTGGCTGGTGAGTTGTGAGCTCCCCCTCCTGTTTTGGCACACTCTAGCCATGCTTGCTCTGTGCCTTTCACCCATACATATCATGAGTTATACAAGATGGTTAATTCTTTGACTGCCTGTAGTCACTGTGTGTTTCAAAAGGTGAACCATGCTGAGCTTAGGGCTGATGCCAGCTAATTTCACCACGCAGCAGTCTGTGCAGGTCTCGTCTTTGGTGTTGCAGGGTTCAAGTTCATCCATGAGTACAGCTTGAATGAGAAAGTCATGGAGTTCAGGAGGCTGAGGAGATGAAATAACTGCTGTAATGAGAAGGCTAACGGACTCTGCAGCTGTTTTCCCTGACTGTGGGGGAAGGGGGAACTTCTAATATTAGTCACTACAGCTGATTTAATCTCTAATGTTAGGGCCTTGGTAAGCATTAGGATTAGATATTTTGGGAAGATAGAAAGTATGGAGCTGAATAATTTATGTGTTTTAGAAGCTGGAGCCAGATTAAGTTTGGGAAATGCAATACAACTTGTTCTGGGCATATTTGGGGTTGGAAGGTTTTAATCTATCATCTGAGTATGTGACTGTGCTAAGACTTTGGTAAGGATTGGCAGGAGCCTTAGAGAAAGGGTAATTGTGAAGGGAAGACGGGAGCAGGCTCCACTTAAGTTCCTGCCAAAAAGCTATTTCCTTATCCTCTCTTCCAAAGGAGTACATGTACGTGTACGACGGTTAAACTCTAAGGCTGAAATTGTAGTTCTGGTTATTAATGTGCTCTGAGAAGTGGAGGCAATGTAAATTTGCACATTAAACTTCTAGTTTTAGGCACAGTTTCTGCCTCATTGTAGCAGGACCCAAATGGCTCAAAATAAAATGTACTGGAATGAAAAATAATAGAAAATATTATCTTCACAGTGAAGAGTTGTTGAGGAATTTACAAAAATGAGGAGTTTTAAAGATTAACTTAAGTCCTTTCTGTAGCAATTAAACCATGCCCAACAATGTTGTAACTTGACTTCTAGATCTGATACAAATCTTGATCAGCAAAAGGTATTATAGCATAACAGATATGACAGCTTTTGTCATGCGAGCCTATAGGCATTTCAAGTCTTCCATGCAGAAGACCAGAGGCTTATCAAGTCTAAGTCATTTTGTATTGATATTAATAGTTAATGTTAAGCACCATTTATATAATACCATGGAGTCAAGGCCATCAAGGCTGTCAAGGCTGTTTTGAAACTGAGGACAAAATGAATATTTGCTACTATGCAGCTTTTACCAGCTCTAGTTGTGGAAAACCTCTGCAGGAGTCAGTGTGTGCTGCAAGCAGCTGATGACTCTGTAAGGCTTGGAGCACATTTCCTGGGTGGGCATGGAAGTGAGGTGTGAGGAGCAGCACTGGGGAAAGACACCTCTGGTTCCTGTGCACCCCTGACCACTTACCAGCTCCACCTGCTTCTCAGCAGCTCTGTCCTCTGCTTGGAGCCAGTCTAGTCCTTCAATAGTTGGATTAACCTTTGAGTAGTCTATGCAAAAGGCTACTAAGATGCAAAGAAAGTATAGGCTAGAGACCCACTAAAATGGTGACTGCTCCTGAAAACAAGCATGGCATGTGAAATGGCAGCTAGATGTGCCTTCTCCTCTCTGCGTTATATTTGTCTCTTGTGGACCTGCAGCCCCTCGCTCACCTTGTTGTTGCTACCCATGTGCTGTTTTAACTTGCACAGCCCAAGCTCCGGTTCCCAAGACAAGCTATGCTGACTATTTTTGCAAACCTCCTTAGTGAACCTAATATCCCTTTGTCTGGGGGAAAACAGCCCTTCCTTAACAGCTGCTATTTCTGCCTCTGCCTCTTCAATGACTCTCCAAAGGCAAACCAAGGTTTAGGTGTTTTGTGGCACAATCTCTGATCACAGGCTGAAACTTCAAGTTCTTCATAAAGAGGAAATTTAGGTTTTCAGTCAGGATGCAGTGGTCAGGACAGAGATCAAACCAAGTCCCATCATGAAGAAAGAAAGAAGTGGCTACACACTGTGGCCTGTGCAGCTTTGTGCAAATACAGTCTTTTCAGTTGGCCTTTCGATGTCATCTATCTTCAGTCACATGAATATGGATGCACGATGTAGGGTATTTTGGCACCTAAGTTGTCCATTCTGGACACAGAAGTGTGAAACTACGTAAGTCAGGCATACCTATTTAAAATCAGTCTAAATGGTCATTTGTAAGATGTTTTAGGTAGCTGTTCTGGTTGTCAGTTGATTACATTTGCATTCAGCAGAGTGTTTGCTGGAGACAGCTGGTTGACTGAGCTTTCTTTCAGGAAGAGAGCTGAGGAAGGAACAGGAGACAGGAACAGTGTACAAATTATGCACCGTTTTCTTTCTCATCCCCATTTCACAAGCTGATGGTGTAGGAAGCAGGCAGTGGAACTGGATATATTTCACCTAAGGAAGCAGCGGTATTTGCCCATCAGCCACAAAATCCTCTCCATGCTGTGCCTGCAGACACAACCAGCAGCAGGTTAGCTGCAGCACTCAGCTCCATGCCAACAGCTCTCTTTAGCTGAGCACAGAGCTGATGCAGGCTGCTGGTTATAAATTCGTTTGCCTTGCAGACGGGTGTGTTGACTGTCACCAGTTACGCTGATGTAATGGCATTACTGTTCTTACTGATGTATTGATAATACTGAGAAGCCAGGATATCATTTATAATAAGATACATAGATACTGGTGTCTATAGTGGTTGTAACAGGAAACAGCATACTATATGTAATAGTAACACAGTGTTTCTTGGCTTTATGGTTACACTAGCATAGCATGCCTTTAGCATAAGGCAAATTCAATAGTAAATGGGTGGAGATTCCGTATTGTTGGACCTTATATCACCTACAAAAAACGGTCAGTCTGTGGAAGGAAAGAAATGACTAAACCACCCAGGGCAAGCACAGGAATTTTAGCTTGAATTTTGAATGTGTGGGAGAATAGTTTTGACTCTTCCATAAACATGCAGAAAGTTACATTACCTGAATATGATCTCACGGTGTGTCTTCAATCACTGTATCCACTGCTGTTAGAAAAAGATCTCTCATATGTGCCAGTCAGTTAGCCCAACTTGATATCTTCTCTTATTAAACCCAATAGTATTTTGAAGACCAGTCTTTTCCTTAATTACTCTGAAATAATTAGTATGACCAATTTTCTGGGGAAATTAATACTATCATTTTGCTTGGTAGAGAATATACAAATAAAAGGAAAATGCAAATGGAATAATTTAGAAAAGGGCATCATTGAAATAATGGAAAGGAAGTCTTGAGTCCTGGAATAAAGAGTGATCTGTCATATTAATGCCTGCTTGCTCTTGCTGTTTACTACTCCTCCCCTGCACTTCTCCTAAATTCCCCTGTATTCAGCATTCATTTCAGTTACCACTGAAATAAAGAAGTGTCTTTCCCCTGATTACTGGGAGGCTTTAGGTGGGGCTAAGGAAAATAGAGCTTATATATTGATTAGGCAACACACCTTAAAAATTTTTTTTATCTTAATCAACTAAAACCAGTTACTATCGGGAGTGATATTACTACACAATTATATCACTCCAAGTAATAGTAAGTTACAATCTTTTGCTTATTATTAGCATTGTAACATAGTTATTTTACTATAAAGAAAAATTATAACTTACAGAGTATTATTAAGTTATTATTAAGTATTAAGTATTGTTATTAATTATTAATTAATTATTAATTAAGTATTAAGTATTAAGTATTATTAAGTTGCAATTCTGCTCTTCTTTCCTCCTGCACTTAGTAGTAGTCTATGGCTCCTCATAAGTTTATTCTTACTTGACCCTCCTACGCCAAGCCTCTCAGGCACAGACTTGACGGTGAGTCCAGTGGGTTGTCCCAGGGGACCTCTCCTCTGCCGTGGTCGCTGGGGTCTGCAGGTCACCTTTGCCGCTGTCCAGAGGCGCCTGTGCTCCTCCCACCATAGCGTCCCCACATTCACTGTTCACCACCAGATTTCATACCTATTCGCTACTTTTTATTTTCCTGAACCCACCCCTTATCAACCCTGCTCCTCTTTTGCTTTGCGCAAACTCTGCCCAATTACCTAGGGGCTTCCAATTAGCCCTTCCCCTGATTACTTTTTTCTCATTGGTCCTGGTTCTATTACATCTGTACCCAAACTCAGTGTTTCTGACGCAGTTATCTAGGTAATTTCCGCCTAATACAGTATTACTGATATAGTTATCTACATGAAGATGGCCTTGAATCTCGAGACACCCCACTGATCTCATTGTTCGTGCTTATTATATTTCATTTCCATTACATGCTTTTTGGGCAGAGTTGTCCTACTTTAGCCTTGAGACCCCTACCTACTCCTTTTTAAGCTCAAGCAGTTTGAACACGAGAGCAACAACATAACGCAATTGGTGCTCACACCATGCTTCTGCCCTTGAACAGTTTTTGTCGCAGCTTTGGCTCCCATTAAAGGCGATAGCTAGATCTGAGGCCTTGTGTTCCAGCAGGACCTCTTGCTCAAACTATGTCCACAGACATATTATTATTCCAGCTTTACCCTCCCAGATCAATCTAGAAGAGATTTCAGAGACCAGCTTGCAAAAAGTATGCAAATTAGTACAATCAGAAGTAGTTGCATGGGCAAACTTGTTTGGATATAAATGTCTGTAGAATCAAGCCCGTTTGTTACAAAGATTAAAAAAAGAAAATTCCATTTTTGCATTGATGATGATAAGAAATCACTAGGAATTGGTGAAATCTGGAAATTTGTTTCTTTTTTTATTTACAGATTAAGAATTCACACATCTGGATTGCAATTTTCTTGAATTCATTTTTATTTAGGCTTATTTTCTGATTCACATGAGTTATTTTGATCATCAGTTTGTGAACAGGTTGTATGGGGCGGTTGTTTGAGATCTTTGTTTGAATACCTCCATTTCTCGAGATGTTTCTGACTTGCTGAGAATCACTTCTCCAGGATGGAACATGTGGACTTCACATTAAAATTTATATTTGCACCACTTCACTCCTTTAAATAGCCTATGTGTCTGCAACACTTTACAGAAATGTACTTCAATTTTTTTTGTGTGTGTGAGAGAGATTATCTTTAATTTACTATATAGTAATTTGTTTTTGGCAGGGAGATAAAAAACCCAAGGCCCACAGTAGACATGTACATAATCCACAAAAGCTTCTATGCAAAAGTGTCAGTTTTGTCATAGATCTGCACTGAAGCAAAATTTAAACTGTGTGTTATGTCAATAGTAGTAACATGTGTTATTCATTTGGTAAACAATCTTCCCGCTGAAAAACCAGGGCAGTGACAGAGGACAATAAGTAGTTGGAAGTCTTTAGGAATGCACGACACTGTTCTCTCCAGAGGAAAGAAGGATAACTGGGGAAAAAATTAGGGAAGAATGACTGCAGTTGAATAGTGAAAAAACATGTGATGCAGCTGCTCTTGCGAGGAATATTCATTGTTGCACTTGACATAGCTGGGATATTAGCTAGTTTGTTAAGATGTTATTTTAAGGAAATAGTGAATTTACAAAGTAGAAGTTAGAAGCTCATTGCTGATTAGGGATGCCAAATATAGCAGGAGTTTTGGTTGTGCTATAACCACTGATACACCAAACACCTCAGAATCAGTGAATGTTTGGCATTAGTATGCTTGCTCTAAGAAACACTATGTCTTAGCATCCAGCATCTGGGTTGTCGCAAACTCATAGCTTAAGATTTTTTCCCCTCAGATTGGCTTCTATATTAAAATATATTGGTATTGTTATGTTTTGCTTTATACACTGAGAACAGGCTCAAAGACAAGGAGGAAATGTGTGGCTATTTTTGGCACAATATATTAAAAAACGCAAATGATGTCTAGAGAGTTAAGGATAAATTGGTTTGAGAAAGTCAGTAAATTTGATTTGTGAGATTTTTGTTTATGCCAGAAGAAGATTAATATTTCTGCCTAGAAGTTACTTAACCATTGACTTCCTTGAGATAAGCCGTGGTTTTGTAGTTTGATTCATAAACAGCTCACTGAGAAGACCTGCTTGTTTTTTTGGTCTCTTGCCCAAAATAGGCAGGTCTGTGTTTTGCAGCATTCTGAGATGTTGCATTCGCTCCTTCAGCGGGGAAGGCCAGGCTGCCGGTCTGGAGCCAGGAATGGGGCTTGCTGCCCCAGTGGCTCCGTGGGTGCCATCACCTGTGGGGCCCAAGCTCCTCCTGGTGTCCCTGGTCTGGGCTCAGAGCCAAAGTTGGGAAGAGATGTGGACCATAACACATTAGGAAGTGGCAAGTCAGGTGACGCCAATTCTGTGTTATTCAACTTTTTTTGTTTTTGGCACTGAACATATTAAATTTTACTCCATGTGAAGAGTTGCAAAGCAGTTCCTTTCTGGGGAAATCTGTGCTGACTTTGTAACGATGGGAAAGCGCAGAGGGCAGTGGCTGTAAGTGATGCTTGCAGTTGAGTTTGATGTAGGGTGTACAACTATTTACTTCTCCTTAATGGTAGATACAATTTCTTCTTGCTTAAGCAAAATGACAGTTTATTTTCAGCAGTTGATATGAACCTATCCTAGTAGATTATAAAGCTTGGGCACAGTCGCCTATCAAATGGAAGTCTAGGTTCCCTTGTAAAATATTTTATAAAAGCCACAAGAGGGTGCTCAAAGCCTCCAGCAACATTAAAATAACGTCCCACAGAATGGAAGCTTTCAGCCATGAGGGAAACTTCACAGATTCAGTGCAGAACTGGACATCTGTATGGGTAACTAAATTCTCAGATATCATAATTAAAAAGACTGATGTAAATTTTGGAAGAGATGTAAATGTCATGCTTCAGGTTTCACTAAACTTTAACTGTGAGAAATCTGGTTAAGATACAGAGCTACCTAACTTGAGGGATCATACCTTTTGAGGAATGATACTAGGTGATGCTGGTATACAGGATACTGGACTAAACCCACCTCATATTTCATCTTAGTAATTCTTTAAAACTCTTGAGATTTTGTTTTTTTCTTAGACTTGAGACCTGTGGTCACTTCCTGAATCTGTCTTAAATCTGTGTTAGCTCCTGTGTGACCTGTTTCCAGACTTCTTTGACAATACCATATACCTTTTTCCCAGTCTCGGTTGCTCTGTATATTCAAAATGTAAGTTCTTCAGGGCAACATCTGTCCCTCACCACATGGTTGTACAATGCCTAGAGGCAGTGTACAAATAAATTGCAGCAGCAAGCTGCCCAGTTGTAATGACATCCTCTTCATTTGCATCTACCAAGAATTTTATTCTCTGGAATTTGCAGTCCATGTCTGTTTGTTCTGAAAAGTAAATCAAGGACAGTCATGTTGATAAATCTTAAAACAGGCTCAGCACACAGAAGAACTAGAAGAGTCTTCCCTCAAAAAATATATCCTATAGATACTGGTGCTGACTTTACTATTGGAATTTGGGGGGTCCAAAACATCCCCAGTGCATAGGCTTTAATGGAATGACAGTTAAATTGCAGAAATCTCACACTGCTTTACTCCAGCAAAGCTAAGGTTAGTGATATATTTTATTCTCAGAGCGCAGATTTCTGTAACTTTTGCAACGCAGAGTAGTCATCAGGGAATATGTCAGCATGTGCGCTTGTATGTGGGAATATGCAAGCTTATTTAGTGCATTGTCAATAGCTTGTATTAAAGATAGATATCAGATTTTTCTGGAATTTGTCATTTTAAAATGACACTTTAAATGACTACTGTTATTTTTGTGCTAATAGCAATATTTAGACAAACCAAGTTTCATAACTATATCATTGCAGTAAAATCATAGCCACTAAACAGACATTAACATCAAATTGCATTTCAGCATATCTTTTAAACAGTTTTAAAGTACTTGCAATATTTAACTACTGAGGCACTATGTTTCTGACTGGTTTATTAGAGCTTTAACTTTATCAGGCACAATTTATACTATTTCAATTTATATTCGGGATAGGAGTTGTTCAGCTTCAGTATATCCCCCCCATTTTTACTATTGTACATTCTCTTGAAGGTTGAAAAGCTGCTAGTTTTGAATTTAAGAGAGAGACATGTTAATTGTTCTATGCTTTCTTCAGGGTGAGCCTGTGTTCCTTGAAGTATACTTTGGAGGATATTAATAATGAAGTTCACATTAGACTAAAGGACATAGCCCTCCACGATACAGGAAGGAGGGACAGGAGTTAAATTATTCCATTTTTAAATTTCATTAGTTCTGACTGCAGTAAACCTCAGGTGGGATATTATTACAGATCGCCGCACCTTTGCCTGTTACGAATACTGATGGACAGCAGACCTGTGCGCGTTTACATCAGTATAGACCTATATCTTACAGAATATGGGTCTAAGGAATACAGAATTCCTTAGAAAAAGGAAATACAATACGGAACACAAGTTCTGTTTTATTTTTTTCCCTGACTTTTCTTTATCCTTGTCTTTTCTCTCTGACCCCTCTCATTTTTACCTGGTTTAGTGGTTACTTAGTTGTTTCCTCTCCCTGGTTATAGCTGAGCTATCTGAGGAGTGATGCAGTAGGTGCAGACCCGTGTACTTTGTAAGCTTACACACACAGTCTCCTTTATGCAGATGCTACAGCCCTTTTCTGGAGATAGTAAGATAAACGAGCACAGAGAATTTATAAAGGTTTGGTTGAAGTAAACAAGCAAATTTCTCTTCAGAACAGGCGCTTCTCATTTTTCCCTCTTTGGTAGTAGTTCTAAACTACAAGCAAAAGCACTGGAAAATGAATCCATGAACCATCTTTGACTCTTCTCGTTTACTCCTTGTGTAATTCCATTTACTCCAGGAGTGGGTCCTGGAACAGACATCACTAGAGGATTGTGCCTGTTGTCACTCTATCACATGGTAGAAAACTCTGTTGACTTAAAGCTTTTCTGAGTTTACACGAGGGTTTTTGAGAGTAGGATCTGGGGAAAAAAGTTTGCTATTTAGTGTCCCAGAAAAACTGTTTTCATTTCTTAATTTGGGATTGAAAAGGAAGTGAGTTTTGCAAAATTTTCCTGCATTTCCCCCCCAAATCAAGTTCAGAAAGGTCAGCTTGTTATTAGGGTCTAGGTGAGGTCATCTTGGCAGCTGATCTGATCCAGGCTTCTTAAAACACAGCAGCTGTAGCTTGAAATCAAGGGCAGAATAAGATATAAAAGTAGCATAGGGATGAGCATTTCTGCAGGTGAAGTCCTGCCCCAGGAGAGTCTGCCTGTTTGAGCCATCAGGCTTGGATGCTGGCATTCCAGCCTTGCTTTTACCTGAAGCTCTGCATCATACAAAAAGTATGGCTTTTTCCTGACTATTTACCATGTTAAATGGTTTCTTTTTTTTCTCAGTTAAACTCAGTGCTGTGCATTACGTTTTCTTTTGTTCAGGATGGAAGAGACTGAGGGCTTATCTGAAGTAGTTTTCCTGCAACGACTTCTGTCAGCTACAAAGTGAATTTAACATAACTCAAAACATTTTTTTTTACATTCACTGTTTTCTTGAGACTTGCTAGTTTAAGCATGAATTTTGTGAGGCATCCTGCTTTCATCAGTCTAAAAATAGAAGTATTGGAATGGAAAATGCAGTATTTGTCCTCTCTTGGGAACACAAACAAGCTTCTTCCAGTTCACCTTCAAGCAACTGGAGGCAGCATGTGACATAAGATGCTTCAAATGCCTAACAACATTGATGACTAGTTGCCTTTTGAATTCTTAGAATAAGAAAAGCACCAGACTGAGACAAATACTGGTTTACTGACCATATATTCCCTTGTTCACGTGTTGCATAAAACGAAATGAAACTTGAAAAAAATCCAGTTTTTCCTATTTGTGTTTATTTGGCCTGCTTCTTAGCTACCCTTTAAATAAACTGAAAGTCTAGTTTCATTTTTTAAGGAAATCTAATATATTTTGTGTTTTGGTTCATGCTAGCAGTTCAAGGCTGAACAAAAATGCAGGGAAATGACTATTTAAAAATATTCTTTCTGTTGGATTTTGATTTATGAATGTATGGAATATTAATGCTATTCCTGGCTGTTCTTAGAAGTTCTACTTTAGCCCAAATTTGACTGGAACATCATGAGATATGAAAGTGAGTCTGGATATATAATTTCATTCAAAATTAAGCTGGAACACTGATTTTCATATAGGTAGACCAATGACATTCATACAAAGAAAATTATATATTTCCAGTAAGCTCAAAATGAGAGGCCTAACTGTGTCATATTTATTTAAAATTAGTGATACCTTATTGCACACACAATCTCCTGTATTAACAACCTGTGATCTCTTGGATGGAAAGTGCACATTCAACCAAAATGTAAATATTCACAAGAAATGTCTCATTTTCACTCATTTTTTTTCTTATGATAGTTTTCAAAATGTTATACTACACAGAGAAAATGCTGCTTTTTCTCAACTTTTGTTTCTGAAAGGAAAAAAAGTGAAACATAACATTTACAGCAGCCTTTATTTTTTTCTGACAGGAAAAAAGATATTTGCCATAATTTTCCAAGAGGCTTTAGCCATGCTTCAAATCTCTGGACTTTGAGACCACAGGGGACACAACCAGGTCTACACCAAATCCTGCCATACCTGCTCATTACTTACCTGGCCGTCCCTGTCAGCTGTCTCCACAGAACAGAAACTCATTTCTCTACCTACAGAGGAGGATGGTATTATTTTATGTCAATTAGCTTTTTGACCACTAGGCTGTAGAGAGGCTGTTGGTGCAAAATTATCTTTCTTCTACAATCCTAGATGGAAATAATGGTTTAAGCATCTCCACCATCTCTCTGTATTTAAGTGATGAAAGATCTAAATACTAAGGATACATTATTCTCTTCTATAGAAGAGTATTTCCATTGTATGGAGACTCCTGATGGCAGACTGATTTTTTTTTTTTTTTTTCAGGAGATTTTGGAAGCACATTTTTAAGGCTTGATATTAAACTTTGTTGGCTAAAATTGCTTGGAAGAAACAACAAGATGCTGAAATTCATATTTTCTCTGTTCAAAGTGAATCCAAGTAAATTTATTCATTCATCACTGGGAAGGACAGCTCTGGTAGTCATAAATATGAGCAGAGCTTCAAGAATTTTTTTTAATATAAAGCTATTTTATGAAAAATACCGAGATATAATTTATAAAACTCACACTATACTGTACAGATTCTGTAACTGCTATACAATATCTGCTTGAGCTGACATTGAATTATGTAGTTTGGCTTCTAAATCCCAGAAAAATTAGGCAAAGCTTTTGCTTGTTTTTTAGATTTGCATCCTCACTGAAAAAGCTGCTGAGTCCATCTATGGGCCCTTGAAATAAACACCCATGTTTCATTACTCAGCAGCACTGGTATTCATACTGTGAGCACACATAATGCCCCAAAAATAAGGCTGTGCAGTTTTACACTGCTTGTATTAGTATTTGTGTGAACCAAGCAGCTTCAGATATCTCAGTTCTTGCACCAGGATCTTTAGTAGTTCATAGTATTTCGTGCCATATATGATTCATACTTCACAAGAAGACCACGTAGCATCTGTCCTTGTAATGCTGTTTCCCAATACTGCAATTCCCAAACATAAAAGGAGTGAGATTTTATTTGTTTTGACCTAAATGTAAAGATGAGGGAATTGGAAGAAGAAAGAGAAGACTGCATTCAGCTGTAGTGACATGGCTTCTCAGGGTTTGTTCTTTAAGAAGATAAAATCCTTCTTGTTTGCTTGTGTCCTGCTCTGCTTCTCCCTGAGCTTCTGCTACCTCAGACCACAAGCACTGTATGAGCTTTATCCCTGTGGCATTTCAGCTTAGGGATGGAAGATGTACAAGAAGAAAGATTAAGGTTTTGTGTAATTAATACCACTTTTAGACTGAATTACCTTTGCAGTTGATTGTGGTGAACTGGAGTCTGAAATTAGATCTGAAGTGAAATTTCAGATACCCAAAGCAGTCGCTGGGATATGTGTGTGTGTCAGATCTGAGCTGCCCTGCCAGTGTTAAACGTGCATGTATATCTGAATTCACAGAAACTGATGGAAGTGGATCAAAAATCCATCCAAGTTTCACTCACTGAATAAGACTTGAGGTCCTTGAAAAAATCCTCCATTCTTGTTGGAAAACTTGAATAACAGTCAGTGAGCTTTGAATTTTTGTTCCCAGGTATTCCCTCTGCTGGGTACAAAACTCCTTAAAGCAGCATGTGATGATTCTGTTTTAAAGTTACTGTTGGATAGCAAATGGGTAACTTATCGTGAAATTCAGAGAATGATTACAAAGTACAGAAAATGATACATGGGACTCACTGATTTTTCAAAATTTTTTAGCCTTGAACAAGGAAAAGTGCATAATTAGCTTTTGTTTAATACGTGGAAAGTTTGTTATCTATTATCCAGTGAAACTTGATCAAGCTTTAACTATTTCAGATTACAGAGCTCCTTCTACCTCAGTGTCATATGGAGTTCAAATGTCCTGAATTTACTTTGGGATTCATATTAAACCTGAAACCATAAAACTTTAATTCACTGGGTAATTTTCTGTCCTATGCTTCAGAACTTTTGCCTGATTTGGAGTAGCTTTACAGGTACTTTCTTGTTCTGTTGAGCTGTGAGTCCCTCAGCACAAGCCTTTCATGAAAAAAAAGTAAGTTTCTGATTCAGGTCACGTGCCTGTTTGGAGGCCCAGGTCAGTGTGGAGGAGTTTCTGAAGCAGAACAGCTTGTGGGGCTGCCCTGGGAAGTTACGTTTGCTGCTGTTCAAAAGTCAGAAAATTCTCATGCTGTCAGTCGGTGTGCCCATGGGTTTCACAGATCCTCCTCCACAGAAACCACTGGAAACATAGCTTGTTGAAGAAGAAACTACTTTTCCGGAGCACAGGAAGGATTTTAAAGTATCAAGACTATCAGACTCTCAGTTAAATGTATCCTTAGGTGTTGGACAGAAAGGTTGAAATATATGATAAATAGAAAGAAAAGGGACCTTCTTTCATGTTTCTGGAATTAAATGGAGGGTGTTTCTGGAATTAAATGGAGGGATGAATGTGGAAATCAATTTTTCTTACCTGTTGTTATTTTTGCCCACTGAATGAAACCATTCATAGATCTAGATTACCCCAAATTATTAAACTATTACAAAAATCATTATCTTGGAATGAATCTGTTGCCTGGGAGACTTAATAAATTGATAGGAAGCTGTTATGCTGCTCTTTTTTCTGTGTGTCTTCTATTTCTAGAGCTTGCCACCTGTGCAACAAGAAAAGGAGATCTGTTTAAAGTGTTTTTCACTCTCCAAACATGAATGTCTTTATTCACAGCATGAGACTGTTGCTACAACTTAACAGGCTATTCTCCCCCACTATCTTCTATCCTTTTTTCTTTTTGCACCTATGATCCTGTCAAGCCTTAGGGAAACATTTAGCCCTCAAGCTCAGAGCTTTCAGGCTCAGCCATGTAGAAAATCTAACACTGAATGTGTACACAGATGACATTGCCACACAACGGGGACAGATACTCAGCACAAAGGAAGAGGAATAAGAGTGTTCAGGGAGCAAAGGCAGTATCTGAATTCAGTTTCCTAACACCGGCCCTGAAATTTTCTCCCAAGATTCCTGGGTTTGAAAGTGATCAGAAAGATTATATTGTAGGAGTATTACCTGGAAAATACATGAAATAGCAGTTCCTGGTAATGATGTTGGTTTCTGAACAACTTAAGGGCGTAATCTTTTTCCTAAAATCAGATGTCGAATGTGATCCACTGACCATAACTGCATGGCTTCAGAAGGCATTCATACCCTCAGCTAATTTAAGGTCTGATCTGGTGGGGTGCTGAGCACTCTTATTTCCCATGGAGCACAATCAGGAAAAGAGAATATTTGGCACTGATGAAAAATCAAACTTTTTGTTACAACACATTTCATAGTTGTAATTTTTACCTATTGCCTCTCTTTGGTAGAATATCTTATGTTCTTCAACAGAATTTATTTCTACCAAAACCTGACATTAGTAACACCAATGAAAAATAGAAGCAGTTTCTCACAACGTTCAGAATGAGAAGATACCTGTTTGCTCTTGTCCTATCTTGCAAGCCAGAACCATGAGAGCATGAGCTATAGGCAAGAGAGAGATTGTTTGCTGGGAACTTGTGATGCTGCATTGGAGCTGTGTGAGTTTACCTAGGAACAGGCTGGGAAGCAGAGGGAACAGCAGAAGCAGCATGGCTTGGGTGGTTAGGCATGACCTAAAGGGATCTCAGAATAATTGGTGAAGTTTAGGCTCAGGGAATGGGTTGGGACTGAGGGAAACTGGGCCAGTGAGAGGCTGAAGGCCAGGTTGTGCTAGTAGGCAGTTTTAGGGGTCTGTCACAGCCCATGCCATCTGAAGGAACTGCAGAGCGTGACCAGGGGAAATCTGCAGGATCATGTGAGGACCACCCCTGAGGGGACTGCAGGTGAGCCTGGTGCTCCATGCTGAGGACATGCTTTCCTTGTACGACCTTCTCTGAGGAAACCTCATGGCATATCTTGCTGTCCACATCTCTTACCTTTTCAGGGAAGGGTTGACTAAGCACAAATCACCATGTTATTGAAGGCCATCACATGCCGGGCACTCAGCATGGGCCAGCCCACAGCCTCCGGCAGCACAGGGTATTCACAGATGCACTCGGTGGGTGAACGAAGGGCTGCGTGTGGAGCACACAATGGCAGTGGGATGCTCCCACTGGCACCTGGCACCTGGCACAGGCTGGTACAGCCCCCTGGCACCTGGCAGATGACTACAGCACCATTTTTGTGTCTTCTCTGAGTCTGTGAGAGTCCACAAGGCCCCAGCATGTGCTGCTTTCACTCCTGCCTCCTTGCAGCAGTCCTTTCTCTTCACCCTTATGGATGAGCAGGCCTCCAGGTAGCAACGCTGACCTGCTCTCCTAGCTCTGTGTGCACTCAGTCTCACTGCAAACCTGCTTTTTGTCTCTCTCTTTCCTCTTCAAAGTAAGGAGAAGCAACATCTCCGCTTCCTCCTCGCCTCACTGTGGCAGCTGCCCACAGCCAAGAAGAGGACGAAGGTTCTGGTAAGAGTCTGTAGATGAGAGGTGATCAAGAGCAGGACTGTGGAAGAGGAGGGGAGAGAAAATGCTGCATTGGACACAGAGGAACTCCAATAGCCATGGGTCCATCCAGCCTGAAAGGGAGCTAAAGAGCACTGCCCTTCCTGGAACTGGAGGCATGACCTGTCCTCCACCACTGAATCCAACATTTTGATCCAAAGTAAGCTTATTTCTCTTAAAGAAAAGAGTATTACTGAAGACCAAACAAGTCACATGGGTGTGGAGCCCAGCTTTTCTGCAGTGGGCAATGCAGTGAGTCATTATTTATACAGTCTAGTATACCAGTGACCTGACATTGGCAGTGCAATTTTTGTCATTTTTTTCTGGGAAAGCATGAGATATTTCATGGTAAAAAGGCCCAAGTGAGCAAGAATGGTTAATTATGATGGAACAATGTATCTTGGTAGGCACTGAGACATGTCTGAGTTATTCTTGGTTGTGTGGCTGTGTGGTTAGTTTTCAATGACATTTCAATAATTAAAAACAAGACAAGGCCCAAGTCTTTTTCACCTGCTGGCTTCTTTAAAGAATGAAATAGTCATTGTCAGTTTTCCAGGACACTCTGAGAAAGAGGCTAAAGGAAAAAGAAGAACCCATGTGGATGGGAAAATGTACTTTCCTGAGAAGATATGAGTTTTATCTAGCAGGGTGTATAATTAGTTTATGCCAAACTTGGAGTCAGTTACCTTAGAACATACTTCCTGAAATTCAAACAGTGCTATTAGATGTTAATTATATATTTAGGATTTCAGCTGGAAGTAGTTAGCACCTAAGCAGGATTTTCTAGTTGGACAGATTAGGAGACAATTCACACTCTTTTAGCTTTGGTAAATGATGGTTGTATCTATTCAGGCTGCCCTCTGTCTACGATGTAGCTTGAAAGAATGAAGGTGTACTGAAGTTTCCCGCCTTTATTGCCACTGTGAGAAGTAGCTACACCTACTGCTTAACTTGCCTTGAGTCCAAAAAACATCACTAATCTAGCTTGTACAACCTGAAGCTGTCTGGCAAAGCTGCCATATGAAGCTGGGAGGCTGGCAGGACGAAGGCCCAGTTTCTCCTTCCTGCCAGCACCTAGTTGCATAAACAAGTTACCACGTGGTAATTACAACAGTTTTCTCTTCCAGACGGCCAGCCCACAAACACAGTTTACAGGCATGGTTTCCTGTGTGCATACTTTTTACCTTGCAGATATTCAAGGTACCTTACCCAGGCTGCAACCTGGAATAAACAACCTGGTGTTGATGTGCAGGAAGCGTGCTCCCATGTACAGCTAGCATAGAGAGACTGCCATATCCTAAGCACAACCCTTAGCCTGATCCTTGCTAACTTTCTCTGCAGTCTCAGCTGTACTGAAATTGTTCTGCTTGTATTTGCGTGGGTGCTCAAGGCCAGGACTAGTGGCTGCATACTTAGAAAAGGAAAATCAAATACAAACACTGACTGATATTTCTATGTTTAGCCAAAACAGAAAATAACTTCAGTCTTGACCACTTCTGTGGATAAATAATGAAATATGACTGGCAAAAAATTTATTATTATTAATACCCAAGAAAAGTCCTACACCGAGGTCATTGTTAGGCTCTCAATATTAAAACCATCTTTTAATAGAAAAGGGAAGTAGCCAAATCTTGTGTGACCTCTAACTACCTGCAGTATAGTACATATATTGGCCAGCCTTCCCAGAACTGTTCCACTGATGTATGTGGTCAGTTCTTGTTTTATGTTCTGCTGCAAAAGCAGATGTCATTGTTTCTGAAACAACAGCCGACTTTCCCTTAAGGCCTTGCTAGGGTGCATGGATTAGTCCAATTTTACATTCTCAGAGTATGAAAGTGAAATGTTGTCTCTAAGAATGACCGATAGAGTGGCTTAGAAAATTCATTTACGTAATGTCTTCTTATCACTTCCCCTCAGCTGCTGTATGATAGAAAGATGCACTAAAAAGCCATCCAAAAATATTTTTCAAGCTATATTCTGAAAGATTCATTAATACGGAGCCATGTTCAATTTCATTAAAGTCAGAGGAAGCTGTTCAAAAGATTACTGTATAATCTGGCTTGAAACTAAAAGCACTTGCCCAAATTCTGGGTAGGCTGAGGGCCTGCATACTCCTTCCATTTTAAACAGATACAGGGCTTTTTCCAGTAGGACTATGGACACCTTTATGACACAGTTATGTCAAGTTCAGGAAGGAACTGTATGAACTAGCATGATGATTCATACAATTCTGCATTAAGTATAGACAAGAACATGTGATATTATTTGTGTTACTAAAAGAAGCCCTGAGGTCCACACATTTAAGAATAGCTTCTAAATTTGGATGCTACATTCCAGGGTTTGACTTGCCTTTTTAGAATCGCTAAGACCGTATAATGCTGATTTAAGCTAAGTTGCTTTTGATTCTTAATGCTTCTGAAACCATCTCTCAAATTACTAAACTGGGGCATAGAATTAGAGCTTGTTTTTCAAAATGAAACGCAGAACTTTTCCTGTAATAAAGTAATTTTCATAAGGCAAGTAATTTTGAAAAATTCTAATAAAGCAAAAGAGTTTTAGAGGAGTAAATTTTATGAAACATGAAAAGGAGATTTGATTATGTTGCTGTCTTTAGACATGATGAAAAATCTTCATTTCTGAATCATTATTGCCGAGACAAATTTCTGAGTGTGTGGTAAGAAATGTTCACAGCTTTGTTTCCTCAGAAACTAACTGAATATTTCATCCAGCTCTACTGATGTGATTCCATTCATATGCACTTGAGAACATTTTCAAACTTTGAAATGATTGTTTTGAAAGAACATGTACTTTTTTTTTTTAATTATAGTGATTTGGTGACATTATAGGGCTTGTTTTCAGTGTATTAGTTGGACTTTATGTGCCCATGAACCGTAGCTGTGGGTTGGCCATCCAGAAAAATAAGATACTCAACAATCATGTAATTTGTGTTTTGTCTGGCTTCTGGAAGTGGATTTCTTTGCATTAGCACTGAGCAAACATTGAAAGGAAGCTTTCCTTAAAGCTCTCTCCCTTCCCTTAGTGGCATCTTGTTAAGTTTCAAATTTACAAATGGTTTAGTGGTGTTAAAAGCTTTTGCCAACAACATTTCTATAAAACTTGATTTCATAAGAGAAAACATGCCCTTTTCTTTTTTTCTCCCCTGCCTCCAAAGCAGAAAACCTTCACAGCTTTGAAAGAAAGATGTTTTCCTGTGTTGAATCAAAACAGTTTGTGGCTGTTTGCCACTTATCTTAATGGAAGGGACTGAGAGGAAATGTTTGAGTGTACATCTCTTTGTCTTTTCTGTGAAAATAGGTTATCATCTTTAAGAAGCAGGCATCCCCCTTTTCCTGAATAGTGCTGTATGTCCCCAGTGGAGGCCAGATTTGACCAAATGGAGGCACTAGCATGGGACTTGGAATTGTAATTGATCAGAGGAGATGTCAGAATCAGCTTTTGGTGGGATGTGGTTATTTAAAACCCAAATGGGAATTACCTACATTACTGTCCTGGCCAAACTTTGAGGCTTGGATCAATCCATTCACTCCAAGTCCTACAGTGCTTGTCACCTGGATAAATATTCCAGCATAGCTCCCAAATTGAGGTTTACCCATTAAGCAGCTGCCAAATTCTAGCCAAGAAACTTGCGTTTTGTTCAGGAGAAAGTTATTTTAGTAAATGTAAGGCTATATTTTGATCCTGATTATACTTTAGAGGACAAAACTGACCATTAAGCTGCTCTGGTCTGACCTCCTATAAAATGTAGAGCAAAGAATGTAATTTAAACTGCAAGCATGACTTTTCAGAGAGACACCCAACTTTGATTTAAAGGCTTTAAAGTAATGAGAAATCCATGTCCTCTCTTGGTAAACTCTTCCATTTGATTTTCTTGTTAGAAACAGGTTCCTTATTTCCAGGCTTTTTTCATTCTTCATTTTTCTGTTATTAAAGTTTATAACATATCCATCTGTAAGATAGTTCAAATCTAAGCTGATGCATAACTTTTTTAGGGTGACTTCTGAGTCTGAAAAAGAGATGTCTCAGTTGGGCAATCCCTCCCCTAATAAAGCTGGCAGCACAGGTTTCTCAAAACAGTCAACAGATTTTTTCTACAGAAATGCCAAATGTCACTTGAATATACTCTGCAAACCCATAACATAACACTGTTTTGTTTACATCCTTTCCTGAAAACTAAATAGCTTTTGTTTAAGCTAAGATGTAATATTGAAACAAAAGAACTATCTTCTATTTTTTTAGAATAGATCAAACAGGAAAGAAGGGAAAAATACACAAACAATCATGTCATTTCAGCTGCGGTAACCATCTTCTTGCTTCTGTCATGTCATCTTGCCCTGCATGTAAGCTACAATTACTTTAAACTAAAAGAAATTGCATCTAACCTTTATCTAGGCTGGCTTTTGTTGCTTCTTGTCAGGTCTAATGAATTCCAGCTGAGTCCAAAAGCTTGTCTATCTTTTTCAGCAGAGTATCAGCTGCTCTAAATAAAGTCGTTACTTTTCCTCACAGCTGTGACATAGAAATAAATGGCAGAAATGATCATTTGAAGTAAAATGGTGCTAATGAAGTCACTCAAGCCAGTAAAGTAAATGAAAGACATATTGGGAGTATTTTTTTTCTTAAGGTGTTTTAAAAAATAATCTCATAATTGGAAAACTTGGGTTAACTCATGTCTAACATTTTCTGTATGAAATCCTCTCTGCACTTCTCTGCTCATAGATGAAGACACGGGTATAGTTTCAAGCTTATCACAAAAGACCCTCTTTTAAGAGAGTTTATTTTGTTAAATAGTCTATTAATGTCAAGACTGTAAACCCAATTCACTGTTTGTTACTCCAATCTTATGTCTATGTCATTCACTAATTTCACCAACATAATTTCTTTGAAAAAAGAGAAGTGATGACACAGACCTGGACTGAAACTGAAGCTGAACTCTAAACTTTTCAAAGTCAACATTTTTTAAGAGATATGGCATATTTATCATCACTTGGAGTCTTGAAAATAATTTGGCTCTTCCAAAGTTAATGGGCAAGAGTCAGATATCACTGGATGTAATTCTGTAGTGTGCTTTACACAGAAGCATGAAGTACATTATGTTCATAGTTTATCTTCTATTCAGACAAAAAATAATAAGAAAGTGACAAGGAATATTCAGAGGAACTCAAGCTTTCAGCAAGAGTTCACTACAGTTTTCTGTGAAGAACATACACAATTCACAAATCCTTTTACACATCATAGTCTGACCTTTTTGATTTTTTTTCTTTTTACAAGTGCTGTGCACAGCATTCTTTACTGAATTCTACTGGAATTAGATGGCTTTGTATTAAATTGGTGGGTGGAGAATTAACAAATTTTTCCGTGGTTGCCACAAGTCACTGGTGGCAGCACGGGCAACTCAGCCCTGAAGCCTTTACCACTGCTCACAGGCATGAAAATTGGAAGCCACTGAAGCTGCAGAGAGTGCAAAATGTGAACATTTATCTCAGGTCTTAGTTATGCCTTGGTTTCCTCTTTGGTTATAAAGTCATAGCACGCATGATGTTTGGGATCATAAAAGTACAGGAACAAGGAAACTGTATGCATTTCCTGTTTACGAAAATCAGGCCATTTTGTGTCTGGCTGAATTTTCAAGAGACATTCAATTTTTGACCTTGCAGAATAATTACAATTCCAGTTGAAATCAGTGGGAGATGCAGGTGCTTAGTATCTCAGAAACACAGACTCAAAAACATCAACAATAACACTACAACTGAGGGAAAGAAATTCCCCTCCCACTGAGGGATTTGTCTCAACGTGCATGCTGAGGAATTTCTCAGAAGGCACAGAGAAAAAAACAATACTTTGAAAGCTTGTCATGTAAGGACCTGAATTGTGCTAATTCTGCTTAATTTATATGCCCTGTTTTTGCCATGAGTGTACACATAGTTCCCAAGATATATTCGATTATTTCTTCTATGTTTCTGTCCATGGCACAATACAAAACTTGCCACTTGAAGCAAAATCAGATGCGATATTTCACTGTTTCCAAGGAATACTTATCTATATTTGTATAAAGCTTATTGACATCGTTCACATAGTGTGTACAAAATGTGATACTTTCCCAGCAGCTGACAATCTTACTTAAGCAGAAAAGGAAACTTTAGTATTTTGATGCTGCTAATGTTTACTGTGGGACAGGAGTAGTGTTGCATTTTCTCACTGCTGGTTATAAAGATAGTAATTAAGTGGACATTTGCTGCAGTTAACCTAGTAAGGCAGAGGCACTACTGATCATGTTTCTTAACAGCTTGAGTAGGGGCTTACAAACTGAAAATATTTTTTTTAAATCATAAAATAGTTGTTTTGTTCAGGTTTATCGTGTTGTAAAATAGCTGACAAAATAGTAGGTAGCTAGGTAGCTCACAGACACACAATACAACTCTGTGTTTTACTTTGTAATTGTCATATAACCATAGTGTATTCTTAGTGTAACTGAGTAGCCAGTGAAGGAACTGGCTGCCACCAAATCACTGCAGGTAGTGGATGTTTTGCTTGATGAAATAATTGTTAGCTCAGCTTTCTTCAAGGAGTTGTGACACAGTGGACATACAATTCATGAGGCAGTGCTATTTGTCTAATGCACATCCTGACACAGTGTAATTTCAGGATGACAGTCTTTTTTTTTAAAGGTGATCAGCTTGCAAAATAAGTAACTCTCACTGTTAAAAATGGAAATTACCGATAGGACTTTCAGGCCAGTTCAGTGGGTTCAGTACCCTGTTCCTATTGGATTTCAATGGGATTTGGGTGAGTTATTTCATTTTGGATCCTGACTGGAGACATGGCAGAGTATGTTGCTGGCGGTAGGCAGTCAACTGCGTTCCCTTTACAGGGCGGCAGTGCATTAAATTCGCAACCTTGCTGAGTTGTAGAAGTTGAATGCTCTTTTCTTCTTTTTTAATGTAACTTCTAAGAAATTGCTGGAATCCACTGCAATAGTTAGCATTCAAAAGTAATACAGAAGAGAATATGGCTTGGAGTAATTAAAATGAACAAAATAATTAGAAGAATCCAAACCTGTCTGAGTGCATCACTGTTTGGAGAGACAAAAATGTACATGGTAAAGTATTAGCCAGTTACATAGTTTTGAAAAATGATTTCTGCCTTTTTGTCTGTATCTTACTCCAGGAGAACAGCTTATCATACAACATATACCAAGGGAAATGAGGCTAGCATTCTTGTATTCTGTGGGCTAAAGTAAGGTATAAGGATATAAATTCAAGTGTTAAATGCACCCAGATGGTAAGTTTTTTTCAGAATATGCCCAGCTGTTTGTTCCTTCAAAGTGCAAGCAGGCACCTGAAGATAGGATCTCTGGTCACAACTCCAGAAAAATTGTTAAGCTTTAGTTTCCAAACTTATTTTACTTGTGTACTAATCTAAACTGAACAAATTGTCTGATGTTTCTTTCAGGCAGCTGGATGTGCATGTGTTTTGTAAGAAATGTGGAATCACCCCTGTTCCTCACTGAACTCAGTCTACTCTGGGCTGGATTGGAGGAAGCAAGGCTGTCATGCCTCAGACAAAAAGCCTGCAGGTTACTGTCCATATTATCTTTATCTGGAGGAGTGGACAATTTGGGGTGAACTTGGACACTTAGAAAGTCAGTCTCTGGTGGGAAGAATATCATATGTATTTCTGCAGAAACCAATGATTTCCACACATAATATAGACTGGGATTAATCAAAACAATCAGGTGTAATAAAGTTGATATTTGGAAGAAGAGGTAAGTTTACAGTTATTTAGAGGCAGATCTTCACTATAATTCTTTCTGCCTTATCACCTGTCTTTTTGCTTGCCTGCTCCTCCAGCTTCACTCACATTATTCTGCAGCAAGAAGAGGAAGCAATGACTTCCATGCTCCTTAGCTTGAGCTTTTGTGCATATTGTCCAGGGCTTAGGACTGTCTCATCATCTGGGTTTTCACTTCTGTCATGTCCTTGTCTGAAGATTAGCTGCTTTATCTCCAGCTCACCCATGCTGTGAGCAGGTCGTGCAACATCAAGTGCTATGTTGTGTTATGCTCTCCCTAGCACATCTGGGCTTCAGGGGAAGCTGAGGACAGACATGAAACATACTGAATTATACGGAGTGTTTTCTTTAGGTCTATGGGGGAATTTTGACCACAAAGTGTGTAAGAGGAAGAAAATAATAGGAACACAATAGGAAGATCAAAACCCTTTTAAATATCACATCGTGTTTGGCAAAACAAGTACATTTTTAAATGCAATAGTTAATTTTATCTCAGATCTTATCACGCTCTGGGAAGGACAAGCTGTTTAGCAACTGTTTTTGTTTTTTTTTTTTGTTGTTTAACATTCCCACCTCAGTTATGCTTGAAAACATGTTATTGGAGCAGGCAATTCGAAGGTAATCCTGCCCAAAGGCTAAGCTTTTAATCTACTGGCACATATTTGTTCTTCCTTACTAAGTCATTTTTGTACTCATTATCCCTAAATTAGCTCCTTCTTTTGTTCTTCATATTTTTTCTTTTGGCTTCATGTATATTTTTGTAAACGAAGCGTGAAAGAATGCTTCTCTCCCTCTTTCTGTGCTTGTGTGTGCAAGTGTTTCCAAGAGCAAGTTCTCCATCTCGTTCTACGCTTAAGTGTTTGTTTAATTAAGGCTGGTATGGAAAGGGGAAGAAAGATTTGTCTTTAGGACTAATTCATGTGTAGCAGTGCTAAAGCAAGTCTTAGATAAAGGCTAAGGGTCATAAAAAGCATATTCCTTCTCCATGCAATGGAGACATCAATTATTTTCTAGATCTTTATTTTCTACTTAGTCAAAAGGGAAACTGGTTTGATCTATAGAATGATCAGCTCCAGTTTCAAAGGCAGAAGCAACCCTTTTCTCCTCATTTTGCAATACTGTGGTAGTTGATTAAGAAACTGATGTATCTCTCATTCAGGACAAAGATCATTCCCGTGACCTCTGCTTCTCTTTTTCAATTCTTCAGCTAGATTCCTTGTCTTGTCTCGTAACCCAGAAAGGCTGGGTAACGTAAGAGCAGGCATTAAAATAGGCAAATCAAAGGGCAGGAAGGCAGAGCTAATGCTGCTGGCAGAGTGCATGAGAGGAGGGAAGCTGGGCCACAGAAGAACTGTGATTCTCAGAAGCTGGAAGTTCTTTTCTCTTTTCCCATCTATGCCAAGCTTTTGAGATACAGATGTTTTTGTGTGGATGAGATTATGTAAACAAAGACCCCAGCCCTGCTCTGTTGTAAATTAAGACACTAGCTCTGCACTATCCTGCCTTGTCATCAAGTTTATCAAGCACCTGGGTCTCTAACCCTTTAAAGTAAACAACATGTTATGGATTCTTAGCTATGATGTGAACAGAACTGAAAAAGATGAATCAATAAGGGCAAATATTGAAACACAGTAAATAAATAGCTGGAGGTTCTTGGTTATTTTTTCAATATTTAAGTGGAACCTTCAATCTTACACTTTGGAGTCAGGTTTTGAGGCAGAATATAAACTACAAGAACATTTGGTGTTCTCCTAAGTATTACTAAAATAAAGTGCTAATCATTATATTTGCTGATATTACTATTCACAGTTAGTATTGCATGAACACTACTTCCTGATACCAAAGGAATCATCCTTTCTGAATGATGGTATTTGCTTTTGAGGAATCCTACCTGTTTGTTGAACCACTTGGAGTGAGATATAGAGTGAACAGTCTCATGGTTGTTCCCTATCCCCCTTTCTTAAGTGAACTTTGCTGAAAATAGCGCTTTCTTAAAGCAGTGCTGTTTCTCTTTTTCAGCTTAGAACAGGTAATGTGAAGTTCTGACATGAAATTTTATTGATAGGTTTCTTTGGACTGCATGAAATATTGGGGGAAAGTTTATTGGAAAATGTGGAAACAAAGCCTGTTCTTTTTGCACCATGCTGGTAGTGTCTGGTGCATTTACTGCGCTCTTCAGGAACAATGGGACTGACAAGGACAACGATGGGACTAGAAGGGCCGGGAGACAGCGTCCACGCAGGAGGTATATTTTCACCTCTCAGAAGTGTGCATTAGTAATGGCAAAGAATGGCCATAAAAATTGCTATTTTGGAGGGGAGAAAAAGTACATCTGGGGGCTCTTGCAAAAAGCAAAGAAATGAAAATTCTCAGCTGTAATACTTCTGCCCTTCTGAGAATAGCCTATGGAACCATGGAGACATTTTGCTAGCCTTGTGTTTTCTTTTCAAAAGGGTCTAGTAGGTACAGACAACCTTCCCCTTCCTTGGCTGTGGTGCAGGCAGTGGGGTTCTCCGTGTTACTGGGAGAGATGGTATGTAATTAATATGTGCTTGGGGAGATAATCCTTGATCTCCTTGATCTCCGTGAAAAGACTGTAGTTTAACAATAGATAGTTAAATTTGATTTCTTACCAGTATTGAATAATGTTTAAAAACCTTTAAAAATCTTGGTGGACATCAAACATATATGTCAGGTTATTACTGAAATTCAGCTTCATTTTTGGGATATATTTTAATCATCAAGGAGTATCTTAAGAACCTCTACACTTCTGATAACATGAAAAGCTTTGTGCTTTCACAGGAGTTTTCACTGAGTTTTAGATTTTGGGAAAGTGTAATATGGTATAACCTATTTTAGTGTCAGCATATCAGTTCCGCTTTTGCTATCAGGTAACAAAAGAGCAGTATTACTTGGAGCTGCTGATTTAAATGGCAAAGCTCTGCTCAGCTGAACCTGCAAAAGTCACTTCTGAATTCATGGCTTTCACCTAGCCACTTTCAATAATACAAATAAATCTGTGTTTGGTGAAACCCTATTGAAATCATGGGAATAATTCTAAGAATTAATTTGGTCCATGTCAATGATAAAACAGTTGCATCCTGTCTACAGTCTTCTGTGGGCTTGCTGTTAGTTGGAGTTAGCTGAAAGGACTTTGAAAGAATCACATATATCTGTCTACATCTTCTCACTTGTTCAAAGAAAGCAAATATTCACTGTTGAGCATTTTTATCTGAACTGTCCTAAGAAAACAGTGCATGTCTGTTTCATGGGAATTGCAGTATATAGTCCCATGCCCTCTTCTTTCAGTTCATTGCCTTTTTTTAGCTTTTATCTGTTTCTTTTCTGGAAGACAGTGCAACTCCACTATACTTCTGCCCAGTTCTGGTACTTGTATTAAATGCACCCTACGATTTGAAAAAGTCTTGCATGTGTAATTTAGGAAGTTCAGGGAGGGCTATAACTGGTACAGTTTTTATCCTTCACATTTCAGCCATGTGTTTCTGAATTTCCCTTCTGAGTTTACTTATGCCTATTCTATTTCATACACATTTCTGGTATGGGGATCAGAACAACAGCAACTTCCTTCTGTCATTAGTTGTTAAATATATCAGAATATATATACATACATATATATATATACCAGAACGTATATATATTCTAGCCTTAACTCTGTGGCAGCTTGTTGTGTCCTCAAACTGAAACATCTGTAGTTTCTGTAGGCAATGAGATGGCTGTGGAAGCATTTAAGAGCAACTAAGCAGAGGCTGGACTGCTGCACCGTAGATTTTTTTTAGCAAGTGGAAGAGGACCTGTCTTGTGAAAAAGTGAGAAATCAGCAACTAGGTTATCTTTCTGAAGCCATTTTATAATGTGATTGTGAGGAGACGGCACTGTGCCTCAGTTACTCCATGTAAAACCGACGAGTGCTTCACTGGAGTGTTTTAATGAAGCTTTCATATTCACAGATTACCTAAATGTAGTAGGAAAAAATTAAATCTGCATTTGTATGGTGCTTCATTGGAAAGGCTTATTGGCACTGTAGCCAAAACTTCTCTTTTAAGAGACAATGATTTACCTGAACAAAGACAGCTTTCTTTTCTTCTTTCCTTTTCAGGAAAACATATGTTATAAAAGTTGGGTAGTTTTGTTCCAAAATCAGCAAGCAAACAAGTAATAAACAAAAAGTGACTTTGTACAGAGAGATTTGTGTGTAACTAGAATCAGGAATATCATTGTTACAATAGTACTGAGGCCAGAGAGGAGATCAGCTTACTTTAGCAGAATAGTAGGGGCTAAGATGCTGCTATAGCACCAATCCTCCTCTCCTTTTAATCTGGATTTGTAAAATGGACACTAATTTAAGTTCTTTGGCAAATGGAGGCAGAATACATCGTCTGTTTGGATCACTGGAGGATTTTTTCTTTTTAAAATCAGAAATAGCTGTTTTTAGCTGTTTTTATTTAATAATAAGTACAAGCACAGAGCGAAATGCTCAAGTTTGGATGAATTAATTGCTTCAGGGGATCAGGAAAAGACCTAGCTAATTTTGTGTCTAGTTCACTGTATAAAACTAGTTTGACATGATGGCTAGTCCAGTTTTTCCCAGTCTGGGAGATATTAGAAACTGGGGCTTCCTAGGGTGCTGGACCACAACCCAGCAGTTCTTTGCATTTACCCTGACATCTATTAAGCAGCACTGACTGATATGGTATAGGGCTCCAAGTGGACACAGTAATCTTCTTTCAGTGAGTAACTGTTGGATCCAGGGAGAAGCATCCACCTCCATTACAAATTGCAAATGCATTCCAAAATACAATTGCAGTCACTTGACCCTCAACAGAAAGCTGGGGGACTCACTGAGTTATGGCATTAAACTGCCCTTTTTCAAACAGCTGTGCTAGGTATCCTGCTAGAGAGGATTAAGGTATGTGTTGGGGGATGTCATTAGTCTTCCCTGTGAGAGAAATTTGACTCGCAGTGATGTTTTACTGGTAATTTTAATCAACACTGAATTAACTTTTGGAGAAAGAACAAAGAGATGGTAAATGATGGATCAAAGACATAGATAGATATAGATATGGTTAGAAATAAACACTTTTAGTGCTTTTTTCCAATGTAGTAATTCTTGGACAAAATCTAAATTACATTCTTTGGGGAAAAAAATGGCAAAAAATCCATGACACTTTCTTCAAAATCTCACTGCAAAGAATGCCTCTTGATATTTGTACTTCAAACTGCGGCAAGTTAAAAGAAGAGTACTTTGTCTTTGCCTGTATCACAAGCCATCTTGGGAACTGAAATGTAAAGAAACCTACAAATTTAGCAATGCCAGAAGGAAAGTCAATATATTCTTTTGAAAGGAAGGAGGAAGAAGTAGTGACATGCATTAAGATCTGCATGCACAAGTGCTGTAACAGTTGTGCCTCACTTCATTGCACCCAGAGCTTTTTGCATACTTTCTCACACTGGTTCATGCAGGTAGTTTTAGGGAGAAAGGTCATTAATCATCTTTTCCCACACATTTTTTTTACCTACTTGTTTGCAGGATATTTTTGAAGTATGCTATGCTATTTTTTTTTTCTCCTACGGATTGATTCATTGTGTTTGTTTAGGCAATGAATACACAGAAATTGCATTGAAGAAATTGGCTGCTCCTCTGAAATATTCCAGCAGCAGAGGCTCTGTGGCCTCTCCAGTGTACTCCAGTGCTTCACACTAGTGAGCTATTCAAGTTCTCTGAAACATACTACATGAGTAAGCTCACTGACACCAATGGGTTTAAAGGGACTTGAAAATTAAATATAGAGCATTTGCTCCACTGTAGCTGATAAGTGTCATACTATTCCTTGTTCAGTAAGACCTGAATATTTGATAGATTATTTTTTAAGTGGTATTATTTCTGAAACTGGGAAATCCAGCAAATTCCACAAATTGTGCTCTGGAACACTGTCTAAACGCTTTCTTAAAAGTACATCATTTCCAGTATTAATTGCTCTTATAGTTTACAACATTTCAACCATCCACCTGGAAGAAAGAAATTAAGTCATGTCAGTTGAATAGTAAATCACCTGACATTATTAGAAAAAAAGTGGAAAAATATTAGATGAACAGACTCTGGGTCAAAATTTCTTTCAGTCTGTCTAACAGATTTTTAAGCCCTGTAAATACACATTTATTGTAAGTCAAAATTAGTTTATGAGCTATCTACATACAGAAAATTGGCTGTCTTTAAAAGTGTATGTATTCAACTTGAGATTAGGAAAAGTGGCATTCCCTTGTGAAGTGAATCTAACATCCCAGTTGTTCAGTGGAGATAGCCCTGAATGTATACTAGTTACACCAGGTTCGCCAGTTTACTAAGTCTACTAATGTAGCCTCCTAGAAAACTAGATGGAGAGATTGCTGGTAACTGACTGTACTATACAGAGTCATGAGTCCTGTCCTCAGCTCAGCAAAATAGCTTGTATTGGTGGTAACCCTTTTTTCCCCTGCTCTATCTTTCACCATTGAGCTGCTTGGAGATTAGATAATATTTATCCAACTTAACCTTTTCCTTTGTAATATTATCTCAGGAATGGAGAATAGTTTTATTTCTTTTTGCTAATCGTTTAAAAATGATGGGTCTAACATATTTATAATAGCTTGCTTTAGAAGGGTGGGACTATCTGTGCTTAAGTTTGGCTCACGACTATTCCTTTAGCTAGGAAACATCCACTTAAGAGTAGAGTTAGCTGAACTGAAATCTTTTCTGCTCACCAGCACTATTACTACCTGTGACTGACAGGAAAGTGTGAAGCTTAATGGAGTAATACAGTATCTTCTTCTGTATGTCACTGAAACTGGCTTCAAATCCCAACTACTGTCTTCAAACCTTTTCTTTGCATTCTTTCCAATTCATGTCACATGGATCACATTAGTTTTAAATAAGGGAATAATTGTTCTATGTACAATCAAGATTCAAAGTGTTTCCATGCAGGTACATTTGAACAATTAAACCAGATTACTTGTACAAATGCAGCAGGTCATCCTGACCTACCTTTTAAGTCTGGGGAGAACATTATTACTCTGAAATCTGTGGAGAGCACTAACCCAGCACAGTTAAATAACATTATAATGAAATACAGAGCAATTAAGCTGTAATGTTTAGCTGCTCCAGCGCTGCACCAGGGTACCGGGCCATGTTCGAAGTTGTTCGGCCACCACGGTGCACTGGTCCAGATGCAGGTCACAGAATCACAAAATCCTGGCTAGCAAAACACACTGCTTGCGGACTAAGCCCACCCTTCACAGCACAGTGCTGCAATGGGACATGTAGGCAATAGTCACTTCTCTTTAACTGCATGATATTTTGCTCCACGAACCAGTTCGCTGAAATCAGAAAGACAGCCTGGCTGGTAGGGTGCGACTGACTGTGAAGTGGGCAGCTTTGCAGTTGGCTGTTTGCACGAGGATATGGGTTTTGTGCGTGTGTGTGCAGAGAAGAGCTGCTGATATTATTAGACATGCATGGGGCCAGACTCCCCATTGCCCTGCACCTTGTGTAGTCACTCAGGTGGGTGGAAAGTGCCTGTAAAGTGGTCTCAAATTCGAACAACACCATTTTTCAGTAACTGTGCACAGCTGTAGATGACTATATGAGGTATGAAACATTCCTCTGTGAGCTGCTAGTTAAAATATAACACAACATTTAGTTTTAATGTATTTTTTTAGAGTACTGCATCTTTTCAGCTTGGGGAAGCTTTCTGTTATATCACAACCTACTATGTCAGAGAATGTGAGGGACAGGCTTATGCAATGTTAAGAGTACATGAAAGTTTCAGCAGAGGAATGTGGAAATGCCCTGTCCTCAGCCTCTCGTTAAATGCCAAGGAGTAGGAATCTCCTTCCAGATACCCAACACAGCTCTGAAGCATGCATTTGCATCTGGTTTTGGTGTGCGCACGGCTGGCAGCAGCCTTGGCTGCTGGTCTCTCCTCCCTGCTTTTCTTTGCACTTGCGTGGCAGTGCAGAGAGTAACGCAGATGAGAGGAGCTCCAGCTGCAGACCAGCAGAGGACACCTGAGGCCCTGCTTTTCAGTACACGCAGAGTCCACAGTTCAAGTTTTACAGTTGCTTTCAGTTGCAATATATTTTATCTCCACTCATGGTATCCTGCACAGAGATGGTCATAAGCAGCCCATAGGCAACTGTCCTGTGTGGGATTCTCTTTATCTAAGTTCAGCTCTCCCAGAATTAGGTGGCTCTTCTGAAGTGGTCAGTTTGTCTGTCTCTCCTGCCAAAGAAGAGATCTATTCCTTTTTGAAGGGCAGTTCGTGCTCCCCTAGGGAAGGTGGAAGTAATAGTCCTCAGGCAATGTGTGACCTGCAGGAGGAGCCTGGTTGGCTGACTTAGACTAAAAAAATTGCCTTCTTTAATGAATCCTACTTTTTGAGAGAATCCAGAGGTCTCTTCTGGTCTCCACCCATGTGAATCTCAGCCAGCACTACTATTTGAGTCCTCAAACTGATGAAACTGCTTTGTTACCTATTTTCAAAGCGAGAACAATTCTTAGAAAGGGGTTAATGACCTTTTGTTCTCCTGCACTCACCATCATCTGGGAGATATTAAGTTCCTTCAAGTCCTACTTATTTTATAGTACTAAGATTTCTCAGCATCTTCTTGCTCAAAAATCCAGTCAGCCTTTGTTCTGACTTGTTTGAAGCAGCCACTTTCATAGCTAACCATTTCCTAATACCTTCCTTTTTCCAGATACCCTGGTAAAGTTCCATTGACTTATCAGAGGTTATGGCTTGGTCCATAAAATTTTAGACAATTTGCACCTTGCCTTTTCATTTGGGAATTGAGGGCTAATGAAATCCGAATAATATTTTTCACCACTAGATCTCAAATAACAACAAAACCCTCATGAAAATCTTTAATACAGTTCAGTTCTGGCTAATACAAACTGTTAGTTAAGGATGGGAAAAAGGAATAAATCAGAAAGAAATATTGGTAACATATTCCTGTTGTAGATACAATATATAAAGATTGTACTTGCATACCTTGGAAAGGAACTTGTAAAATCAAGATACAGTTCAATATTAGAAACGGTTATGTTCAACAGATCTTTCCCACATTCCTCAGAATGGAAAAAACCCAATGGGTTTGGTTTATTAATTTTTAAATCAAGGAGTTCTGAATAATTAAGGAAGTGGTGCTGTTAAAAAGTGGTATATGCAAAGGAATGAATGTATTCTTGGAGTAAACAGTACTTTATACAGCATGAAGGAATTTATTGCTTGAAAATGTGACTTAGATAGTGATATATATTTGAATAGCTAAAAATATTAATAAAAGGGTCATATAGGGTCATACAAGGAGAATGTGGCAAAAATGAGAATAAAGTGCTATTATTGAAATTGGAAACAGAAATATGGTTCTGATACTTCAAATTAGACAAGCTATACAGAATCTGAATCTTGATGTTCATAAAATATATTTTTATTACTTTGTGAAAAACAAAAATTATTAGTGCTAGACAGCCCAAATCATGGCATCCAGCATTACTAATGACTTCTCAAAATCTTCACTTCTTTTCCTTAACTGTAAGATTAGCTGTTTCTCCCCTTTTCAGTCCCCTAGATCATTCCTGTAGATCTTTAAGGAACAACTCCCTGCTGGAAAATGGGAGTATTATCTCTCAGATTTCCAAAATGTTTGAAAGAAATATGTGTTTATAAAAATATACACCATTTTTAGCTCATAATTGAAACCGAATGAAAGTAAGTATTGGAGGAACTGGTGTTAACAAAGTTAACTTTGAACAAATTGAATAAAACAGAAGAAAATGATAATATGAGTCCCTGAAAACAGAAACTTAGCACACCCTCTCTGCCTGAATCGTTTCAAGAGAACTGGATTTTAATAAGACAATTCTTGAAATAGTGATAAAAATCTCCATTGATCACTAATGAAGATGGTAAGAAAAATATACCAATATATACCTAAGGAACATACCAAGGGAAAAAAGGGCCAGGGGAAAAAAAAATCAACAACAGCAGAGAAATTCATGCATTAGAAAAGATCTGAGACAAAAATCTATAAAAAAGCCTATTAAAACTAAGCAATTACTGGTGAGAGAATAAGCTGTGCTGGCTTTCTTTATAATAGCTCAAGTAAAATAAACATTTAAAAATGCTACTATTCAAAGACTCTGTTCATCTGAAATGTTTGAACTTTCGGGTAGGAGGGAGAAACTTTATAAGTTCTGCAGCTCTGCACTTGTCTGCTGATCCTTATCATTTGTTTAACTATCATACTGCAAATGTAACAGTCATTTGGATTCCAGCTTTGTGCATCAGGATAATCCCTGCTCAGAAAGCACAGGCTTTGCTGAGGCAAAGTTCCAGTTCCCTCCAGCTTTGCTCGTGGCAGCAGCCCTTGCAGAGAGTCCTCCGAGTCCTCAGCCATCTCCAGCTGAGAGGCAACCTTTCTTTGGCCGGCTAGTCAAAATTTTGTAAATCCAAGGGAAGAAAATACCTGATATGCAATGGAAATATGCTGTTGGAAGGAAAATATTCCACCTTCAGCTTAATAGAAAGGGAGTATCCAGCCAGCAGATCATTCATATGAATGACTTGTGAAGCAGTCTGAAAAAGCAGTTCTTTTAAAGCTCAAAGTATTAAAAATTTGCTTTGTTACTGAACAGTGATAATAGAAACCTCTTCTCTTCGTTGGAATATAAATACTTTATACACGAAGAAATGTATTTATTTACACACTCCTATTTACACTCTTATTTAACTCTCTTTATATTTCAGGATTTTTAAATCTCCATAAACAACAGGGAGCAGCCACTATAACTGTATGGGAATGGTGCCTTTTCTTATAAATTGCTCTTCTGTGAGCTTAGGCTTTGCTGATGTTTGGGAAAAAATGTTATCCTAAAATTAACCGCCTGACAGCATTAATGAATTGGTTAAGAAATGAAGATTTCCCATGGAAGTCATATATTTCTGGAGGCCTCAACAGACTTATTTATGTATTTAACATTAACGAATCTTTGGATCAGGTACTAAAATGGTCATTAGAGCAAAGCCAAACTCTCAGAGAGCATCCTAGGAGGAGAAGGAAGGAGATTCTCTTTTGGGGATGCTCATTCTTCTAGTCCCAGGGCTGGGACACCTCTGAAGCGCAGCCCTGGTCTTGGCATTCCTGTTCAGCTCCTCCTCTGTCGCCCTCCCCAAGTCCTGTCCTTGGTGGCTGTGATGGAGGAGGGCCCAGCAATCCGAACAGGTCTGCAAAACTGGCTCAGGCTCATGATTATTTATTAAGTCTCTATTCTAGGGTGACCAGTGCCCTCAGGACATGTTGGTGGCCTCATTTTCAGTTGTCCTCTGTCTGTTGTTGTCTTTTACACAGAGCAAAGTGAACACAAGAGCAGACGGATCTGCTTGGACCAACGGCCCTTCAAACCTCGTGGACAATTGCAGCTGTCCAGCAAGGAGTGCAACTGTTCTCACACCAAACACCACCACCTATTGGGCATTACTTTCTCAGCTTTCAGTCACCTATGCCTGGGACGTCCTGGCCAGTGGGGGTATCTTTATGTTTTATAGTCTTTAATGTTGTTTTCTTTTATGAACCTTTTGAAGCCTTTGGGATCTGTGTACAAATTTATCATCCCTAACACCCTGTAGCAATGAGTTCCACCACTTAACAGCACAGCACAGAAAAAGTGTCTCAAATTGCTCTCTTTCAGACCTTTTGGTTTCATCTGCTGTCCCCTTGTTCTCATATACGAGAACAAATTTTCTTTCTTTTCTTTTTCTGTACTGCTCATTATTTTATAGCTTTCAACTAAAATTTTCCCTAACTGTCTGTTTCCAGGCTGAAGAACTGCAGATTATTCTTCCTAGGGAAACTATTCCAGATATCTGACCTTTCATGTCACCATTCTGACAATCAGAGGTTGCCATTTTCTGGTCTTGCTGTATCTTTTTTCAGGAAAAAACCTGCCTACAGTATCCAAGATTCAGGCACGCCATGGATCTGTACAGAGACGTAACAAAATCCTCTATTTTGTTTTGTTCTTTCCCTGCTAATTCCTAAGATCCTAGGGTGGGCTTTTTTTTTCTGTTTCAGTTTTTGAGTTTGGGGTTTTGGTTTTTTTTGCTATGGAATGCTCAGCTATTGTTTTCACAGGACTATTTATTAGGTGAGAGACGTCGACGTTCTCATTTAGTTTTGTACGAAATCATGTTTTGCTAGTAGTGTGGTGGTCAGCCTGTTGTCCTGGAGTCAAATGAGGGGTATGAGCTATTCAGCTGTCTCCTTTGGGACAGCCATAGGTGTTGGCGGCAGCATATATAGATGACCACCGTTGCGGAGATGCCCCCTGGGAGAAGGGGCAGGGACTGCCAAGGCATCGTGGACATCCTGGGAAATCAGGCATTTCTGGCCCACCCTGCCAGGAGGGCAATGAGTGTGTGGGGCCTTGGTGCCTCCAGGGTTCGCATCTGCTCAGCTCTCTCTGCTGTGCAATATTTGTCTGGTGTCTCCCTGCTGGTTTAAGAAGCCGGAGTCACAGCATCAGGACACGTGTGATTACAGATGCCCTGAAGGGTGTAATACTGAGAGAGCAGGGTGGCAGAATTAGACCTGGGTTTTGCACAGAAGTAAATTAAGATGATGTGACCCTCAGAAATCCCAACACAGTCTTCAGTTTATTTACATTTCTTCCTTGTGTTATAAATCTGGTGTTTAACCAGGAGCTCAAGAGACAGGCAGGCCTAACAGGGTCTGGGAGTCCACGCTCAAAGGGCAGCTGTGCTGAAGAGTGACTACAAAACAGCTTACAATCTTGAGTTTGAAAAAATGCCTCAGTATTTTCAAACAGGAATTGCAAGGAAATTCTGCTGTAAAAAGTTTGGTTTTGAAGATACAAATTATAGGCAGCTATTGTTTAACTTTGTGATGCAGTTATGACCATATGTCAACACACGGATGTTCACTATTTTTGTGTTGTTAATTGGAAGGTAGGTAAGTATAAGTTAATTTAAAATTATCCCTCCCCCCAGGCAGTGCACATCCATCATTAACAGAAGGCAAAGGCACCTCAGGGGAGGGGATAGATACAGAGGCTTTAGACAGATTTAATGCATCATATAGGACATTTTTTGAATTTATTTGGTACTAGGTTCTTGTCCTGCAATTGACAAACATGAACTATTTAACATGATTGACAGACATCATACTAAGACTTACATCCTCTGTTAGTGCTATGCCTTGGGGATGCTCAAAAGCCTAGAGAATTTCTGTGGTTTTTTTTAAGAAAACAACATGTTTCTTTTCCTATGAGTAGTGCAACAATCATGATGTGTATAGTTTTTGTATTGGCTATATCTTGCTGTTACAAATAACGGACAATTGTCAGCATGAAGGCTTACAGGAAGGTGAGTCCAAAGACAGGAATTTTAAGTGGATTTGTTTAAAAACCTCACTGTGGACACTCTCATTCAAAATTGAAATGGCTTTGATTCAACTTAATTTAATGGGATTCAGAACTAAAAAAAAGTTCAAATTAACACTGAATGAGAGACCACAGAGAGATTTAATGCATTTGAACTGATGGTTTTAAGAGTTCAGTTAGTCTAATTTCTTTGGAGTGTCCCTAGATACTCAGGACCATGCATTTACACTTCTACTGTGTGCAAGTAAATCTGAATCTGCTTAAGCCAAATCACTTGTTACTCTTTGTCTTCTTTTTTCCTGTCTTAGTGTTTTTATTTGCTGCTAGCCGCTGCCACTCTTCTCCTGCCTCCTCTCTATTTTCCCTTCAAGCTAACCCTGCCATTTTACTCCTTCTAGATCATACTGTCTCATAAATTCCCATGCATCTGAAGAACTTTGGTTAGGCTAGTTGTGTGCCCCTACTTTTAAAATTTCTTTGTGAATAATTACAAAAATGTGTGTGTGTGTGTGTGTGTGTGTGTGTGTGTGTGTGTACTATATCTTCCCGTTATTTTATGGAGAATCTGCAATCTATCAATGAAAGTAAATTTATAATATGAGAATATTATTGGTATTGTTGAGATAATTTGACAGTGTAGTAGCTGAATGACTGGCTGTTGCACAGCTCTCTGTTAAACTCAGTCCCTCTGTACCTGCTGGTACTGTTCATGTTCTTACAGGTGTGCAGTAGTGTAAATTCTTGCCAGAAGAGGGGATTAGGTTTAAAATTTCTTCCCCAATTCTAAACATGACATGGCTTTGTGGTTTTTTTTTGTTTTAACAAAGAAGGGGGAAAAAAAAGTTATAAAGCACCTCATTTATTTTATGATTTCATGTGCTTTTTGAAAGCACAGTTTTGGAGGAAGTTGCTTTTAGAAATTCAAGGCTGGTGCTTTTGATTCAGTTTTACAGAATGGAAACCTGCTCTTCTTATTGCTCCAAAACAGAATATTTTGGGTAACATTCTGTCTCTTTTGAAGTTAACATTAGTTACATTACCTTTTTAAGAGTTTACCCACTGAATCTTATCTTACTGATACTCAGGCAAATTCCCCATGGGATTGGCTTAAATACATGCAGCAGGATTGCTGTTATATTGTAATCATTGCACATTTTATTTTCCTGTGTCCAGAAGACATTATTTTGTAAGGAAAGCCATAGCATAACAATGCTTTATGGTACTAGCCCACCTTTGGTTACTCAGAAAATTCCCAGCCAGGGCTCCGCCACTGCTGCAAGAGATGTACTGCGCATACAGGAGCACTCTGCAGGCTCACAGGGGCACGCGACGTGCATAAGAAGAAATCAAACCTGCTCAGCATCTCTTCTTGCTCAGAAAAGTCCATCAGTTTCAGCAGCTTTCTTATTGCAGTCCTGGGCAAAATGTTAGCTGTTTCCTGCTTTGTTGGATAGGAAGGGCCAAAAAACAATTTGCCAAAAGATGAGTGGTAACAGCAGCGTTGGTGGTGGTGTCGCACAGTCTGCATTGTGTCCTTCTGTCCTCAGGATCACTGACAGCATTCACTTGACGAGGATGTTATTTTCTACATAGTAAGAATATCCTTATCATTCCTACAGCAAAACCCATCTCAGTGCTACAGGGAACAGGCTGCAGCAGGAACAGCCCAGCTGCTCTTGCCCGCCCCTGAATTTCCTCCAGTACCTTATCACAGGTCAACTCTGAAAGGCGTATGATATATTTAACCCTTTGCTGTGAACTCCCTCTAGGACTTCCTGGGCTCTTTTCCACTTTGAATGAAAGTGAAGCTCTCCGAGTTTAACTCTTGGATGTAATACAGCTTTGGGGTTGTAAAACTAGCATATCTAGGGTATGTGATTTATTCACCTTTCAGTGTTCATGTTGTATTTCGATCTTAAGCTTTTGTATTGCTGCACATCATCGTAGTACTGAAACACCTTCTGTATAGAATTAATAATAATAGCAAAAAATATCTAAGTGTATTTTATGGTGTTTCCCTCTTTACAACACTGTGAGGAGGGGGGAGAGTGGGTCAAAATGGTGCTTAGACTGGGGATTTTATTTTTTATATTTCTTTCAAGTAATTCATGAGTAGAAAGGGCTGCTAGTGTTGTGTGTGTGGCCTTCCTGCTGGAAGCACTTTTTAATTATTTAAGTAATGCAGGACTTGGCTCTCATTAATTTTCATGAATATTTTACATATATTGTGAATCTGGACTGGAAAGTGGCAAGGATAAAAATCAAAAGAAAACACAGATCTGACTATATTTTCAGGGTCAAAATGACTAAGACAGCAGTTTTGTGCATGTACAGGCTGAAGATGGGACTACCAGGTAAGAAGAAATCTAAGAAGGTTTTAAACATTGTGTCATATAAGACACCTAAAGTAATCTCCTATTGTTATGGCTAAATTCTCCTTTCTACTATTGAGACAATGTGTGGCAAAACCAGCCCAAGATCTACATTACTTTCAGTGGGAAGTCTTGCTTAAAATTAATAGAGCAGTAATGTCTTGAAGGACTGAAGAGATAGCATGTGGCATTTGGGAATAATTTACTGAACATAACCCATGATCAAAGTCTCACATAACAGACTGTAACTTTAAATTGCCTCAAGAAAGCAGGAGCTATAACTGTTATTTTACTAGTTGTCATAAAGCTGATCAAAAAATATATATCACTTTTGGGAACTTTCAGAGAAAGCCCTCTATTAAGAATTTCCCAGAGTTCAGTTTTGATTTGTGGCTTTTATTTTCCTGGCACTGACTCTGAAGATGTTTATCCAAAACTACCACCTTCTATCACACAAAATAGCCCCGTGAGAGGCTGACATTGCCTCATAAAAACAACCTTATGCTCACAAAAGAAATGAATCTCAAAGAGGACCTAGAACCAAGAGACATGAGGGGCAAGCAATGAACAAAGTACAGACTTCACCTCCCACCCAGAGCTTTGGCTGTGATTAGCGGAGAGCACCTAATCACAAACACGGATGATTAAAGTCTCAGAGAATCTTTTACAGAAAGACAGTTCGAAAGTATTAAAAAGCCCTCAAAACATTATTTCCAACAACAGATACATTACCAAGGCTACCTCCGTCTGTTGAGATAGCCAGTCACAAAATCCTTCAATTCTTATTAGCGCAAACACTTCCGGAAGGCAGTAGGAGCTTTGCACAAATGAAAGCAGAAAGAGTTAAAAAAAAAAAAGGGACCTGCAACAGGTGAATTGAGAAGACACCAAATTATGGGGATTTGGTTTGCCCTCCCATCCTCATAGTCAGAGGTTTGGTAAAACTTCCTCTTTACTGCACAGTTGGCAGGACTGGCTCCTTTTCTTTACATTCCTCCATCCATCACCATGCTTTTCTGAGCATTGCTTAGCTGCCTAGCGAGGATGAGGAGTACTTTTAGTTAACATCCATTGTAGTTTAATTGTGCAAGCACACAGATGCGTACCATTGAAGTCTTCAAATGAAGCTGTGCATCTTTGGCCCGTCTAGGATGGAGCTGGCAAACACCCTCAAATTCAGTGGCTGGGGTAGGAGGAGGGGGCACTGCAGCAGGACAGTCCTTGAGTGGGGGTGGTCCTTGGGAACGACCTAACAGAGCCCTGCGGTCATGGCTTTGGATTTTCCTGCTGTCTTCAGTAGGAAAAAGCCATTAATATTATTAATAGAAATAACTTACTACTGAGTAGTAAGGACATTAGATTTAGAAAGCACAGTGATGAATGTGGCCACCTGGCCTCAGGAGGTAAGTTTGCCCATTCCTCCTAAGGTATTACAAGAGAGAAATGGACCTCCCACATAAGAGCAATTCGTCTGATTCTGGCCAGTTTCTACCAATAACCCTGTGCCAACGAAAGTAACGCGCCCCCTTTGGCGATGCGCCTCTCATATTCCCTTTCAGCACCACCACGCGGGGGGCGCGGGCTGGGGCGAGCGCTCCTGCATCATGTGCGCGCCCGGCCGCGGAGGGGGCGCGGCCGTGGGTGCCGTGTGCTGCTGGGGCAAATTCAATGTAATAGCACCATAAATACGTGTACAGTGCTGAGGGTGCTGTGCTATGTGCTGCTATGGGGGTTGACGAGGGGTGGACTGACGAGCGAGTGGAGAGTTAACAGGACTGAAGAAGTTTGCTAATTGATATGCACAAAGCTGTTGAACAGAAGAGTTAACAGGACTAAAGTCTGCCAACGGATATGCGCAAGGATTGACGTGCGCAAGGCTGTGGAATAGAAGAATTAACAAGACTGAAGAAGCCTGCCACCCGGAATCTGCATGGACCCACAGGGAGGGAGGAAGCGATAGGGAGGTGTTGTGGTCTTGCCTGCTAGCAGGGTCCTCCCAAGCAGACAAACAGACAGTCCTGTGATTGTGAAACTTGCTAAAAGTCAGCAAAAGCGGTGTTTGCCCAGAGCCCCAGCCGTATAAAAAGAGACTTGGGAGCTAGGAGAGTTTGAGCAGGGACGGGAACGTGACCTGACCATCCTCTCCGGCTGGACCATGAGTATCCCCCCCCTCCCCTTTTCCTGGGATGCTGGGTTAAGGTAACTCCTCGAGGTTGAGAGTCCTCTCACTAAGAGAGTGAACAAGAAAGCTTTCAAGCAGGGATAAGCAGTGCTTCCAATTACTAGTGCAGCAACTGACGGTTTTGGGTTATCCTTCCTAAATTAGTAATTGCATTATTTTAATGGATGTTACTAATCCAAGAGCTTGTGTGAGGAAATAAACATATATATTTTTTATTATGTTACTGTCTCAGTCATTGCTATCGAACCTTCATAGCGTGACAGTAACTTTTGGCATAGTTGTCAGGGTAGGATAGGATAAGATAGGATAAGATAGGATAAGATACAGACTCAGTAGGTATATAAGCTAGGGTAACCGGGTAGAAACATTCTGAACTATGTTGCTGCGTGAGTTATTGAGGAGACATGGATGCTGACCCCCAAGCCCTGGGATTGACTGGGCAATGATAATTGGGAAGATGAAGCCTCTGTCATATGTAAGACAGAAGAAATCAGAAGTAACCAAAGAGATGGGAAAGGAAAAGGTGGTATATGTGCCGTCTTAGGGGCCTGTTTACTAGCAGCCCAACAAGCCAACTGGACCCATTGAAAAACTAAGGAACCGTTACAAGAAAAAGTGCAGGAGTGTGTAGATCTTGAAAGAGAATTGGAACAAGAGAAAGAACAAAATCAGAAATTACAAAACAAGTTAGAACTTGTCCTTTTGACAGCAAGGAAGACCCCAAGGCAGCTCAGATTAGAAAGATGTTGGTGGAGGACCCGGGCGACTGGGACAGAGATATATGGGGAAACAGCAGTAGACTGGAGGAGGATGGCGATTTGTACTCTCCAAAACCCTTACCTCTGGATGTGTGGCTGGTTGTGAAAACCGGAACCACGACAGGACCTCATGGGGTAGCGCTAGAACCATGATTAGAACTACCCCTTACTCAGGAGATGAGATGGGAAAACTGTGAGAGAAATACTGCAGGCAACCTACAGAAATGGAAACCGAGTATTTGTGGTGGGTATCCTTAACAGGAGGTGATTGCATAATACTAAGTGAAGAGGAGGTGTCAGGTTATTGGGGACCAGGAGTTTTCCTGACGGGTAGAGTTGGGAATCGCCCCCTCACCTCCTGAGTAGCCTATTGGGCAGGGGGACAAGACCTAATCTTTGAGAATAGGTATAAATACCCACGGTGGGCTTACAGGAGCCATACAAAAGGCGGCTTGTATACAGCAGATATATGAGAGGGGAGCCTATGACGTCCCCACACAAGCCCCGGCAAGCCCAAACAGCCTAACACCCTTCATACAGGGATTGCCTACAGTGTTAAAGCTGAAGCTACAAGCAACATGAGATTGCCTTGTAGCTGCAGAGGCACACAACCATAATAACCTCAGTGCACCCCCCCCCCCCCCCAAGCTACTACCGACATGGGCGGATACCTTGTTAGAAGTGCATCGAACAGCGCAAGAGATGGGGATGGATACCAAACCATGGGAAAAGCGCATTAGACAGGCTACTGCTTCGTATGCCTCGAGGAGAGGACATTCCCCCCCAGGCGGCACAATAAGGAAATGGGGGCTAAACAGGGAGAGAGGGAGAAACAAAATAGGTTGTGGCGACATGCCCTGGCGTTAGGTGTCCCACGATCCATGCCAGATAACCAGAAAACAGAGGACATAGAACAGATAGTGAGCAAACTGGAACAAGTGAAAAGGGGGGGCTCTGCCGTCCGCCCCACCCAGCTAAAGAAATTGGATGCTCCCAAACAGTACCCGGTGGAGCTTTGGAACAGCTAATATCAAGCTTTTGCAAACCTTCCCTGCGCTGCTGCCTAGTAAGATAACTAATGTTAAACAATACCCTTTAAAGATAATCAAATACCAATTATCCCTAACAAGCCTTGTACCAGAAACAATACCGGGCTACCCAAGATCTCCCATTGCAATAGCTGAACCACTCACTGAAGAGTCCGACCTGAATGGAGTGTGGTTCACCAACGCCTCTTCACGTAGAACAGCCATGGGGTGGCAATACAAAGCAGTTGCCTTAGAAATAAGAACAATGGCTTAATTAAAAGACAATGGCTTACTTAAAAGACATGCTCAAGTAGAAAAAGAGAATTGGGACCTACGCATTAACCATGCAGTGCATCTACTTAATAATCGATGGGGAACATTTGGTAGTCCCAGAACCCAGGCCTTTTGCCCTAACGATACGGACATCATTAAGGGTAAACCTGACATTGATCCTGCACCTGGTAAACCAGGACAGCCTGTGATGGTAAAACTGTCCCCAAAATCAGGAGAAAAATTCCTTAATGCCAATGTAGCATTAACAAGCAGGCATTCTCTTTATTATGGCGCTGCATGCACAGGGGATAGCTCCACCCAACCTGCACACTGTATGTTGCCTTAGCCAAAGGTTATATTGCTCTGTTACATACATATGCATTAAATTTCCCAGAATGATTATACATATTCATTCTATTTTCTGGAACTAATTATCATATTTACATAGTCATTACGCATGTGGTCTGACTCTCTGGGGTGCTTCTATGGGGTCTTTGGTGGTCCCTGGTGGTCTCTGGTGGTCCCTAGTGGTTGCTGAAGAAGTGCCTCTTAGTGTCTTTCCATGAACTCTGAGCTCCTTTTCCATGTATGGTCTCGGCTTGGCTCATCTCTTTGTTTGAGAAAGCTGTCTCGTTCCTTATCCTGGTTTCTGCTGGTTTATCTGTACTCCTTCAGGATGTACCAGTCACAGTCCTTGGGTGCATTCTTGTCTGAGGCCCCTGGTAACAGTTCCCCCATTCTCCCCCTTTGAGACAACTTCTTGTCTGAGGCCCTTGGTAACAAAACTACCATAAATTGGAGTAGTCCCATTGACGTTGTCTAAACCCCAAGGACTCCTTGCATGGGAAGCGCTTGATGCCACAGAAAAAAACCCATCGAATCAGTTCTCAGTGGATAATTCCTGATTGTTAACAACTTATCCTGAGGCACCCTGCCTTGAGAAAAATCTAAATGTGTTCTCTTATAGGATACCATATCGAGACTCATGTTCCTACTCCAGATGGCCCTGGTGACAACATTGATCTCAAACCCATGGAGCAGCAATGTCAATATTTGGGAAAAGTTAGCTAGGGAAATACTAAATGCTACTCACTTTTGTCTAGAAGGAGGAACTTTGGCAGCCCAAACTGATGTCTCGATGAGGTCCCGCCACAACACAGTATAATAAAACAATGATAGAAATTAAGGTTGAAGGAATGTTTCCTGCAGTTGAATGTGCTATGATGGTAAATTGTACTGGCAAAACCCGAACATGCCACAACTTTGTGGAAGACGGGCCTCCTCTTAAATGTGATCAAATAACCAATGTAACCTCTTTAACTATGCACATATAGTGCTCCCTACAGGAATGTTTTGGCTATGCAGGGTAAAAGCTTACTCCTACATTCCAGCCAATGCTACTGGTGGCCCCTGTACCCTCCGCTGTTTTAGCATCTATATGGCAAGCAAATGAGATATAGAGGAAATACCTGGGAATCAAAAACGAAAGAGGAGGGAGGCCTCATCCCTCGATGCTGAATGTAATTCAGAAGCAATCTTATTCTCAACATCACAAATCTCAGCTGGAGCATTCCTTACACCTGGGGTGGGAGTTGCTATGAAATATCAAGCTGTAAAAAAGATCGCATGTTCTTTAGCTAAGACTATCAACACCACTTCTGCTACCCTATCAGCAATGCTTAGAGATGTGCAAGCCTTGTGTGCTGGTGTGTTAGAAAATAGAGCGGCAGTTGACTATCTTCTTTTACAACACAACCATGGATGTGAAGAATTCAAAGGCATGTGCTGCTTCAACCTGGGCGACCATTCGACCCTGATTGAAGGGAAGATCACAAACCTTAAATGCCTAGCTTTGGACATTAAACAGCATAATGATAATGGGTTTAATTGGCTGCAAAAATTGTTCCAAAATTATGGACTGTTCATATCAGCTTGGCTCATATCGGGTTTACAAACTGTCATAATAATTGTACTCATGATAATTATTATATGTATTGTTTTTGCCTGCTTGAAAGCTTTAATATTATGCACAATCTTTGCTAAGGTAAATGCCTTAAACACAGGCTACTTGCCATTGCAACAAGAAGACCAAACTCATGACTATCCTTGAGGGGCAAAGAGGGGAGTGTACCACTGTGACTCTGGTCACAGGGTGGACTGATGAGGGGTGGACTGACGAGTGAGTGGAGAGTTAACAGGACTGAAGAAGTTTGCTAATTGATATGCACAAAGCTGTTGAACAGAAGAGTTAACAGGACTAAAGTCTGCCAACGGATATGCGCAAGGATTGACGTGCGCAAGGCTGTGGAATAGAAGAATTAACAAGACTGAAGAAGCCTGCCACCCGGAATCTGCATGGACCCACAGGGAGGGAGGAAGCGATAGGGAGGTGTTGTGGTCTTGCCTGCTAGCAGGGTCCTCCCAAGCAGACAAACAGACAGTCCTGTGATTGTGAAACTTGCTAAAAGTCAGCAAAAGCGGTGTTTGCCCAGAGCCCCAGCCGTATAAAAAGAGACTTGGGAGCTAGGAGAGTTTGAGCAGGGACGGGAACGTGACCTGACCATCCTCTCCGGCTGGACCATGAGTATCCCCCCCCTCCCCTTTTCCTGGGATGCTGGATTAAGGTAACTCCTCGAGGTTGAGAGTCCTCTCACTAAGAGAGTGAACAAGAAAGCTTTCAAGCAGGGATAAGCAGTGCTTCCAATTACTAGTGCAGCAACTGACGGTTTTGGGTTATCCTTCCTAAATTAGTAATTGCATTATTTTAATGGATGTTACTAATCCAAGAGCTTGTGTGAGGAAATAAACATATATATTTTTTATTACGTTACTGTCTTGGTCATTTTTATATATATAAAAATATGTGTGTGTGTATGTATATATCTTCATGTTTACTTATGTATATTTTTATATATAAAGTGGAGGGTGCTGTGTTATGCAGTGTTCTGCAGAATGAAGTATAAAATACAGTATGTGGAGGGCACTGTGTATTATATGCTATTACATGGATATTGTGCACTGCTTAATTGAGTATAGTTGTATCTCTTTTGCTGAGGGGGCCATGTGATGTGCTGTTATGCAGATGGTGTGTACTGCTCAACTAAATGAAGTATGATAACATTTATAGATATATAAAAATATGTATTTATATAAACATAAATATAGATACTTATCTGTTTTAAGAAATAGGAGCCAACAAAGGCTTGACAGCTGCAAGCCTTGCCCAACTGCAAATTCATTTTGGTTATTTGTGTTTGTGGGGTATAACTTCTGCCCCCGCTGATCGTTTCTTTTGGCAGTAGTTTGGCATCACAGCAAGGCTAGCTCAAGTCCCACATCCAGTGTGTGCTTATGGCATGTGGACTGCTGGGTCTTTCAAAGTCTGTGGAAATGTTAACATTTTCTGAGTGAAATTTAGACAAGCCTCGGATGGCATTGCTCCAGGTGCGCTTTAGTGCATGGGTATGTCAGATGGGTGCACGGATTAAGCAGCCTTCGCTGAAGTTAGTTTGCCTTTTTCCTGAAAAGGTGCGGTATGGTGAAGTTGGTTTATTAGTGGGCACAGTCTGGCTTTTAAGGATTAAGGTATAGCTATGTTTGAGGCCTATGGAAGAGTCTTTGTAGGCTCAGAGGCTCATTTTTCAGACCTGAAAATTTACTGTATTGTATTGTATTATGAAAAAATGGTAGAAATTTTTCGCTGTATGTGTATGCCACAGAGACGCTGTGTGGCAATTTATCTCCAGTTGATCATTAGCAACCCAGTGCTGCCAGTGCTGGCCAGCATGGCAGGGCCGGGTGCAGGGCAAAGCTCCAGCAGTGTCTGTGACTCCCCGCCTTGGGCCTAATGCAGGCCCTGTCGCAGTCTCTGCCCCTGCACTTTTCTTTTTTCTCCACTCCTCCCCTTCCCAGTTATCCAAATGAGGCTAAAAATCCTGGAATTTGGGCAATGTGCATTTTTTGTTTTAATTGGAATGTGGTTCTTTGTCACACTAAATGCTTGCTTTGCTTCTTCCTGTAAGAAAGCATGGGGATTTTCACGATGAATATCAATTGCTAGGTTTTTGAAACCTTTTATCTTAACACTGATGTATCTTTTCTGAAGGAACTATGTGTAGTAATAGTACACATATTGTACTGTAGTATTTTCTTTCAGTTCAGGTGCAAAAGGAGAACTGTTCACAGTCACATTAGCATCAGGATTTAGTCAAGCAAACTGTGAATTTCATGTTTTTTCACAGTAAGAAATGAATATGATGTTGAACCACTGAGCTCCGAAGATTTGCTCTTAGGTTAAAGCTTTATATAGAAAGTGAGGTTATATGTCTGGAAAAGTCTGTGCAAATCCAGAAGTGCAGCTCAGGCTTGTGTGATCATGTAGCCTGACAAGTTCCCAGAGCACACAGAATTGGGCTCCATGTTTCCTGCATGGTACATGCATACTTGCTATGCATAAATATGCATATTCTCCAAAAGTCTTTTCTGTGGTCTATTTTAACTGTTCTATTTAAGCTGTTATATTAAGGACTTTGTTCTGGTGACTTCAAAGTGACTTCTACCATTGACTTCATTACCCCAATATTCACTGTCCCTCTTCCCCTGTAAAGCGCAGTCTACTTTTCTGTATGGGAAACTGTCACCTATTTAAAAAACTGTTGAACTGCAGTCAGTAAGTTCTAAAATATTTTTATGTTTTCAGAAGAGAAGTTGCAGAAGTGTAATTCATACTGCAGTGGGTCTGAAGGCCTGGCAGCTATGTTGCACCCTCCTCTCATGAGATGCTATGCTGGATCCGCAGGGACCACTGGAGAATACAGGAAGAAACTGTGTCCCATGGACACGTCAGAAAAGAGGGGCAATGTTCAGCCTCCCGGTCCTTCAGAGCTGCTGGAAAGTGCAGCCAGTTCAGGATCCCACTCTTCCTCAGACATGACATTGGGAAATGAGCACGTGTAGCCCAGGACTCTCAGCAGCTCTGGCACCAGGCTTCTTACAGCCACTTGGAGACAACAGGATCCCACTGAAATCTTCACCAAGGTCTTCCCAAGCCATAAGCGGAGCAGGCTGGAGAACATCCTGCAGTTCTGCAAAGAAGATGTGGTCCAAGCCATAGAGCATGTCCTGAACTGGGAGAGAGCACAGGTGAGATGCCAGAGACATGGCAGGCCCACCTGGATCTGGATGTGGTGCCTTGCAGAAAGCCTCCGGCTTTATCTCAGCTGGGTCGGGTGTCAAAGCGCCTGGGAGCAAGTCAGCTTTTTTCTGCCTTTAAACCATCTTGCACTCACACGGCACTGGAACAGATCTCTGCAGCCCAGCTCCTGGGACGGGGATCAGACCTCTGCAGCTGGCATATTCCCCTGGAGGAGGGCTGTCTGTGTGTGTGTCGCTCTGCTTTGCTGCTGGCCTTCGTCCCCTTCTGTCTTTCCACCCAGCTGTGGGCTACCCCTTTCCTGCAGTGCTTAAGGATGCTCTCTGCCTTCCCAATGCAGGGCTGATTGCCTGCAGTGGAATTTATTTGAGGCCAAATCAAGAAAACCTGTAGTGCCCTCTGCATAGCCCTGCATGCGGTGCATATTGCAGATATGCCAGCATGTTTGTATGTGGACTAGCACAGCTGGCCTCAAAGAGCTTTGCTGCATTTGGCAGAATATTAGTTTAAATTGAGAGAACATTTTTAGTTATTTTCTGAAATTATTTTCATGTAGAAGAATGTCTTGAAAAACTGAAAATTTTGCTTAGGAAGAAAAAAATAATATTAAGTATGTATTTTTTCAATCCAAAAACCTGCTGTGAGGAACTTCTTTGTAAATCAGCACTGACTTTTAAAGCGGAGATGTAAATCTCAGTTTAGTTTTTATGACATCTCTAGAAACTTTTGAATCTGAAACAAGTACTTTTTTATGAACAGAAATGGAGAATTGGGTTCTAAGCAAAATCCAATGAACTAAAACATCTGATTTGTCTTTTCCTTTTAAAAATATTCAATAATCAAATTTATTGACTTAATTGTGTTTCATTATTGGTAATGGTTAGTAAGACAAAGATTTAGAAAACAAGTTCCTGTTATTTGGTTTGTGAATCTGTAGCTTGTCAGTAAGATGAGCAGCCTGATTTTCTAGGACTGTCATTGCAGTGACAAGAAGCTGCTGATTGTTCAGTGTTTTATGAAAATTATATGCTTCTTTTAAAAGGTATTTAAGTCTCATTCTGTAGATACTCTTGTTCTCCTAAATATTCTGTCCATGCTTCATTATATACATTGAGCACTTGTGAACTCACTGGGTTTGAGCTTCTATTTTGGTAAGTTTGGGTTAGTTTAGCTGAAGTCAGTAAAGCAGTGTAACATTAGAGCTCTGGGCATTCTGTTTGTCTTGCATTAAACTGAAAATGTGTAAGACTTTTCAGGATCACAAATTAAATATGGCTTTAGGCGATTAACTTTTGGCTTTAAAAATTTAGTATCTTTAAGTGTAAGACATAAATCAGCTTCATAATCTGATCTGAAGAATAGCCATGATGCTGTGTTTGATTAGAATCTGTACTTTGAGGTATGTTTTAGATTTTTTTCACATGTATCAAATTATGTGAGCAAGTACAAGATTTTAAAGCATTTTTCTATACGCTGTATTGTGCACTGGCCTGTGGCTAAACCTTGGAAAGAACTACGGAAAGTGAGCGCCATCTCCTGTCCATCCCAGTCCATGAGGAATGTTTTAACCAGAGTGAAGATGTGTTTTACACTGATTTTCAAAAATTTTCTTCCATTATTAAGCTATAGATTTCTGATTTGATACTGGTTAGATTGCATACAGAAGTGTGTTGCAAAAAGCATAATTATCAGCAAATAGGGTTGACCCAAAAGACTTAAGTTTGCGTTCTACTCCTTCTCTGTAATGTTCCAGCTGGCCTTAGCTGAGCTGCAGCTATCGGAGGAGATCCCCATAACTAGTGAAAACCCTCTTAGATATGATGCTTCAACTTGTGTCAGGCTAGTATTCACTAGCTGGTATTCACTAGCTATACTTCACTTTGAACATGTGATCAGTCATCTTTAGTGGAACTATTTGTGTGAATTAAATCACATGTTCATAAGCTACTACAAGACTTGAGATGCAGAATTACATTTTCCCTAGAATTGTTAGGCATTTAAAAATCACCATGCTTTCAAGGACAGTTTGTTTTTCTTCTTCCAAAACAAGAGTAATAGGGATAAGAATAGGGGGGATAAGAACAGGGGTCTGTGACCGTGTTTGAGTGCATGTGTGTACCTAAAAGCTTCCCTTAAAATCAATGTTCATTTTATTTGATTTGTTTTCATCAGTTGGCCATTTAGTGTCTCAGTCAAGTGTCAGGAATTTTCTAAATGTTCAGAGGACATAGGTGAGGTTTGGCAAAAGCAAAGCATTAACGGTTATTGTCAGAGTCCAATATTCTCTGATGAGGTTCTTTTAGATATTCCACACATGGAGGGTGTGACCACAAGGTGGACAAGAGAGGGTTGGATAGCGGTGGAGAGAGACACTCAAGGTTCATGAAGGGTTAAACAGGATAGATTTAATAAAGGACTTTTACACTTCAGATTGCACAGGGAGCCCCAGGAACTGTGCAGAGGGGTCACCAATGGGAGGCTGCGGGAGGCATAGGTCGGATGCACAGGTCGGACACCCAGGTGGGGCTTGACTCGTCTTGTCCTGAGGGCCCCTTAAATTTGCTAGTACTATTTCCTTATCTCAGCTGTGCTAACCTTGAGTAGCTACGGTCCAGGAAGCAGCTAAACATTGTTGACAAACCGGAATATGCATGCCTGGCCCTGATGGGAATTTGGTCAGTGTGTAGTTTCACATGCTGGGGCCGCTACCACGTACTCTGCCAGTCACTGACTCTTCGCCAGGTCTTCCACAGATGTTCTCATTACACTCCACCCCTGACTGACAGAGATGTGGTATTGGGGCCACCAGTGTGTGGACAAGGTTCAGACATGCCTTTCTGGTATTAGCCTAACCAACAGCTAAGGTGTACAAGCAACTAAATCATAGTGAATATATATATAGAAAATTATAACATATATGCACACAAAACTAATCAGCCCAGCAGACCAGGAGCATAATGTGTTTTCCCCATAGTCCTAAATTCGACAACCATGACGACAGTCACTTCCAGGGGCTGTCCTGCGCTGATTCTTAGGACTTTACATCATGTAGTACTTGAAATAGGCTCTTTATCTTGTGGATGTTGGGTTCGATGCTCTCACCGCAGTTCTGTTGGTATCCCAGCTACTGTCAGTGTACAGGGCTGGGATGGAGAGCAGCAATGTTGTGGCTCCGCTCGGCATATTCATCAGGTCTCAGTTTTCTGGGGAGAGTCTCCTAGAGGGGACATAGACTGGGGCGCTTCCGCCTTTGATTAGTACCAGGTGGGTGTCTCCTGGCCCATCACCAATGATTTCCTCTTCCGACTGTTCGGGTTTAGCTGGATCATGCACCCACACAGTATGTCCTGTAGACTCAAAACCACCTGGTTGCTGGGTGAACCACAAGGAATCTATTCTTGGGTAGTGGAGACCCCTGTCTGCTCACATATCAGTTGGGTTATTTGGTCTCGCTGTGTACATCGCAGGGATTGAGATCCAGTGTAATGGATCACAACTTTCACCTCCTCAAGGCCGTTTGAATCAATGACCCCTGCAACGATGTCCACCCGCCCTGGAGAGCTAAACTATTACAGGGCACCACACAACCACAATACCCTTGAGGTATGGTGATGGCCAACCCCATACTCACAAGATGACAACTCTCTGGTTCTAGGGTTATTTCTTTGTGTGGCAGTCGCAGACCCAACCCTGCACTCCTAGGCATGGCTCACACGGGGAGGTAGGCTTGGGGGTGCAGCTCTAAGCACACACAGCCGCTCGACGGATTCCCCTTTGAAATGAGCAGATGGCATAGAGCCATGCGGTGGGTGTTCATTGAGGCAGACAGTTGCCTGATGAACGTTTTTGCTCCAGCCTGTGAGGGTACCAGTAGGGGACACTTGCGCAGCTGCTCTTTGAGCAGCCTGTTCATTCGCTCTATCAACCCTGCCCCTTGCGGATGGTAGGGTATGTGATATGTCCAGGCTATTCCTCACTCTCTGGCCCAACTTTGAATGTCATTCCCTGGAAAATGAGTGCCCTGATCACTTTGGATTTCCACCAGGGAACTATATAACCCAGTCAAGTCTTCTAAAGCCTTAATGGTGTGAGCCTGGGTAGCTGTGGTGCAGGACTGGATGTACAATAGACCGGGGCAGGTATCTACAGTGGTCAGGACATATCCATGCTGCTGACTTTCCGGTAATGGCCCAATATAATCAATTTGCCACACCTCCTCAGGCTTTTGTCTTCTGCAGATATAATGCTTTTTGGTCTGCAACTGCTGTGGAGCTAAGCGGGTACAACGGGGACAACGCTGCCTGGTCTGTTTTTGTGCTGCTGGCAGCTGACCCTCCGTGCACGCTGCCAGCAGGGCTGTGAGTGTCACGGGTCTCCTCCTGCGCTCTCCCGGCTGCTTGCCACGGTCCCCCACCCCCGGGGGCCATGCCCGGCACCCGCTCCACTAGGGAGGGGGAAACCTTTTGGTTTTGTGCTGCAGGGTGCAGAGGGTGCAGCCTGGGGTCCTGGGGCAGAGCCCCCATCCCACCGAGCTCCTCTCTAGTGAAATAAACTGCCTCCGCCCCATCATCCCACAGCCCTTAACAGCCATGCTAACAACCCTTCACGGGGCTGCTGCTGGTAGCGCCCATGCATGTCCCGCTGCAGCTCTGATGCTTTAAAATCATGAGCAGTTGTGGTCCCTTGCAAATTGGCTGCGCTTGGGCCGGTGAGCTGCTGCTCTACCACTGGCCGGGCAGCTGCCTCCCCCTCTTGCTTGATGTCCGACTCCGAGCTTGACAGCTCATCAGGGTCCCAAGTTTCCGGATCCCAATCCGCTTTTATCACCAATGCCTGCACAGCCAGGAGATGGACTTCTCACTGTCCCCCACGCCCCATCACCACCGGGGATTTGCAATGCGGGCAGCCAAAACAGCACACCGGTGCTCCAGCTTCTTGGCTCGACCTGCGGTTGCAGCTGCAACCTCTCGGGACAGTTGGCAAGCCTCCTTGGTGGCTTTGAGATGCCTGTTTCGCTGGCACTGTGGCAGCAATGCCTCGTCCAGGGTGCGGAGCCCAGTCAGTAGGACCTACCCCAGATCCCCTGCTGCCTTTCGCACCGCCAGCCCTGTTTTTTCCAGCTGGAGCTTGGAAACCAGTTGAACGAGCCGCTCTGGGGTTGCCCCCGGCTCACTCTCCAGCTCCGGCCGTGCTGCGGGGGCAACCCACCCCACCAGCTTGCGAGCCATAGGTGCCCACCAACCTGCAGCAGGCCACTGAGGAACGTGGTTCCCCGCCTCCCCCTGAGCCTTTCGCCCCCAAAGAGGCATCTCCACACCAGTATCCTGCCGACTGTGCCAAATGTGACTGCAAGGTGGGCAAGAGAGGGTCGGATACCGGTGGAGAGAGACACCCAAGGCTCATAAGGGTTTAAACAGGATTGATTTAATAAAGGACTTGCTTACTTACACTCCAAATTGCACAAGGATTCCCAGGAACTGCGTGGAAGGGTCACTGATGGGAGGCTGCTGGAGACATGGGTCAGACACATGGGTCAGACGCCCAGACAGGACTTGACTCGTTGTATCCTGAGGGCCCTTTAAATCTACTAGAACTATTTCCTTATCTCAGCTGCGCTAACCTTGGGAGACTACTGTCCAGGAAGCAGCTAGAGGTTGTTAACAAACCGGAATGTGCATGCCTGGCCCTGATGGGATTTTGGTCAGGGTGCAGTTTCATCACACGCTGGGCCTGCTACCATGTACTCTGCCCGTCACTGACTCCTTGCCAGATCTTCCGTGGGTGTTCTCACTACAGAGGGTGTAATGTTTAATCAGAATTTACTTATTTGAAAATGTTTGATGTTACATGGGATTTTTAAATAAGTAGAATGGTACAGCAAATACTGAAATCACAATACAAGTGTAAGTTACACTTAGAAAAATGCAGCAACTGCAATACACAGTTCAATCACAATACCAATGCGATCCCCGTTACTGGTCTCTATAATATGCTCACCATCATAATGCTGAGTGTCCCCAGTCGACAGGAAGAAATACATGGGTTGAGGCCAATTCAAGCCTGCTATTGTCTTCAAAATTCTTTTGTTAGTTGTTCAGGTTTTATGCTCTATGTTGGGCTGAGCTATGCATACACTCCCCTCATGTTGGTCTGGTTATCTCAGGGAGACATTCACAGTCTTTGGATGAGCTCAGGGAGAAACATTTACACCAGTTGATCCACTCAGCTGACACAGCTGCTTATCTAAAAGAAAGATCACCCTCTGGTCCCCTTTGTCTTGAGATAAAGTCAGCTCTCTGTGCAACAATTGTCGTCAGTCATACCCTACATTGTTCCTCAGCTTGATGGGCACCTCACCCTTGCCCATCTCCACTGCGCCTTCTACTGTAGGGGTTTATTGGTCAGTCACAGGTAATGGAAAATGAATATATTTAATAGAATACTTGTTAAATTGCATTTTTAAAAATGATTCCATTTTACTAAAGCATGCAACAATTTATTTGCAGCAGAAAGTTTGAGAATACCGCAGGGATGAGCTGTTTTTTGGTGTTAACTTACTTTGAAGACACAGTAGATGTTCTTACTTAAATTAATTTTCTGATGTTTTAGGAAACAGGACAGTTCAGAAATACACTTAAGCGTGTGCTGTGGGAGGGATGGATTTAAAGACATGCTCAAGTGCTTTTTCCTACAGTGGATCCTGAAACCCCAAGTTATTGGTCAAGTTATTTTTTTTTTCTGTATTTCTGATATTATTTATAGTTCTGTTCTGAGACATAATCAAGACATTTCTTGGCTGCAAACTAAAGCTTTGAGTGATTTCTGCCAGAATACAAATTACATTAAGCTTATTTTAAAAAATAAGCTTAAATTTTTCTCTTTGAGGTCAGAATTTGTACTTTTTACATCTTTGGAAATATATTTCAGTGGACATAAGGCTTTGTGATAATGGTACTTTGAACTGCAGAGTCTATTTTACAATATTTTTCCTCCATCTACATTCTTATTTCGGTGTTTTCCAGCTTCCTATCCGAGTTTGTTAATTCCGATCTATCATATGTCATCAGCAAAATGAGTATTCCTGTGGAAAAATGGGTTCCAAGATTCTAAGTGGACACAGTACCGCTATATTTCTAATCCCTGTCTTGGTTCTGCTTCAACCACAAGCATAGGTGAACAAATAAATAACTAAATTCTGTTGGCCTTTTTGATATTCCAAGCATATTCTTACCGTTATGCCTGAACAACTCGTTGAAAAGGTGTGGTCTTAAGCATTCGGTGAAATTCACCTATGTACTTAGCTAACTTGGGTCCTTAATCTCTTTATATCATCTGGAAATAAAATTGTCGATGGTCTCTTCTTTTATGTACTTTGAGATCCACAAATCCAAGCTGTCATGTAAGGGCTGAATATTCCTTGACTCCTCATGGACCCTCAGTTGTCTTGGGAAGTTGCACATCTCTGAATTTCTCCCTACCTCCCCCAGAAATGGTTCAGAGGCTTTGGAAGACTTAACAAAAGCTTTAACTGTCACTGTATTAGATAATGTGGATATGACAAGAAGAATTCTGAGAATGAATAAAGTAGAAATTTCCCCAATAAAAGGATTTTTGTACCTTGTCTTTGAGATACAAAAAATAAACGGAGTAATTACCATTTAGAAATATGAAGCAGTCATTTTGTAGTATGACTTCTCTATGACAAGGGCTTGTGACCGTTTTTCACAGCAGGTGGATTGAGAACTTCCTCCCTCTCTGTGAGCCAAATTCGCCTTGGAGCAACATAGAGTTTGCTGCTAGCCCAGGGCAGCTCTGTTGATCCAAGGCTGATGCACTTGCATCATCGCGAGTGAAGCCTTTGTGGTGCGAGGTGAGGTGGTGGTGAGGAAACCTAGAGAAGTGTGTGCTGGAGACAGCGGCAATATCAGGAACCTGGTGCGAGCATCCATCTGCTGTAGTTACCAGCATCTGCTCTAATGTCTCTCTCATCTGTTTTCCCATTCTTTCTTGTTGTACCTCTTTGCTGTTAAGGCTTGCATTTTTTAAGGTATCCAGACTTCTGACTGTGGCTGATTTCACCCGGCACCCTCCATAGCTCTCCAGAGCTAGGAGATGGCACCTGGAATATCTGCTCCAGCAGGCCCAAAAGTGTCTGGGGGGGTGGAAGCAAGATGCCTGAGCCATCAGTTTTGTCAGGGAAGAAGGACAGGCACTGATCTGTGGGACGAGTCTAATGACAGCTGTGAGGGGCAAATGGCAAATGTGGTGTTTTACATGTCCTGAAATACATGCTGCTGGACAATCTGTGTGCATGCTTTGTTCATAAAAAAAGGCTTTCAGGGGAAAAAAAATTTTTTGCAAAATTATTAGCTTTTTTTACCAGCTTATTGAAAACTACATTCAATAACTTCACAAGGTCTATCAGAGACAAACCTATATACTGACTTGGTTATATTTCCAGTAATAGGACGCATAACAGTGCAATGACCAATAGCAGTTAGCCTCTGAGATCTTGTCTGTATTGCGTAAACAGATACAAAACACAGCTCTCCCAAACACTTATGGACCTGTTGCAAGCCTTGCAAGGTCACTTTTTGGAAATTTGCTTATCCTTGGTCAGTAGCGTAAGTGGGATACTCTCAGGCATTTCACTAGTGAATAAATGAGCTATCTAAATATGTACATTTAATTACTAGCAGAACCTTTCTTTGCATGGGGCCCTCTACACTGAAATAGATGCAGAGCTGTAGCTAGTTACAAATAAGGCTAACTTTAGTTAATATTTGACACTGTGATTGGAAAAGGTTTCATTTGACTTTGTGGTGTCATCAGTGACAATGCATAATAGTTTGGACAAGGGATGTTCTGACATCTGCTACTTCTAGCTAGGAAGCCTAAGACCAGATTTTCAAAGGTATTGAGGCACTAGAAGAAACAACAATACAGATGGTTAGGTTCCTCAAAGATACCTAGACATCTAGCTAAGTTGCAAATCGGCATAGGCAAGGCATATGATGTTCTTACAGATTTCTGTAGGCAAATTCCTCTTGCCTTGGTTTCCTAAATACATGTTAAAGCATGCTCTATGGATTTAAGGAACTTAAATATCTTGGTTTTGAGACTGTAGTCTTACATGGGGTGGTTTATAATATGAAAGAAAGCAAAAGAGGAGAAAGAGTGGAGAAGTAAATTTAATCTATGCAGCCTATGCAGTCTCCACATGGAGTTGTGTGAGCTGCTGTGTGCTGCTGGCTTATACTTTGGCAAAACCTGTTGAGGTGGGTAAGGGAGAGATTAGTTTTATGTAATATGGTTACCTGACTGCACAGCCGTGTTTTAGACAAATTCCTCTCCACTGCAAAGTTGAATCATTATCATATCACTGCAAAGAAGAAGCAGTAGTTAGAAGCTGGAGCACTGAAAGAAGTATGGGAAGAAGGTGTATTAGACAGTTGTGCATGACCACCTGGTAGGAAGATTTCTTGGAGAGCTTAATCCTGTGTGGAAGGACTGCCCAGGAAGCAGTGCAGGAGGTCTCACCTTCCCCATGATGGACATACCATCTTAGGAAGCCTGGGAGCTGACCCTCTCATGTTCTGTGTGACACAGCCAGTGCCTCCCTCTGAAAAGGAAGAATTTAGCAGAAGCTCCAGAATAATTTTGCAGTTTCCTGTATCTTCAAAAGTCATAGAATAAAGGGGAAAAAATGGCCAAAGTCTAAGAACATAAAAATCATTTTGTAAGGTGGCAACTATCTGTGAAAAGCTCTGAAAGTTACTGACCGAAATCACTTTGCTGTTGAAACCTTTAAAATTGGATTGGTAAGCATACTTTATAAAACAGTAGCACTCTGCTAAGCAGGGTAGTCTTGATAAAATAATGAGGTTTTTTTTTCTGTTTCTGATAGCTGTGGCATACCCTAGTTATTTATCCATTTGCAGAGTCATGCATATATAGCAAGCAGTGGGATACTACTTTCAGATTGACTGATGCATTAGTTATGGTGAGAGAAACCACAACTGCAGAGAGATGAAGCTTGTCTTCTGCATTTCTAGTTTACTCAGTGCTATTCATTTTCACCTTAATAGAAAAGAAATGATCCAAGTGCCAAATTAAGTCTATTTTTTCTGGTGTTTTTTAGAGGTCAGTTTATCTTAAAAATCACTGACAAAATTGTTCATATTTCTACTGTTCATAGAAAAGCATGTTGTGCCACAGATACCTGGGATATCACCATTTGGTTAGTTAATATTTGCCTCTTCTGCAAGATGCAATTCATCTTTCTGGATTTTTTTTTCTTGTCAATTTTTTTCCCCTGGTGTGGAAATTATTATTAGAACAGTTTTGATGCACAATGCCTGAAGGGTTAAAATGGAAGAAATTTTGAACAGGATGGTAAGTGTTACCATTCCCAAGATCCGGTAAGTGATTCTTTGTCAACCCAGATAGAATGATGATTCTGAAGTATTGCAGGCAGCAGGCAAATACTGCAAGTGCTGGTTAACTGAAGCCACTCACAACACAAGATGGGCTGCAAAGTTGTGAAGGAGTCATTTTCTGGTGTGACTGGGTGAAGCTGAGATGTGTTTATGAGCCTGAAGGTAATAAGTGCTCCAGATTAGACAACACATGTTTTGAGCATGGTGTATGAAATCCTAAGCACAAACAGAATTTATGCCAGCAAAATTTCACTCAATGTCTTTTCAGTTTCAAAAATAAGATTCATTACAAAGAACAGAGCCATGTTAATGTTTCTTAGGAAAGTGGTCATGTTTATCACAATATCTGCCCCGATTTTGGTGGAAGAATATCCATGCACCTTTTCTGGGAATGCAATCTGCAAAATGCCTGAAACTGGGAAGTGTGGTCTGAGCAACCCTGTGTTACTGTTTTCCCTGCTCGTGGCCAATCTTGTTTAGTCTCATCCTGCTTTCAAGCGCATATAAGCCTTTTCTGTTCTACATGGACGTCTGTTTGATAATGTCAGCTACCTGTTTGCTTTGTCACCTGGGACATGAAACTGAGAGTCCAAGTGTACCCTGTAAGTCATGACCAGGGCTCCTGTTTTGCCTGTCCTGGGAAAAATACTTCTATCAGTCCTGTGTCTGGGGCTAGGGTATCCCGTGTCTTCCCCTCTTGCCCTGCCGTGGCTGCAGACCTGCTGGTCATCACTCCCTCCTGACTCGCTCCAGACCTGCACGGCACGACCAGACTTCCTGAAACCTGGCCTGCCCTGTGCCAGTGGACCAAAAATAATGGATTGCCTGCAAGGCCCTTTCAAAGTGTCTGCCTTAGGTGATATACTGAGCAATTTAGATTAGCATAATCAATCATCAACTGTATGAAGTGATTTCAATATACTGTAATAGGGTTATCCAGGACGTACGATTGATTTGGGTCTTTACTATGTGAGAAGTCTCAATCAGCTAATCACAAAAGTCCCCTCTACATTAATAAGTCTATTTTTCAGTACTGATTGCCAAATATGATTGTCTAAAACATATCCAGTTAATAAGGGTGAACTTACATCAGACACATTAGCTTAACTGTTTTTACAGTGTGAGACCAATTGTCAGCCTTGGCGACATAAAACATCTGTCATTAATCAGATACATGGCCATTTCTCCCCTGGCTGCAAAACACAAGCAGATTTTTACTTAAAGTGCATTTTAAGTGAGCTGATATAATTATACTTGTCACTCTTTAACAGGTGATTACATGCTGATTTAGTTCTTGATAGTGATTTAGTTGTGCATTATTGCTCATCTGAATTTTTAGTAACAGGCAATAACAGATAATACCTCTTTAACAGAGAGAAAGAGCTAGAGGTAATATTCCAGCTGTCTGATTCCTAATTTATTACAATAGTTCAAGGAATGACATGGTTTTTACTGGAGTTAAAAGCTAGGAAAACCCTGTATATGCTAAATCCAACTACTTATTTATCTAATGAACACAGGTTTGTCATTCTAAAAGCTCAATCAGATTGATTAGATAAATGAACACATGCAAAAGTAGGAGATTTTAGCTGTAATCTAAATAACATACAAGGAACTGAGCCTAAGGAATGAATTAATATGAAATATCTTTGAATTAGATAGCAAAGGGAAAAAGAAATGTCTGATGTTTTTAACTCTATTTTCTAATTATCTTAGCACCACTTTTGGTAAAATTACACGAGATCGAATTAGCACTGATTATGACCTAGATTCTTTTATTGATCTTGTAGTTATTGACTCAAAAACAGTTTTTCAATTGCTTTCTAGTTTTAGTGCAGAAGTTTCAGAATGACTTTTATCATGAAAGTGAATTGAACTGAAAAAGGACATCAAAATGTCTGCACGTTCAGTGCAATGTGTGATAGTACTCAGAAAGCTCTCAGTAGAACACTGTGTTTGCTCTCTCAGGACCTTCACGACAAATATACATAAATCACAAGTCAGATAATTCTTTTCCTGGTAGTTTGTCTTGCAAATTTCCCATAATAATAGCATCCCAGCAGAAGCAACAGTAGTAAAATGTGTGCAAGGAGACAGATTGTCCCAAGGGAAAGTTTAAAAGAAAGCAGAAAAGCCTCAGGAAACCCCAGGACTAATTAAATCACTAAATAAGACAATTAAATCATCTTAGAATATTTATACATTCTATAAATAGAACAGCCATAGACACTCAGATACAGAGACACTAAATGAGTATTTTGTTTCCAATAATGGTCTTTCACAGATTCTTTGGTAAGTCTTGTCTCCAAACTACTGTGTTTAACACTCATGGATGGAGCTACCCTCCATTAACTAGCCTTATCCCACTTTGAGTCCACTTATATTAATGCAACAGTCCATGAAAGGTACTTCCACACCTTAGTTAATGCTTCGTCTATTTCCAGTTTAAATTTGATGCTGTATTCTTTTGCCCCTTTGTCCTTGTATTTTGAGAAATAATGAATAATTATTTCCTCTCTACATCTTTCTCACTTATAACTATTCCAAGCCAAAGATTCCTAGTCTGTTTTTTCTCTCCTCATATTGAAGGTGTTCCCTAACACTGTTCTTTTTTGTTACTCTTCACAGGACCTTTCTGTTTCTATTCTGCCCTTTCAAAGATTAATTGTTCAAAATTACATATAGTATTCAAAGTAAATGATACTTGAGTTTCCACAGTTCAGGAAGAGGGAGTGATCTGTGTTGACATAGAGCTCTTGAAACAATTCTGTTTCCTTGGTATTAATCACAATCACACTTGGCACTAGTTAGGAAATGATCCACATCTTCACACAAATTGAACTTGCCATTTTTTTTCCATCTGCCAAAACCAAGAACACCTGTATTTTCTATTTCAGAAACTCCCCTGCCTGTGGACTGCCCCGCTGACTGCTGTGCTGCCCCTGGGAAAGCACAGCTCCTGCTACCTGCTCTTCAGTTTATCTCGGATATATCCTCAATCTGCTCCCGCCAGAAGCAGAGGGGACCTCAGACAGGCTGCTCTTTAGCAGAGGTTCTTCCAGTAATGGAATCTTTAGCTTTCCTATTGCAAGTCACACACAGTATGATTTTCACTTGTAGCTATAATCCAGGTCTTACCAGGATTACCAGGATGTAGCTCGATTTGTCAGCCTCACTTACCTCCTTTTGTTGATCTCTACATTGGAATTTTATAAGTATTTCTGGCACAGGCGAAAACAGAAAAATACCCGAAAACTGCTGAGGGGGTACTAATTCTCAGGAGTTTTGTCTTAATGTGGTTTCCGCATAACCATTCAGACTTTGGGCTGCTCGTCCAATTGGAAAGGAATGCGTGCAAATAACTATTCATCAGTGCTTTCTGAATCTGTGCCAGTATATTCTACCTATAACAGAAAACTGGCAGCTGGAGGTTAATATTTGCCATTAATATTATTGAATTTCCTTCTGGTGGAAAAGTATAGTTTACTTCTCCTGAAATATGGAGTGAGACAAATTACTTGCTTTGTTTACAGCAGAAATATTAAGTCTGTGAATTGCAGCAGCCCTCTGGACATGCAGGAAAATATTTTTGATGGTTTAAGTTCTTTCCTGAATATAACTCATCTCCAATCTGCAAGAAACAATTAGGTGAGGTTCCTAATTATAACATGCTTAGAGCATCTGCAGAGAGCTGTTGGTGGAGGCCTTTATGAGATGAACCATAGATGTGAATATTCAGTTCTGCTCCTAGCACAGGTGCCAGAGCATATGGAAGGGCAGGGATCATCAGCAAACTGGCTCCAAACCTCAGCCTCTGGTGGGGAGCAGGGTAGTAGGCAAGACACCAGTAAAATGATTAGATAGATAAGAACATGACATTGTCAAAGGTGACATGATGATATATATTGAGAACAGGTCAGGTAACAGGGATGGTGTTGCTTCCTCCCTAAATTACCTTCTAGCTTCTCAACAGATTTTTTTCTGAACACCCCTATAGCTGAGGGCTTTTCATAGATTGTTTTGCATTTTCTGTGTTTTAGATGCTTGCTTCTTCAGTCAGTGGGGAGGGAAAAAAATCAGTAATAAGGCTGTAATGAAATGTCAGGAAGTGATGGCCATTTTCATGCTGCAAAAAGATAGCTTTGGACATTACTCTGATGAAGGTACTGTCTCTCTGCTTCCTTTGCCTTTGCAACACTTAGGGCTGGTGGCCAAGGATGGGACATCTCTGTGGGTCATGCAGACATGAGGTCTCTTGAACTCAAGTACTGGGCTGTTCAGCATGGTGTTTGGCTTCTAGGATTTACCTTATGCCCCAACAGCTATTCCTCGTTGACAGAAATTGCAGTGCAAATATTTTCACAGAAAAAATGATGGGTAAGGCAAAATCATCCCAGAATCAAGTTATATACTGCCAGTGGGGCAAATTTACTTTAGAGAATCTCTTATTCTGACTTGTTAAGTGGTATCCTGTGTAAATACGCTGTGTAAATATAAGTGAGTTTAGTCCCTGCATATGTGAAGCTGAAGATCTGAGTATGAAAAGAGACTTTAAGCTAGATCCTTCTTCCCATCTCAGCGTCATTGTGGTAGCAGCATTATTACAAAATCATTTTGGGCTTCACATTTCAAGTGTCTTAGCCTATAAGTGTCTGGATCATGGCTTATTGATATAAAAAACTCTCATGGAGAGATGAACTACTTACTGAGGCATTTCATGAATACTGCATCAACTTCTGTTTCCAGATATGGCTCCATGTTTGTTCTGGAGCCATCTGATCTTGTTGAGATACCAGAAGTGTAGACAGCAATAGGGAGATCTAAGAGACACAGCTGCAGTCTCTGAGTCAGAAGCATAGGTAGAGGTGGTGGTCATGACAGTGCTACAGGGTAGGAAAGGGGAAATCTCTTTAGTGCTCTGTCATCTGGGAATCCAAATAATGAGTGAATACTTGAATAACAAAAGCACATTCAAATGGGCAGGTGTTTCCTGCATTGTAGCCATGTCACTTTAGTCTTACCTGTTTGGGTTCAGAAAGGTTGCAGGGTGTACAAGACATCGCCATGTTTAGCAGTCTGGTGCCTCCATACACCCGTTTACTGCAAGAGTTGTATCCATACATGAGAAAAAAACCTTTGTGGCAAGCTGTGCAATCACACTCTGGGAGTTAAGGTCAGATATATATTCATTTCAGTCTTACAGAGAGCCAGTAAAACTTCATGGAAGCGATAATAGAGACAAGTTGTAAATCTGACACTGTCAGCATATATACTTATGCCAAGGAGGCCAAAACCTTATTTGTTTAAGTGGCCCTATCTGTTTAAGTAGGATCTTTATCAGAGATGTTCATATACTAAAAATAGACACCTGACAATAACGCTGTCTGCCCCAAAAACTGGAAGAGTGCTCATAGGCCTGTTGAAACACATAAGTAAAGACTGCCAAACTGCAATGCAGCAAGTGCCTTGGAATAGACACCCTGAGAGCAGTCGTGGTGCTACGGCCTTCAAGCAAGTGCTGCTGCAGGGGAAGAAAGTTCCCTGCGGCAGGACTGGATGTCATGGCCCTCTCCAACCAAAGAATCTGTCCTTCTTTTCAGCCTCCCACCCACCGGCCCCATTCCTCCTCATTTAGGCTAATGAAGGCTACCTTTGTTTTACAAGCTTCTACATGCAGGGCAAGAAAACCTGCACAAGAGCTGGCTGGGCTGCTGCTCCTTTGCCTGTGGCTGCTGCTGGCCACAGGCTCAGTAAGGAACTGTTCAGCAAATAACTCGTCCTTAAAAATGGCAGAGGATCACTGCTGGTTAACAGTACAAAAGGAACTGAGTACTGTTTGCCACAGGCTTTTGAAATGTCTTACCCATCTCATGCATTGCTTAGTGGCTTGCCCACAGCTCTGTGGCACATCAGCTTGCACATACAGTCCTCACAGTGATGAAAAATAACAGTAGATTTTCTTTTAATGATGAATATGATATTTACTTTCTTTCTGACGCACAGCTGAATGGATCACAATAGTGGTTCCTGTAATGTATGCTGTTGCATTGCTTTATGTGCAGAGCATGACTGAAGGAGGCATCCTGGGAAAATCTATAGTGCTTTGAGGAGTGAAAGGTAATTAACTCATGTTTGGGCTGTTTGTTTATAAGATTCAGTGAACATGTCCAAATCATTAAAACAGCTGTATGAGGTTTTCATCTTCTGTGGCATCAGAACAAAATCTGGTGGATGATGAGACCCTGTAGGACCATGGGTCATTGTGAAGTTTTGACATTGTTTCTGTGCCAATGGCAAGATAAGGATACAGGTGAAGACAGAAGTTACCATGTGTCTCTGTTCCACAGACTGACAGACATGTTTTTCCGGCCAAGACTCACAATGATCTTTATAGATGGTTTGTGCTTATCTTTTTTTCTGTTTAGTCCTGCTGATATTTTAAAAGGGAAATTGGTACTACTCCAATTATCCTGACCATATCTCAGTGAAACAGAACAGTTCCAGCCAAGATTGGGATACTACTGTTGTTTTCCTAATAGGAACTCCTCACCAAGAAAAGGAAAAAGGAAAAGGGAAAAAAAGAGAAAAGCCAACCAAAACCAAGATAAAGAATGGATGAGAGGAATGCAAGAGGAAAGGAGAAGTTTGCAAAGACATCTGATGAATGTTATGAAGCAGTCCAGAGTTAGTAGAAAACCTTGGGATGGAGTCCAAATCACCTGGTCTCCAACAGTCCATTACAAGGTCAGGTACTGTCTTGACTTGCCTGCCTCTCACTAGGTTTCAGTTATATCAGACTTGCTTGTACATCTGACAATATTAAAATACTTGAATGAAGACCTAATAGAGACCTGACTATCCATCTCATTGGTAAGAATTATTTCTAGGTTTCATTCACATTGAACTACATAGGAACATCTAAAAGTAAACATTTACTAACATGTTTTCATACAGCAAAATTGTCTTCCTTCCTTTCCAACTAAAGCAGGGATATGTGATGGCTCAGCTAGGAAAGGTCACATAGTCCTGTATGGGAGTCTCTGAAGCATCCACGCCTCTTCCTCCGGCCTCCATCTGGACTGGGCATATATCTTCTCTGTGGTGCGCACAGTCTGATCCCAGGGCAGGAAGCAGACCTCTGCACCTGACAGTGTGTGCCTCTACCAAGCTGTGGGAACTCTTGTAATGTGGCCATGGGATGGCCACACAACAAGGACGGCCTTGGAAAAGAAGCAAGCAGTAAATGGGCGTGCTGACTCACATGGCCTGTGACTCTGCCAACATCTGAAGGACTCCCAAGGCTCTCAGGACCCTCACATATTCCAAACAACTCTCTGTTCCAGTTGTATGAGATACATACAAATCAGACAACAAGTAAATATTTACTGAACAAGCCCCCCAAAACAGTCAAATCTTTCCCAGATACCATACTGCATCAACCGTGTCCTTCCAGGGGAGGCTGAGGACAAGCAAATGAACTCCACGTCACAGCTGACAGACGTTGCAGTCAGTGCCATTCATGATGAGGAGAACACAGTTCATATAAGTTAAAACAGAGACTGCATTTGAACCTGTCCTGTGCACTCTCTAAATGTCCAGCCATAAGGGACACCTAATTGTTTCCATTCACTCTCATATGCTGAGCCTCTGCCATGCCATTGAATTCACCACAAATGTTAGGCTGCTGGAGGGAATAGTCACGTGTAGTAAAGATCTTCAGGAGTTGTCTCATTCAGCTTTGCAAGGCCTAGGTGATGTCAGCTGGCAAATTTCTTCCAAGAATGGACAGCTACATTGCCTAACTCCACAGAAGGATTTGTAGATGGGAATTTTCATCTATGTCCACATGCTTTTACCTGGAGGCTTTCAGAATCAGAGCAACATCACTCTATGTAATGTCTTTTGTGCCCAGATATCTCCTCTAATTTGGCAATATCATAAACAACTTGAAAAAATGTTCTTGGATGCTTTTCTACATTTCTACATTCAGACATTTGAAGGTCCGTACGATAGAAATCCCTTGTAAACTAGGTATATTTTTATTAACATGAAGGCAATAACCTAGAATTTGCACTCTGTTACCACATGGACTCAGCTTTTTGACTGAGACTTCCCTTCTCATAGTTTTAAAATCCAAGTCTGTAATATGGTGGGAAACTGTGTGGCTCTTCTGAAATGTAGAGCTCCTAATTAAGTTCTTCTCCATAGAGCTTAACCGTGGCTTAAGGAGAGCTTAACTCCTGACCTTAGAGACCTTAGAGAACCAAATAGGCACAACAAGCTATATTTTTGGTTGATCTTATATTTGAGGGTGCTGCCCTCTTGTGTGCATATTATAGTGAGCATGTTATAGGCTCAGTGCCACTTGATTACTGTTTATCCCTTTTTGGGCAAGCTTCCACATAAATCTGAGTCCTTTAATTTTCTCCTGATTTCATTTTGCATTCCAAAGGATCATAGGAAATGGCCAAGCAACTTAACATATCATTGTGCAGCTCAGAAAAACTCCAAAGCACTTGCTTACATTTCATTAACTTCATTAAGGCTTAAACACATACTTAGAAGTAAACCCAGAGTTTACCTTTAGTTTTCTGAACAGGAATATTCCTTTGGACTTCCCTCAGAGTTTGTAGGAACGAGTGGCAAAATAATGATCACTTAGGAACTGATAAGAACCTTTCTTGTCAGAATTTCACCTGAGTGAGGCAAAAATAGAAAAATGCAATTCTCTTAGATACAAGAACCTTAAATATATGGGCAATATCCTTGTCCCTGTCCCTCCTAGCTGCATATATAACACCTAGAATCCTGATTTAAACAGACACATTTGGCCTTCTATATTGTATTTATATGATAGCTTGTTTTTTATGTGTTTGATGGAATTGCCATCCATGCCAGTGCCAATGCAGCGCCTGTGGAACCAGAAAAAGAGCATTTCCAAATTGTCTAACCAATGGAAGGATTAGATCCTTCTATTTGTTGATATTAGAGATGGAAATTATATTTAATATTTTCTGACTACTATTTCTTTTTTCCTAAGTGAAGCCATTTCCTGACTGATTGAAGGCGTAGTCAAGTGAACAAATCCCCTCCCCCAAAGCCTCTATAAAACAAATACACTTGTTGTATACTGATTATATTTATGTAAATAGATATTTACTTTCTCCATTTTCATGAAGAAATTTATATATATATGTATTCATATTATATTTCTTGTGTATGTATACATACACATTACACAATTTATATTATACCATTGAACTTTTCAGTCTTTCATGAATTTGGGTAAAAGACTTAGCATGTCTGGGTTATGTCATTAAGGTCATTATGGTGAAAAGACAAGCTAATACAAAGTCTAGATGATAAGAAGACTATATTATGGTCTGTTAATGGTCCTTGGCTTTCAGAGGATCACTCTAAAAATATTGGAGTGGAAAAGTCTAAAGCTTCCTAAATCTGAGGGAATCTCAGCTCTGACTGTTCTTAGAGAATGCACCTTTAGTAAAGGTTCTCAGCTGGACTTAGTATAAATATAAAGTGCTTCCAGATAGCTGGCATTTATATGTACTTTTATGCTTTTATGCTTCCCAAATACCCAAAGCAGTCATCTATACATAGTTCTTGTTTTTTGAAATGCCTCTTACAAATTGTAGCATATGTTTGTGAGACTGTGAGCTGACATTAATTTATAGAAGCAATTTGCTATCTTAGAAAATGTTTTCTTTCACAAAAATACAAAGATTTTGTTCATCATTAGAGTTTTTAGTTGATGAAAATTAGCAAGACTCAAAACATAAGTTTTTCTCTTGCTTTTTTCCTTAAATTCTTTTAAAAAACCTACAAGCTATTATAGACAAATAACCAAAGTTACAAAAGTCTTGGAAAGGCCCAAGACTTTAATAAGATCTGGAGTACAAGTAAAAGTTCTAACTCTGTTTCAGACTAGCAGAAAAATTATTGCTTTTTGAGGCCCGATCTTTACAGCATGGCATTTTAATGGAAAAAAGTCATATAGCCTGAAGCTGTTACAGAAAGTCTTACAATAATATATGAAAACCTAATATTATCAATGATTTTGCTGCTATTTTTAGCCCAGAAAAGTAATGAAACAAAACAGATTCTCCAGTGACACTTGTTTTCACCCAAACAGAAGATTGGAACAAAAAAGTTGCTGCCTCTTTTATTAAAATTTTTAAGTCATGCCAGTAAAAAAATAGTAATTTTTATTTGGGTGTAGCTTGGTGTAGATGGAAGGCATATACAAAACAGTGGCTCTTAACTTCCCATTGGGAACTATTCTTAGTAATTGCGTGCATACACTATATGCTAGAAAAAATAGCTAATGTCTTCAGGGAAAAAAATTAACCTGGAATTTTTAAGACAATGTTAGACTTATCCAAAATCTCCTATTTGAAATAAACGATTCTGGAGAATGGTAGAAATAGGGTAAAAGAGTAGCATCTAGTTGGCTGTTTTCTTCAGCTGTGTTGTTAATTGCACTTTCCCTTATATTTAAAAAGGGTTTTATTTTGTCATGACGAACACCAAGAAATCGTTTGATAGTCCTGATTTCATATAACAAGTAATATCCAGATGACTTTGTTGGAATCATCATAGTAAAGGGAAGCCTTAAACAGAAATTTGGAGGAGACCATTGCAGTTTTTCTGTGGGTGTGTAGATGAGATGTGTCCAAGACATGAAGGAACATTTGGGGAGAAATCTTGAAGGTACTGTTTTGAAAACGTAACATGCTGTTGACAGCGGCTGGCAGCCCAGGCTGTTTGGAGGCAAGGATCCATACTTGACAAGGAAAGAAAAATGATAAGTAGAAGAGAACAGGCCGGGAAATGGAGGCAAGCAGACTATGATTGATGAGAACTGTGTGAGACAGCGATTCAAAGAGAATGGAGATGCAACCAAAACAAGTCTAAGACAATGTAAGTTTTCTGGCATTTTAAATGGTCACCTAGCAAAATCTGCTAAGGCCAAGAATATGGTTATTTCAGTAAACAAGACATAAAACTGTGAGAACCTGTCAGCACAAAGAGAGTAGTTCAAGGTCTATTGGACACTGAGAGGACACGGAGCTCCTGGATGAAAGACACAAATACGAAAGTACGTGAGATCTCTCTCTTTACAATGTGGAAAGAAGCAACAGAGGAAACTGTTACAAAGGTGGCAGGGAAGGAGTAATTATGAAGGGAAGGAGGATAATGAGCAGATAGTCCCAGAAGTCAGGAGAGAACAAGACTGCAAGAGAAAAAGCATCAGTGAAAAAGATTAGTGGACCAAAGAGACATTCTGTTCCTAAGATTAGGCTAACAAAAGGATACTAAAAAAACTAAAAAATAAATAGTTTGGCTAAAGTCATTACACCAAGGTGTGGCCTCACCAGGACTGAGTAGAGGGGAAGGATCACCTCCCTTGACCTGCTGGCAATGCTCTCCCTAATGCAGCCCATGATACCATTGGCCTCCTTTGCCACAAACTCACATTGCTGGTTCATGGTCAACTTGGTGTCCACCAGGTCCTTCTCTGCAGGGCTGCTCCCCAGCCTGTCCTGGTGCATGGGGTTATTCCTCCCCAGGGGCAGGACTCTCCAATTCCCTTTGTTGAATGCCATGAGATTTCTCTCTGCCCTTCTCTCCAGCCTGTCCAGGTCCCTCTCAATGGCAGCACAGCCCTCTGCTGTAGCGGCCACTCCTCCCGGTTTTGTAGCACCAGCCAACCTGCTGAGGGTGCACTCTGTCCCTTCATCCAGGTCACTGACGAAGAAGTTGAACAGGATTAGACCCAGCATTGACCCCTGGGGACACCGCTAGCTCCAGGCCTCCAACTAGACTTTGCACCACTGATCACAATCCTCTGAGCTCTGCCATTCAGCCAGTTCTCAATCCACCTCACTGTCCACTCATCCAGCCCACACTTCCTGAGCTTGTCTATGGGGATGTTATGGGAGACAGTGTCAAAAGCCTTGCTGAAGTCAAGGGAGACAACATCCACTGCTCTCCCCTCATCTACCCAGGCAGTCATTCCATCAGAGAAGGCTATCAGATTGGTTAGGCATGATTTCCCCTTGGTGAATCCATGCTGACGACTCCTGATCACCTTCTTGTCCTCCACATGCTTGGAGATGGCCTCCAGGATGAGCTGCTCCATCACCTTTCCAGGGATTGAGGTGAGGCTGACTGGCCTGTAGGTCCCTGGGTCCTCCTCCTTGCCCTTTTGGAAGACTGGAGGAACATTTACTTTCTTCCAGGCCTCAGGCACCTTATCTCCATGACCTTTCAAAGATCTTTGAGAGTGGTCTAGCAATGACATCAGCCAGCTCCCTCAGCACTCATGGGTGCATGCCATCATGGACTTGCATGGTCTGTGGACTTGCAGATGTCCAGTTTGATTAAGTGATCCTGAAACTGATCTTCCTCTACCAAGGGTAAGTCTTCCTTTCTCCAGACTTTCTCCCTGGTCTCCAGGTCCTGGATTCCTAAGGGCCACTCCCACCAGTAAAGACTGACGCAAAGAGGCATTCAGGATCTCTGCCTTTTCTATAGCCTTTGTCACCAGGACACCCACCCCATTCAGTAGTGGGCCATATTCTCCCTAGTCTTCCTTTTGTTACCAATGTATTTAAAGAAGCCCTTCTTGTTGTCCTTGACATCCCTTGCCAGCTTCAACTCCAAACGGACCTTGGCCTTCCGAGCTCCATCCCTGCATGCTCGGACAACATCACTATATTCCTCTCAGGTGGCCTGTCCCTGCTTCCATCTTCTGTCCACTTCCTTCTTCTGTTGGAGTTTTGCTCACTACCAAGCTCACTACCTCAACAGGCCAAAGTCTGCTCTCCTGAAGTCCAGGTTGTGATCCTGCAATTTTTTTGATCCCTGACCAGTTTGTCCTTGTTTGCAAGTATCAGGAGCTGCAACGCACCTGCCCTCGTTGGCTCCATTGCATCAATGGATCACCTCTGCCAGGAAGTTGTTGTCAATGCACTGCAGAAAGCTCCGGGATTGTTTGTGCCCTGCTGGATTGTCCCTCCAGTGGAAACTGTGATGGTTCAAGCTCCTGAGGAGGACAAGGGCCTGCAAATGTGAGGTTTTCTGTTGTTGTCCAACAAAGGCATCTTCTACTTCTTCTTCCTGATCAGGTGGTCTGTAGCAGACACCCACCACAACATTGCCCTTGCTGCTCTGCCACTAATCCTGACCTCTGAGACACTTCTACACCTTGCCTTTCTTCCATGAGCTGCAGATCCATGTTACATCTGCATTTGGTGTAAATGGGTCCTTCTGTGTATGCCAGCTACATTTTCTTTGTTTCCCCCGAAAGCAGCTTTTGCCCAGCTGCAGACCTGCACTGCTGTAACTGATCCCAGGGAGATGTTTCTAGCCCCAGAGTCTCCAGACCCAGCCTGTGCCCCATCACTCACCATCCAAAGCCTGGCCTCTTCTTCACTGCACCCTCTGCCCTCACTTCTCAGGGCTTCTGTTCTGCTGCCAGAACTCTGTTACCCTGCACAATGGCATTATGGTAGTGTCCTAAATACCTCCTTCGACCCAGAAAAATGACTTCTTGTTGCAAACTGTAGACGTACAAATGAGCTGCAACCACATGGTCAGCAGAGAAGGGGCTGCTGCAGCTAAAGCAAGGCAAAACACCACTTGTGATAGGCCAAGATAAGGCCAGACAGAGCAAGCCTGACCACTGGTAGCTCAGAGGCCTTGCAAACTCAGTACAAAGCCTTTGGGCTGCTACTTGCAATGTCAGTGAAGTATTCCTGGGTGGCAGGGCTCAAATATTGGGGTGTGGGGGACACCCTGCTGGGGGTATTGCAGCCGTGTGGGACAGGGAGATGGGATCAGGAGAAGCGGTGAGACATGGGTGCAGGGAAAAGTAGAGGCACAAGACCCTCTGCTTTGGCTCCCCTGAAAAAAGGTGGGAATGTCATACATCAAACTTCAGGAGATGCTTTGGTTTTGATAAAGGTGTTTTTTGTTGGGAACAGAAGCCCTGGTGTGATATGAGTGTGCTACAAGTGCCTCGGGAAGGTCTGGCAAGTGTGTTGAACCCTGGTATGGATGCGCTCTGTAGTGCACAGAGAGAGATCATTGCTAGTCAGGGATGTACTAGGGATTTCTCAATGCCTGTCAGCTTGTCAAAGTGGCAAGTCCATCAGGCCGTGCTGTCTTCTGCTTGGGTTCAACACCTCTCCCTGGGGTCTTTCCATATGGTGGGAAGCTTTTTGGGGTGGGGAAGTGGTGTTTGTTTCTCCTGTCCCCACACTGGTTCCCCTCATGGTCTGAATGCCGCTGGCAGGGTGATCCTCCACTTCTGCCAGGGCTGGGCCCTGCAAATGTGAAGATGGCACGCTCCATCCCATTTGGGGGTCCTGTCTGTGGGGGGGTGCCAGTACAGGTGTCTGACTGCTTTTTGTGGCTTCTCCCTGTGAGAAAGCTGCTTCTTGACCCAGTGTTTTGTCTTGGAAAACACGTCCTGTGTTTTCCAAGAGGCATTAGTGACTTTTACAAGTCACTAAAGACTTGTCTTTCATGGATAGCATTTTCAGGCAAGGCAGATTTAAGTCTTGCAGAAGAGGTCTTGAGAATGAAGAGGTCCCCCAGGTTTTTTCTTCACGTCTTGAACAGCGGGCTTAAACCTAGTTCCTGGGGTCCTGGATGTGAAGCTGAAGGGCATGGGAACCCCAGTGGTGCTCTGCTTGATCCCACTGGTGAAGAGGAGAGGTTCGGGTAAGAGCGGATGTGTCCCGTGAGCAACCCTCTGGCTGCATGACTGATGTTGCAGCCTGGGCTTTCAGGGCTTTGTGGCTCTGGACTCGTTCTGTGGAAGGAGGACCGCAGGCTGAGCTGGATCCCTCTGACACAATGGGACAAGAGCACACCGGCTAACAGGTCTTGCTGGCCAGCGGGCATCGGCTGGAGAGCCAGGGCTTCTCTGCAGCTCCCAGGACAGACCCTGCGGGTTGCTGCTTTGTCCTGCCATCCTGGGGGATGCCCCCAGCCAACCCTGTCCTCTCCCAGCAGTTGCCTGCTTTCTCTCCTGGATTTCACCCCTGCTCACAGGCATTTACCCACCCTCAGCCCTGAGCAACCCATGAATGTGACTCATCTGTCCCTCCTCTGTCTGGGTCTCCACAGCATCCTCCCTTCTGGCACTTTCTCCCAGCTGAGTAGGTTTCTCCACAGCTGCAGCCAGGTTGCAGTGCAGCTGGACATTGTGTAGCAGCAGGATCCCCAGAATGCTGGTAGCTGACCCAGCGTGAGGTGGGAGGTGAGGGCAGGAAGGCAGCCTGGAGCTCTACTGGAAGGGCCCCAAGGGTCTGGGTAGTGAAACACAGAGGGAGCAGCATCCAGGGCTGCCGAACAGGGGCCTGGCAAGGAGACGGAGGGCAAGGATCATCCCCCTTTTTGGGACCCTCCTCAGGCCACATGTTGAGGGCAGCTTGCGCCCTGACCCACCGCAGTGGAAAGCCCTCCTGCAAGGACTGTCAGGGGGCTGAGAGGTGGTGTGGGATTGCCACTAGGACTCAGCGTGGTTGGCATGGGGCAGGAGGTGGGGGGAGCCCTGAGGTCCCTCCCTGCTGGGGCCCTGCTGGGCACTGGCTGGGCCCCATATTTGGGTCTGGGGCAGGAGAGGGCCCGGGGGAACTCAGACAGACACTGTTCTGCCCTGCTGCCCCCAGGGCTTGGGAGTCTTTGGGGCAAGGCGGTGATGTCATGGGGGCGAGGGTATGGTGATGTCATAGGGGAGTGTTGATGTCAGAGGTGGTATCACAGAGGCCGTAAGGCAGGGCAGCAGTGCGGCAGGAGGGGCTGCAGGGGACCTGTCACAGCAGCGGCCCCCAACATCCCCAGCCTCCTCCTGCTGCATCCCCGGCACTGGGCTGGTGAAGGTGAGTGGGGGCAGGCGAGCGCGTGTGCACAGGGAGGAGTGCTAGGTGTGGGGTCACAGGCATGTTGGCGCAAGTGCTGGTCTGGGGAGGCTCCTGTGCAAGCACTTGGGATTTGAAGCTGACCTTGGAGCACGTGCAGGTTGAGAAGTGGGAGCTGGGGGAGCTGCAGTGGATGCAGGAGGTGCTGCAGGGCGTGAACGCCTGGCTGAGGGAGCAGACAGCTGTGGTACAGTCCCAGTGTTGCTGGATGCTGGAATGTGGGAGGCTGCAGAAGTGCATGGCACCAGGAGCAATGGGGGCCCCAATGCTGGTGCAAGGATACACAGGTCAGGGAGGGTCTGTGCATTGGAAGCGTGACTGCAGGCAATTGCTGCTGGCAGCAGGGGCCTCGGGATGTGCTTGAGGAGCTAGTGGGGCTGCTGGTGGAGCTCTGCAGGCTGCGGGAATTCCTGAAGCAGAGCTGCACAGAGGGCAATGTCCAGGGAGCTGCTGCTGTGCAAGGGCGTGCAGAGTGGCCCCAAGTGCCCAGGGGCTGGGGCTGCCACCCCAAGTCCTTGCTATACCCTTTTTCGGTGCAGCAGAAGGAGCAGCAGGAGCTGCAGGCACCATGCAGGAGCTCAGCAGGGAGGTGTGTGTTCCCTACTCTGCCTGCACCCTGTGACTGGGGCAACTGGGGCACTTGCTGGGGGTCACCCCATCTCCGGCTCCTCCTCGACCTTGGCCAGTGGTGCTGGAGCAGCCACAAGGAGCTCTGGAGGCTGGAGGAGCTGCTGTCCCAGCTGGAGATGAACTGGGCTGAGAGCGCCTCTGCCTGTCCTGGTGCCTGCAGAGTAGGCTGGGAGATGGGACCTGGGAGTGAGGGCAGTGCCAGAGGGGAGCTGGCAGGAGGCAGTGCTGGGACCTGCAACTGGCGCAGGTCTCCCGAGGATGCTGCCCTGCGCCCCTTCCCCTTCACTCCTGCAGGAGCACTTGCAGGCAGTGGTGGAGGACAGAGCCCCAAGGCTGAAGGACCTGGGTAAGAAGGTGCAGGGGAGAAGGGGGCAGGTTCAGGGCCAGGTGCCAGCACCAGGGTCTATGCAGCGCAGCACCCTCAGCCAGCAGTATGGCTGGAAAGGAGGTTAGCCCCAGGGCGCCAGGGTCCATCCCTCCCCTCCACCTTGTGAGCCACCAGGTCTGCTGGTGCCCTGGTGCAGTGGGGCAGGGAATGGGCACAGTCCTGGGGCTGGAGGAGTGTCCCAGGCTCCAGCCCTCCTGCTCCTCATTGTACACCCCTGATTTTGCCAGAAAAGCAGCTCTGGGCCTGGCTGACAGAACAGCTGTGCATCTGCCCTGCCTGACTGAGAACCGGCTGAATGGCAGAGCTCAGAGGATTGTGATCAGTGGTGCAAAGTCTAGTTGGAGGCCTGGAGCTAGCGGTGTCCCCAGGGGTCAATGCTGGGTCTAATCCTGTTCAACTTCTTCGTCAGTGACCTGGATGAAGGGACAGAGTGCACCCTCAGCAGGTTGGCTGGTGCTACAAAACCGGGAGGAGTGGCCGCTACAGCAGAGGGCTGTGCTGCCATTGAGAGGGACCTGGACAGGCTGAAGAGAAGGGCAGAGAGAAATCTCATGGCATTCAACAAAGGGAATTGGAGAGTCCTGCCCCTGGGGAGGAATAACCCCATGCACCAGGACAGGCTGGGGGCAGACCTGTTAAGAGAGCAGCCCTGCAGAGAAGGACCTGGGAGTTCTGGTGGACAACAAGCTGAACATGAAACAGCAATGTGCGCTTGTGGCAAAGGAGGCCAATGGTATCATGGGCTGCATTAGGCAGAGCTGGAGTAGCCTGACGACACAGGGCTTCTCTGGTGAAGGGGCAAGAGGTGGGTGCAGGCCTGTGGGCCTGGCTCGGAAGAGAGACTGGAGGGGCGAGTGCCTGCTGAGAGCATCTCATCGAGCAGCTGATGAAGGTGGTGAAGGGTACAAGGACTCCCTGAAGCCATGGGAGGAGGAGGTGGTCCAGATCCAAGAGCATGGTCCTCCTTGGAAATGTGACCTCCCCAGGAGGTGCTGGAAGACAGGGCAAGGTGGCAGGATGTGAGCCCGGAGGTTTGTAGGAAAATGTCTTGGTGCTGATGCTGGCTGAGCCATGCAGGGGTAACACATGGCTGGACCCTCTGCTCCCCACAAGGTAGAGGGGAGGCTGGACAGGTGATGGTCAGATGCCACTGGGGCTGCAGTGACCAGGCTTTCTTCTGGAGATGAAGGTCTTGGGGGAAGGAGGAAGGTAAGTAGCCAGTACCCAGTGCCCTCTGCCTGTTCTCGTGTGCCCTGTGCCCACCCTCCACTGGACTCACTCCTGTGTGACACTGTCCGTCCCGTGCTGGGGAGCCCAAGCCTGGAGACTGCTTGGGCCCACACCTTGCTGGATGGCAGGCAGGATTCCTGCCCTAGACCTGCCTGCTGCTGCCCTGTTCATGTGACCTTGGATGTAGGGGCTGCTTTGCTGCCTGGGTGCAGAAGCTGTTGCCCCAGCTGTGGTCCAGCTGTGACCCTCCAGGACCCTGGGGCCTTTTTTGCAAAGCTGCTCCCAGCTGCAGCTCTGCAGAAGCTGCCACAAATGCTCCCGTTGCCACAGGTGGGCAGACATTAAAGAGTATTGGTCCCACAATTGATCCCCAAGGGATGCCACTGTTTTCTGCCAGCTGCACTTGGCACCACTCCTCACAGCTCACTGTGCCTGGCAGTCCCCAAAGTTTTTACCCATCTTCTTCACTCTCATCCCACCCATGGGGGGATGCAATGGCGCTGGAAGGGAACAAGTTTCTACAAAACACGACCAGAGTCCTTCATTCATTATCGGGACAATACTGACAAGATGAGAATTTCTGTGTCAGAAAACAGAAACAGCAGCCATTACTTTGTAAAGGACCTTGTGCTGTTCTGTCCAAGGAGCAAGAGTGGGGCTGCCTGCTGGGGAACAGCATGCTGGGAGCTGAGGGTGGTGATGGTGCAATGATGCACCATCAGGCACAGTCCCAGGACACCGGTGAGAGGTGGCAGTGCAGTGTGGTCATAGCAGCAGGTACTATCCACAGCCCTGCGAGCATCTGCAAGACCAGGTATCAGGCCAGGTCCAAGGTCCTTCTGGGACTCCCAGAGAGGAGCTCAAGAACAGTGCTAAGGGCAGGCTCGAAGGTGGTGTTGTGGGGCAGGGACTGACAGCTCTGGGCTGGGCTGAAATGGAGGCCTGGCCTGGGTAGGTGGCAGGGGTGAGACCCTGTGTGCCAGTCCCCAGGTCCCCATCTGCCCTGGGGACACCCACCATACTGTTGTGAGGCTGAATCCCCTGCCTGAGTCTGCAGGGCCCTGCTCTGCTGCCGTGCACAAAGCCTGGGGGGCTGCAGGAGACACTAGCATTACCAGAAACATGGGCTGTAATGCCTGTGGTGAAATGTTCCTCTCTCTGCTTAAGGCTTTCAATAGGAAACAAGGCCCTGTGTCCTTCGTAGTCACTGGCAAGTGCTGCAAAACCTACAGCCAACACTCACATTGTACGTTAGGAAGACAGGGAGAAATGAATCCCAAAGAGAGATGTGAAGCAATGCACAAGAATGAGCAGCAAGTCCGACTCCACTGAGCCCCTGGCCCAAATGCCTTGCAACCCCCTCAGCCATCCATCATCTTTCTGCCCAGAGCACCTTTTGCTGCCCTGTGAGCACTCCCTGCTCCACACACGGGGTGAGGGCTGGAGGAGAAACATAATGCTCGATGCAGCTGGGGCACCTGTGCCATGACATGCCAGCAGAGGAACGTCCCTGGAGATCTCCTGTCCCTCCATCAGGCTCTTGACGCTCTCAGGAGCCTCATGGGCACTGTGAGCTTGCACTCAGTTTGTGTGGTCTGTGTAGAACAGGCCACAGCAGGCCTGGGTCTCTGCAGCCAAAAGGCAAATTATGGTGGGTTTAGCCAAGGACTGAAGATGGCCCAAGGGGGGGGGGGGGCATTTCCTCCCAAAGCAACTACCTTCAGGTTGGCTGCAGGCAAACCTCTTCCCAGCTGAGTGCAGAGACTGGATTTTCAGGACAGAGCTAAACCTCCACCTTGACACACTGAAAAATCCATGTGATGCTCTGGGCGGCACCTGGAGAATCAAAATGGGAAAGGAGACCACCAGGAGACAGAACTTCAGACATCTTCACACCGGATAACTTTCTCCAGGTCAGCCAAGGGAAAGGCCACCATGGGCAGAAAAGAGATCCCTCATGGGAGAGCAGCATATGCTCTTTAACAGGGCCTTTCCTTGCTGCACCTTTGGTTATTCATTGCATCCCTCACTGAGGCTTGACTAGGAGAGGAAAAGGAACCATCACAATTCCCCTTTCACTTTTTCCTCATCCATCAGTGTCCTCTGCTACCAGCAAGTGTGATCTCCTGCAACCTCCTGAGAGAATAAAACTCCTCTTCTTCTCCCTATGGCCTCCTCGTCCTTCACTGGAGGATTGTGCCAATGGAAAGAGGGTACAGGCAAAAGTCAGGGCCAGTTATCAAAACTGCACTCCTTTCACTCACAGTCTGTCCTTGTTGTTACACCTTGCTGCCACTGCCCACTTGCCCCACATGAAAACCCACCTCATGACACCCACATCGCTGCCTGCCGGGGCAAGAGCAGCACTTTGCTGTTGCCTCAGAGGAGGGCCCAGAAGTGAGAAAACAGAAATGCCCTGCTCCATCAGTGCTGGAGCAGGGATGAGGAGCACCCTCAGCATCGCAGGTCCCTCCTGCTCTCCAGCCCTCCCTGCTCAAACCTGCCATGGCTGGAGACAACAGCACTGGCCCCTTTGCTCCAGCTCTGCCTTGTGCTGCTCGTGGCCCTTGCAGCTGCCTCTTGGCAGTGGGCTGCCTTCACATCCAGAAGAGCAAAACAAACCAGGATGTCTAGCTTGGGCAAAAACCTCCCTAGCAAATGCCAGGAGCAAGGGACAGCTTCAAGCCCCTTCAGCTCAGTCCTATGTATCTCCTGGAGTGCAATGCCACAGGCACCATTTGTGCCATCCTTGAACATGTCTTCATCATCGTCAGCCAAAATCACCTCCCTGTGACCTGGGAGATCGTCCTCATGGAGGCCTAGGGAACTTTCTGCCTCCTCCATGTGCCACCAGGCAGCAAACCTGGGGGCAGAAAGGTGGGTAGCCAGCGTGCAGTAACCCCATCAGCCACCCATTGCCTCTGGAGGCTACAGCTGGTTCCCTTCCTCTCCCAGCTGCTCCGTTCATGGAGGCACCTGCATTCGCTGCAGCCCTGACACCCATCCAGGCCTCCCCTTCCTTACCTGGCCCCTGGCCTCCACCTCTGTGGGGCAGGCAGCCCTGCTCCTGCATTTTGGATGTCTCCAGAGGAGACACCTTCTGGTGCTGGCCACCCCTGCAGTGCTGGAGAAATGAGAAATCCAGCCCTTGCACTTGAATGCCTGTTGCCAAACCTGCGTGTCCTGACCACCAAAATGGTCCATGTCCCGCCACTTGTCTCTGTAATTGCAAACCTACAAGCATCTCACAACTGTATTTTAAACATTTAAAAGTGAGTAAGGTATGCTTCTTCACAGGGTAAATTTTTAGTCAAAAAAAACTGTAAAAATTTCTTAACTTTATCTCTCTTTCATGTGATGGCCTTGTTGAGTGGTTCCAGCTATGGTACAAAATATGCACTACCCCCTTTCTGACCAGCACATTTGCACTTCTGGCTGCCCCTGCCTTTCACCAATCATGGCACAAGGCTTGAATCTGGCCATCCTCATGCTCTTAGGAAAAGAGTAAAGAATTCAGTCTTGCTTGTATTTGATGTTTTTGCTTAAAAAGAGTAAGAAAGAAAGAATTTAGGTGCATAAGGCAGATGAAAAACAGTGGAGAAAAGTGATTTGCTTTTAACACAGGCAGGGCCTATCTAGTTGGGGTTGAAGATAAGGTATTTTACGGGATGACAAGCTGAACTTGTTTGGACAGTGGCATGCTGACTTGTTAAAATCAGGGTGTCTTGAATGAATTAAAGGAGAAAGGAAACTGATAGCTAGAGTAGAGAAAATGTTGAGAGGAACTGGTTATTTTGGTTTGAGAATGCTGGTATAAGGTTATGTTAAGTGATTTAATAGGGGCTGGTTAACACAGGCCACAAGCATGCTGGAGGATACACAGTCATGTTCCTATTTTGCAAGAATGTTCCCAAGCCCTGCTCTAATTGCTAGTACATAGATAGCTTGAATTTAGGCTTGCTGTTTGCTTTAGAGCCTAGAGTAAAAGAATCCATATGTCATAAGGGATAGTGAATATTTGTTCAATCTCTCTGTTGCATTCTATAATTAAATTAAAAACTTTCATTAGGGAGATAAACTGTGGCAGATTAAAGGTGTTAGAAAAACATTAAATTGTGCTCGTGTTTAGCTCTAGTCTCCTCCTGTGTTGAATACATAAATAGCAAGTTGACCTTTTAGAGCTGATCTTTCTTGTATGGAACCAAAGATCAGTACTCGTTTTATAAGAATGATCTATTAGGTCTGCTTGGAAATCCAGTTGTGTTTTCTAAGCCCATTTCCTCTTTTAATTTTAGGCTAAAGTGTTCTGTACTTCAACCACAGATAGAAAGAAAAAAACAAGAGCATTCTGCACTGCAGTCTCACAATGCTCGGTCGCCTCCTCTAGCAACGACTTTTAATGAACTGTCTATTTCTGAATTTTTATTTCTGAATTAAGCAATAAAGATGTATGATCAAGGGAGACTGTGCCATGAGTTATTCAATGTTGCTATCATGCTTTTCTCAATGCAAAAGATAAGAAATTGGCTGAGTAGGGAAGAACACATTGTTATAAAAGAAAACAAAACCTGACAAACTAAGACAAATGGAACTGCTGGGAGGAAGAGTGGACAACAGATCTGTTAACACAGAGAAGAAAACAAAACTTCTTGACCAGCTCTATTTTTGTAAGAAATTCTGAAGATGCAGTCTTCTATTTTTACCCTCCCTTGTATTAGATCTGTCACTCATGTTACACCCAGGGTGGCTGGATGGTGTCTCCAGCTCTGAGGTGAGAGGAAAACTTGTAAAAAAGTATTTTTCAAAATAAAAAAAAAAGAAAAGAAAACAACTTGTGTGTCTGGGAGGTATAATAAACATAAAGAAGTTTGTTTATTTAACATTACTAGAAGGATTAAGATCACATAATCACAGCTTAGAAAAAATGAACTACTTGTGTATAACTTATGGAAAGAGCTGTAGTAATATTTATTCTTTTACTTTATACAGCTGTATTTTTGCACAAGTAATATATCTTCATGGCCATTTTTTTATCTATTGACAGTAAAGGTTTTCAGTCCTGTTTTTCCAAACTATCTCACTAAGATTCTCTCTATGATTCTCACTAAACGAAAAGATTTGGTCCATATTACTCATTTTATAAGTCTGAATATTTTAGTCTTTTTATTTAATACTGCCATTCCAGAGAAACTATAGGGGATTCATTCGTTCCTCACACCAGCACCCCATCCATCCCAAGGCTGCTTAAGCAATGTCAAGGCATCCAAAGAGTTTCTCATGTGAATTACCATGCTCAGTTAATTTAGGATTTTTTAAAGCCACCAAAATACCTATGTTCTGAACATAAAGAAAGCCTGAAAATAGTCTATTATGGTCCATAAGTCTGGTCAGAGTCACTACTGGGCTGAGACTGAAGCCAACCACATAGCAATGGGTGGCACTGCAACAACTGCACGAAAATACAGAGCCAGGTCTCAGACTGAAAAAACAGTTTCTCTGACTGCTTCATTAAGACATAATCACCTGCAGAGAATCACTTTGCAGTGAGATTTGTTTGCACAGGAGGATAGCGAGCCAGAAAAATGATAGTTTAAGCCTAGCTCTCATCAAAAGAAAAAGACCAGAAATTTATTCCAAATTGTTTTGTTGAAGCAAACCCAAGACTACCCTGCATTTTCTTTGCAACAATTCAGAGCATCTTACAGGTGCCAGGTTTCCCAGAAAACTGTCCTGTGATATTCATGACCTGCTCTATTATATGGTTAGCAAAAGGCTGAATTTTAGAGTGTTTTTTGTCTTCTTTCTTCATTCTCTCCACATTTAACTTCACAATTCAGACCTGTGCTTTACTAGCATTGACCTCAGTTATTCCTCAGTTACTCAGATGGGGAAAATACAAGGTACTTCCTCTAAGAATCTAACTTGTTCCCATGTGAGTATTTGTATTGCCATGGCACTTACTTACAGTCTCTAAGTGAGATCAGAGCTCCATTTACCTAGTACTGTATGTTTATTAAAATATATACACATTTTAATACATATGCACATATTTTAATATATATACACATATTTTAGTGAAATAAAACCTGTCCTTGGAGTTTAAATGGACAAGAGAAATAAAGGTGAGAAGAAAGAAAATATTTCCCCCAAATTAAAATAGCTAGACAAAGCTTAACTAAATTTTGGAAGTATAAGTCTTACTGAGATGACAGGATGCCAGCAGTATTCAGCAAGTCCCTGGCCCTCCGTTGACAGTGTTATTGTATTTCAGCATGTTCTCTCAATTCTAAAATATTAAGAAACTGGGGATATTTCTGTAATCTTTTATTTTAAATTTTCAGTATACTGACTGTGTAGTCAGTATAGAAACACTAACTTGAGGGAGAGGGAATAGATAATCTAAGATATACATAGCATTTTAATGTTCTGCTGATATAAAAAGTAAGTGGCAAAAAAAAGACAATGAAGTCATAAAGCAGAAAATGAAAGTGGTAAGTGTCAAAAGCATACACAAGGGGGAAAACCTTGAAAACCAAAAAACGATGAAAGAAACCTCCTACCGAATAATTAAATTAAAGATTTTGAAGAAAGACAGGAGCTTACAAAAGACGTTCAAAGCATTCCAGCCTGTCTCTCAGGAGGAAAGGAGGAACATAAGGACTTATCTTTATCATGAGCACTTTTGGCTTGCTACAGATTGGTCTCATTCTGTCATGCACCACCAAAATCTCAAGTCTTCATTGTAATCACCTTCCTTTACAGCAAAGCAAAGTGATTGAGAGCAGCCTGCAACTTTTGGACAAAATGGGTGAAAAGTTCCCTCGGCAATGTGTAAGAGAGAAAATGTCCTTCAGATTCCCTGAGCAGGTCCTGAAGCCCAGGCAGAAAGAGACTGTCAAAGTGGCCATTGAAGAGATCTTCCAACACATCTTCTATATCTTTAGCAAGAACCTGACACTAGCTGCGTGGGATGGGCGAGCCCTAGAGCAATTCCAGAATGGACTTTATCAGCAGATTGAGCAAGTGGAGGCATGTGTAATCAAGAAGCGGACCCACCACTTTTGGAGTAGAGAAGCCAGCAGGCTCAAACTGAAAAAGTATTTCCAAAAGATAGACTGTTTTCTTAAAGACAGACAACATAGCCTGTGCTCCTGGGAGGTCAGCCGTGCAGAAATGAGGAGATGTCTTCAATTTGTTGATAAAGTCATAAGGAGGCTTAACAACTAAGGTAAAAAGATTTTGACCTGACATAATTTGGCTTTAAAATTAATTATATTTGTTTTTTTCTTCTATGATCTATCTTGTGAAAATGCTTCTAATTCATTTAGATTGAATTTAAATTATTATGTTGCTAACAAGGGTTATTGCAAATATAATATATTATTCAATGTCAGTAAATTCTTATCTGGTAAACAAGGTCCATATGTTAACTATAAAATAATCTATAAGACCAGTAAGGGTCTTATTTCCAGTAAGGATTATTCCATCGGAAAGGATGGTAATCTTATGACAAATGGCGTTATCATATAGCATTTTCTGCTGAGAAACTATGTTGTTATTATCTATCTGTCCCTATTTCATTTGTATAGAAAGAATCTTTTACTTGTAAATGGGCTACAAATCCATCAAATTACAAGAATTAATAGATTTGTACTGATTGAGTCTGCATCAAAAATAAAATAGTATAGTTTTTATTTAAATGGTCCTGGTTTAGATTGATATCACTCATTATTCTTTCAAGATATGCTCTTTTCCAAGAATGGATTTGTTCTTACACTCAATCCATTCTAACATTTGCTTTGTTCGAGGAGGTAAAGCCACTCTAGAAGTATTTGTCTACACAGGAAGTTATTTGCAATAGCTGTAACTTCTGCAATAACTCAGTTGGATACTGCTACTTCTAATTAAAGTATCTTTTCCTGCTCTAGCATTACAGGGAAAAGGCTTTTTTTTTTCTTTTCTTTTCTTTGCTCCTCTGTTTCCTATTATTTGCTTTAAATTCTGTCCCAACCTTATCTGAAATAACTTTTTAAACTAGAAGTACCCTAAAGTCACTGCAGCCAGTGGCATGTCCTACTTACTCATGGAAGTATTTGTCCTGGCTACTACAATCTCAAACATCACCATGCAGTGCTGTGTTTCATTGCTGCATGAAATCTTCTGCCTCTCTCTCTTTGCTCACAAATCAACCTGCAGAAATACTTAGCCCTTGGTATCCCAGCAAATATCCCCCCCAAACCACATAATTAGCTTTGAATAATACAACCACACACTTAGCCTTGAATAATAATAATTATGAAGCAATCATAGGCTTCACAACAGCCTGTTTATAATGGGGGAAAAAGCCATTTTTTTCTGTGAGGCCAAGCCAGGATTTTACCCTTGGAAAGTGTCCCTGGGTAACTCCATTTCAAATGCTAGTTTTTTCCCTGGTTGCTTGCTGTATGTTAGCAAGGGAGAAAACATAGTTTCAGCCTGGCTGTGTTGCTAAACTAATTAAAGAGCCATTTTCTGTGGTCAAGGCTGATGAGCGCTGGACAGGGACTTTGGGGACCAACCACATAGTGGTAGGAGAGAGGTAGAGCATCTGCCTTGGGGTCAAGCACAGGCACAGAGGCTCCTGAGAGAGGGCAGGAATATCTAGAGGTTATTTGTGACATCTGGTCAGGAGACCCTTGAAAGCTTTCCCTGATCTCCAGCCATGCAAAATAGTAGCATTCAGGGGGGGTTATTGGAAAAAGATCTGTGTATGAACAGTGGGTGGGTGAGAACAGCAGCAATGTGCTCGATGAGCTAAGGCGCTGCGTCTGAGGCACAGGTCTCTTTTGCAGGGTTTGCAGAGCTGTCTCTCCACTAGTCATCGATGCAAGCTGAACGGCACAGCAAGAGCCATGGATGTCAGGTCCAAAGCTGAAATACCAGAAAAACTACCAAATAGCAAGTTTTCCATGATCTGGAATGCCAGGAAAGACCTCAGGGACAAAGCAAAGAACGGGAGCTGTTTTCTGCACGGTGAGACCCCACCACAAATGTTACAGCCAAATGAGTATCCCTTGGGCTTTGCGACTAACGGCACTTTAAATGGCCCAGCTGTGGACTGTTTCAAATCTTTTTTCTGCTGTTTGTTTGCTTTTTGCACTTCTTCAAACCTGTACAATAAAAGTACATTTAGCCTACTTGGCTTTTGGGTTCTGATATTCTAGGCGGCTTCTACAAGGCAGTAAACTGCGATTGAAATGGCCCCATTTTTAATGAAGCTTGGAAATGGCATGAAATATTTTCAGCCACCCTCTAATGAGGAATCCCAGGGTTTTCTGCCACACCTGCCTACAGTGAGGAGATGTTAATTCATGGCCCAGTAATCTTTTCAGAAACTCTCAGCCCATTAAGATTTCTTCTTAGTTCACAACTGTCCCCAGCAGTTTCTCAGATCATTGTATGCAATCTCACCACCGAGTGAAAATATGTTCGGCAGTATTTTAGTCAACGGAGCACTTTGCAATGCAGGAAATAGCAGAATGGGCACTAGAGGGCAAAGTGAGATTGTAGCTAAAACACCAGCAGTAAGAACTGCAGGTCAATGTACAATGAGAACTGCAGGTGAAAGTACGTGCATTTTCACAAGACCTTGTGACCATGCTACTTATCAATAAACTGCTATTGGGTTCACAAAGGGGAATTGAAAGAGCAATGGAGTAAGCCTGAAGAAAGCTAAGAGGAAGAAGGTCTCAGAGATAAGGCACAAGAGCTCTTAAATCAGTATTTGGTTTCAACTATTTTTTGGCTGGCTATGAGGTACTATCACATTATTTGTGCTGAGACAATGTCTAGGGAACCCATTCACAGATAGGGACCCTGGGAATGATGTAGGTGCCAAACAAACACAAGGGAAAAAGAAAATAGCAGATCAGCATTTACAATATATCTTTGCTTTACTGTGGACTGCTAAAGAAAGGTAATAAAGACTCTGCAGATCCTCTCCCTTTCCCTTGCCATTGTAATGTTTTGTAGCTACCTGTGCTTCAGTTGTCACCATCACGTAACCAGGTCAACTCTATGCAATGCCCCCAGCCGCCTGAAGCCCTCTGGGATTTCTTCCCATTAGTATTTTTACAAAAACTAAATAAAAGTAACAAAATACAATTTCTAGCAGAACACGTTTTCAAAGGGGAATGAATAAAATAGTGGACACGAAGTCTCAAATCCAGGTTGAAAATTTAACACGGATGAAACAAGATCCTCCCAAGCTGGGACTGCTTCAAAAGCAGAAAGTGTTACGAAGTTTTTCATAAATGTCATGCACAAGCACTGTGCAGCAACCACATCCCAGACACTGCTGTCCGTGGCCGCTCTCATGCCTAGGCCCACAGCATCTTGTTTACTTGCACAGTGCTGGCTTTTTGGGAAGCTGCACCAAAGCTGATGGGCTTCATTTAGGCAGAGTCTGTTTCCTGGGACGGATTTTCAGGACTGGGGTCAAATGCCACACGTCCACCAATAAAATGTAAAATTGAGGAACGCTTATTCCACACTTTACTCTGGAAAAAATTCAGAAATCACAGTCCAATACAGCTGTTCTAGGCAATTCTTCCGTGTATACAATGTCTGTTGGTAAGGGCTTGGCTTGTTCTGTCAGGGCTTTGCTTTACTTCATTTTTAAATTTCAGACCTCCAAAACCTCCCCCCCAAAACAAAAGAAAAAAAAAGGAAAGAAAAAGAAAAAAGAAAGAAAGAAAGAACAACAACAACAAAAAGGCTGTGGAAATAGCTCTCCAGGTGATGCCCCGGGACTAGTCCCTGCGGGTGGAAAGGGCAGCTGAATGCGGTGCCCTTGGGAAGAGCGCGGCGGGGCCGAGCCGTGGTGGCGGCAGCGCCGGGCACAGACGCAGGCTGCAGCACTGGGGACCCGCTGCACCATGCTGCCTACCCCGCTGGGCCTCGCTGGCTGCCGGCCTTGGCCTGTTATTCACGCCCAGCTATTTCCCCTCTCTGCCAGCCCCTTCCAAGGAGCGACCAGCAGAGGAGGGTGATGAAGAAATTTTAGAAGGGAGTATCGGTCCTTAGTTTTCAGTGGCAGACTGAGTTTACATTGCTTTAGAGAGATAATCACAAAGTGAAAAAGTTGAAAAAGCAAGGAAGATTGTTCACAGGACAGTTGCAAGATTTCATTTGGTACTTTCCAATAAGCTGACTATTTTCCTTTTTCTATCCAAAAACATTCCTACTCTTCCTAATATGGGCAAGGATGAATCATTTTTACCAATGTTTTCACTAGTCCAACTGATATCAAAAAATCTTGGTAAGATGCAAGGGCTTTTCCAACACCCCTGGTTCCCAGAGGAGCGAAGTGGGTGACAGGGATGGTCAGGACAACCTGTCTGCGGACACCTGCAGCAGTGGTACCCAGAGAGCAGACCAGCATGGAGACGTTCGTGTCCTGCCTCAGTCCTCCCCGCCATGGACTGCAAGGTGGGTTCATCCTCCAGCGCCACGCAGCAAAGCTGGGGTCCTGAATCCACACGGGAGCTTCACAGGAGGAGAATCCAGTTTTCTGAGCAAATAATGATTTGGTTTTCGAAAGTGTGTTGAAGCAAATGCAGCACAGGTAACACTCCCCTCCACAAAATAACTGGTGAAACACAGCAATGTATTTGCAAAGTCAAAATTTGCTTTAAAGGGATGGAATCATGAGATTCCAGGTTGAAAAACTGCCCTCCACACCCCAGTTACCATGATGCCGACTCACTTCAACTATTATTGACTGCGATATTCCTAAAGTTTCTTATCTTGGTAGGCCAGAACCCACATTACTTCCTCAGGACTTTAGCAGGAGTATTGCATGTTACAGTTCATTTTCCCAGAAAGGAAGTGTCTTGACAGATATATTTATATAAACCAGAAAGTGTTTCTTCCACTGTAAAAAAATGCCTGCATGGCTTCAAATATTTGCAGAAACATTGCTCTCTGTTTAAGTAATCAGTATACCTTTTCTTCAAGTCTCTCTGACTTCAGAGGTGGACTCAGTTCTGATTTACGCTTTTTGGATAAAGCTCACATTGGCTGTAGCTGATCTGCTCTGTCATTGTAATTTTGAGTATTTGAAAATAAGGTTCTGCTACTTGTAGCAGAACTCACGCTACTGCCCTCCGGACAAGTGTTAAATCCTGTCTGTACTCACGTGTATTCAAAAAGGACTTGTGTTGAATATAAGCACTGGACACTAGCAGTATTTCAAGATACTTAAACCTTCATTTTGTCTTTTTAAAAAAAAAGAAAAATAGAGCACATTTCCTTCTTGCACAGGAAAGTTCCCCCCAACAGGGTAACAGTCACTACTTGTGCAAACTATTTAGCTCCTTGAAGATGTCTGAAACTATTATCACAACTTCCGTTATGAGTGACTCAGTGATAGCTAACACTGAAAAAAGGGAATTCCCCCAGCCCATCTACTACTAATTCTTCCTGATAACTGTAGTGGTATATTTGGGAGGTCTGTGAGGTCTTTGCACTGCCTCCCTTACAAAACCAGCTGATTTCCCCTGCTGAAAAGGAACCGGTTGGGCATGAGCAGGAAGGACAGGAACTCCTGGTAAAGGATAAAAGTTTTTTTTTTCAAATGAAAAACAGAGGGATGCTATTTACAACACCCTCCGTAAGAAAGAGAAATAATAAAAAAAAATTCCCTTGAAAAAATAGATGATTTTGTCCCTGAATATGCAGATTCTGGTTCCTTAGGAATGGTGAGAACAGGTTACAATAATCAACTGGGAAAGAAGTCATCCTTGGAATCATAAAAGTAAGCGACTTCCATGTAAAGATAGTTTTATGAAAATCAGAGTTAAAGTGTATCACAGAAATACACTGCATTGCATTTTTGTCCTATGCTGAGAGACTAGTCTGATGTTTTCTATCGACTACCCCCACCTGCAGTATTGGGATATATGGGATATATACTGGGCTTGTGGTCTGGAAGAACAATGCTTCAAAGCCATGAATTCCCCGAATCAGGGTATTCCCGCAGAGGTGTATGGCTGGTCATGAGCGCCGAGGGGCCGACCACCAACTCGGTGCAGGGAGGACTAGCCAGGACGGTGCAGCTGCTGCCCCCAGGCAAACAAGGATTTACACACTTGCTTTAACTGAAGTGAGCACCACCAGAGCATGTGCTTCAAATCAAGCCTGGGTTCAAGAGCTTTTACTGATCAGTGCTTAAACCAGTGAATCCACTGACCAAAACACAGGCTTGAATTCAGTTGTCAAAAAGCTTTAATTACAGAGGAAAGGAGCCATGAAGTCAATGGCTATGAATGTCATTAAAATGAAATCTAAGGGATATGGGTTATTTTCATAAAACAAGTCTGCATGTTGCTTTTAGAACAAAGTTTTGGAAACAAAAACCATGCATAAGAGGAGCAGGTGTTTTACGCAGAGTTATCCAGCATTCCCTTAATCGCTCCACACACCTCTTGCTGGTGAATGTGTTTCCTATTTGAAGAGACTGAGATTCTTTTCATATCACATGAAATACTTCAGGGCTGCTGTTACTTTTCACAGACAGCCCCTGCCCACAGGGGCTCCCACGCATTCAGAGCTCTCAGGCAGAGCACACGCTTTCCCACTCTGTGATGCAGGAAAATCAAACTCGGTTGCTTTAGATTTTGAGAAATCCAGGAGACTCAGGAATAACACGCGCTGAGCAGCCATGGAGCTTCTTTTAAGAGATGCCAGCAGTTATATAGATGCATTTTTTCAACGCTGGTTAAGTAGTTTCTAGACAGGAGTCTGTCTGCAAGACAAGCAGCTAGAGTGGAGAAGAAAGTTTCTTTTCCAAAAATAAATGATAGATTTATTTCAGGACTTTAGTATTCCCATATCCAGCTAACATGTTTTCAATAGCTGTGTGTAATATTTGTTTTCATACGAATGCCTTTTTAACTTACAGAATTTTAAAATATTTAAGCACAAAATCTCTTCAAACCCTGGAGAGCTACCTGTGTGTCTGGAAGCACTCCCATTTCTCCCAGCTGCAGGAGTTGGTCTGATAAAAGCTGTTCCTTCTTGTTACAAATCCTCCTTTCTCATAGCCTTAGGTCATCACACTACAAAAACACCGTAACAAAATTGCATGGCTAAAGAGACCTCATATGCATTTTCAACTGCAAACCATGCACAGGAAAAAAAAAAAGTATTTCACAGAAGGACTTTCTCATAAAAAATATCTCATATCCTGGGCTGCATTAGGCAGACCATTGTCAGCAGGTCGAGGGAGGTGATTCTCCCCCTCTACTCAGCCCTGGTGAGGCCCCATCTGGAGTACTGCGTCCAGTTCTGGGCTCCCCAGTACAAGAGGGATGTGGCACTACTGGAGCAAGTCCAGCGAAGGGCCACAAAGATGATTAGGGGACTGGAGCATCTCTCTTATGAGGAAAGGCTGAGAGAGCTGGGCCTGTTTAGCCTGGAGAAGAGAAGGCTGAGAGGAGATCTTATCAACGTGTACAAGTATCTGAAGGGAGGGTGTCGAGAGGATGGGACCAGACTCTTTTCAGTGGTGCCCAGCGACAGGACGCGAGGCAACGGGCACAAAATGAAACACAGGAAGTTCTGTCTGAACATGAGAAAAAACCTTTTTCCTGTGAGGGTGACTGAGCACTGGCACAGGTTTCCAGGAGAGTCTGCGGAGTCTCCTTCCTTGGAGGTATTCAAGACCTATTTGGACATGGTCTTGGGCAACGTGCTCTAGGTGACCCTGCTTGAGGAGGGGGCTGGACTAGGTGATCTCCAGAGGTTCCTTCCAACCTCAGCAGTCCTGTGAAAACCAGACCTGAAGGGATAGTGTCTGATTAGCCAAGTCCATTACAGTGCCCCAGTGACGGGAACCCATGCACTCGCCTGGGAAGCATTTCTTGCCCCTCCAGCACACCACTGTGAGCTCCTGCCAGGAGCCCCACACCACTCACAGCAGCTGTGGGACCCATGGAGGCACATTTTATTCCCCAGTTTTTTTGTACTTTAATGTGTGACATCCTGCCAGATAGTCATTATGTCCTTGGTGGCTCCTTCAGTCAAAATGCCAAATTTTAAACCTCTCTGTAAGATGGTACATGCTTTCAACTTGAGTGCCAGTGGGAAAATTAAGCTATTGGCAGAAAGGAGTTTGTACACCTATCATCCTTGCCAATGACCTTACTCTTCATTTGACTTATGCTGAGGTACCCAAAACATTTAAAGGCAGAAGAAAGCTATGATGTACCCATACCTTTCTCCAGCCGAAAGTGCCCATATTTCACACGGATATGAATAAACAGACATTTCTAGCAGAAATATTTTGAATTTGAATTTTCCAGTTCTTATCTGTGTGAACTAATCTGAAGCGCCCCTTCTATGCTACGCTCCCAGTCTTAGTATTTAATAATGTGTTACTAGCACTGTTGTAGCTCTGACAGTTTAAACAGAAGGAAAAAAACAGGTTTTTAATTTTGCATTTCTTCTCTCTGGTGATCCTTCAAAATATTGCTCTGGGTTGAGAGGCAAAGTTAGTGGGATTTGCAGACTAGCTACAGGTGCAACAGCAAGAAATGGATCTAAGTTATGTTATGTCCTGTTTGGCTGGGTTAGGAGCAGGGCAAAAAGGGTGGAGATATTTTGGGTTAGAAACTCTTTTCTCGGGAAGTGCAGTGTTGTTCCTGCTTAGTGCTATACATGGTGACGTCGTGGGGTGGGGGAAGAGGAAAGAGGAGGGGTGATCTCCTAACAAACAGCTGCTGCAGCTGCAAAAGAGAGAGAAAGAGAAAGATCAAGAGCCGCAGCAGTGACCTGGTCCCTGCAACAGGTAATATCTCTTGAGCAAAGGTGACCTGGACTGTTCAAATGCAAAAACAAAGGGGAAACAAAGCAGGGTGGGATGCGCTTAGAGGAGAAAAATTTGTCTTTTATGCTGTTTCTCCGTAGCTCTCTCTTTCCTGAGCTGCAACGCTTATAACAGGGGCTGGAGGGGGAAGGGACAGAAGTTCAAACCAATATGACTTAAAAGGAAATCATGTCAGCAGAGGGGTTTTTCTAGCTGACCTTTCCTACAGAAAAAGAAGAAAAGGGAACATTGCTCTCTGGTTTCAGTGAGGGATTGCTTCCTCATGCGTCTCTCACCACGGCCACTGCGCACCCACAGGAAGGCAGCAGCGGCGGCTGCTCCACGATGGCGGGTGCAGGAGCCTCCCGGATTGGGACCCAGCTCCTCCATGGCCGCCCCCGGCCAGGCTGGACCCTGCACCTGTCCCTGCTCTTTGCTCGGCTGTGACCGCTCTGCAGGCACCAAACGCAAGCATTCCCACGCTCGCCTCGGAGGAGAGCGCTGCAGAGACATCTTAAACATCCTCAGACTGAAAATGACCAAAAAAAAAGAAAAAATATATTTTTCTGTAATTGTTCTGCTTGTGAAAACACATCAGACTTTCCAAGCCAAAACTGTATTACTGTTAAAATCTCACCAGTGAGCAGAGGGAACAGAGGATGCTTGAGAACATGCTGCTGTGTATACTAAGTCTGAGTGATCTGATGTTTCACCTAGTTCTCTAGGTTTCCAGCCCAGAGAGAGAAGATAAAGTGAAGTATTTCCACTAAGCAAGCTTGATATCTAATGTTTCAGTGTGTCTCTGTGAAATCAGCGAAAATAAGTAAGGCAGAAATGACAACTAAAACAACAGACAGCACATCCAGCCTTCTTGGTCTGATTACTGCGAGACCCATGTCTGTGTCTTTCCTCCAACATCTGTATGGGCAGTGTACCAAAGGGTGCAGTGTCCCCACAATACCTTCAGTTTGAGAGATATTAAAAACCACTTAGGAGCATTAAAGCACAAGGAGCACTACAAGTAGCAAAGGCAGCAGCAAATCCTTTTTGAGAACCAGGATACTGGACAGGACAAGTGACGTTCATATGGCCAGCCAGTGCATCCAAGCAGAGGCTGTCCTCAGACATCTCTCTGCAGGCATCTGGTTGATCTCCTAGTTGGTATTTTGCCCACTGGGGTGCTGCAAAAGCAGATGGTGCAAGATAAATGTGGACTGGTGCCTACTATGAACCATGAAATGCAGGAAGTCTAATTAAAGGCAATCCCTTTTGCCAGTGACCTTTTAAATAGAAAAGCATGGCTGAAGTTTGGTATTGGGACACAAAACTGTCAGGACAGTGAGACAAGTTGACCTCAGTCTGCTTCTGGTTCCCCAGAAGAGGCCAGCCTCAGCTCCTGGTGGATAAGAAAGGCCTTAGAGAACGATCACATTTCAGTTTCCTTTGATTACATTTAAATCCCCATTCATTCTCTGCAAATTTCTCCACTTCTGTTAAAGATCTTACTGGTTAGGTACCTTTGGTGCTGGGATTAACACAGCAGGATAAAACCCCATGTTGAGGTAAGGGCCTGTCCTTCACACATCGAGAGCATCACCAAGTGAGGGAGACTTGCTGTTCACGAACTCTGATCATAAATTTTAACATAAAATGGCACCCATATTGCCTAAACACTAGCATGAAGCTCTGTTTACAAAAGTCCTCTTAGTTATGCTCTGCTTAGCCAAGATTATGCAGTTTAAGAATTGTTATGAAAACAATCTTCTAGCCAGCTGATGGAGGAAGTGTTCAGAAAATAAGCCCAAACCTTTCTGAAGATGAGAGGCAGATGTTGCAAACTGCACTTCAGAACAAGAGAGAAACCATGTGCTGGGCTTGCATCCAGTGCAAAGCCCACATGGCAATATCAGACTGAGGGACTGGTGGAGGCACTGGCTGCCAACGCCTCAAGAGTTTTACAGCTGTTTTTATAAATACTCCATACATTACAGAGCTCCAAGAATAAGGCTGCATCTGAAATCAGAACAATGGTCTTAATTTTTTGCCATTTTCTAACGTACAGTGTCCCTTCTGTTTTTCTCTTAGGAAGAGAGAGAACAAAGTGTCGTTCAGTATGAAAGCTGATGGAATTCTTGGACAATTTTTATAGATCCTGCTGGACTTGAGTCCAATTAAGTTGTATCATACAAGTGTGTTGAAAACATTCTCTGGGTTCTTATGATGTGTCTTATTTTCATACTATCCAAGGCCACCAGTATCTCTTAGGACATAAATTATGCCATCAATTCTTTCTGGGCTTTTAGAAGTAATGACATGAAGAGCAGCTATCCTGCTTAATAGAAGAGAGAAAGAAAAACATTTGCTATGATGTCCCTAGCACATACTTAGAATAAAAATTTAGAAAATCATTTCATCTAGATCAGTTTGCCAATTGTGCATGTTACTATGCTAGGAAAGAAGTATGTTCATTCATCATTTTTAGATATTTCTAAACAAAGACATTCACTGTTCGTTAATATGTAGATAAAAATGATGCATAAAGTTTGGCAGCAGAGATGCATCACACGATATGTACACATTGGATTAAGGGGCAAAGGAAAGGGATTTACTACCCATTGTGACAGGAAATTAACTAGTTCGTTAATTATAAGTATATTCATATGGGAGATGAATTCTAGTCCAAAACTGACGAAGGCATTTTCAAAGAAGGTAGACACTCCTTTTTGTATCTGGATAAGAGGCAAACCTCCCTCTGGAATAAGTCAGAAGAAAATAGCGTTCTGGAAGGGGGAAAGTAAATATCTCCAGAACCCATGGAGTTCTGCAAAAATTTGGAATAGCTATAAAAGTTAGATTGGAATAGCTATAGAAGTTACTCTGCCCCAACAGGAGAAGATTCACTTTTATTAAATGCAACTTGAAACATAAGATGTGCAGAAAGACAAAGTCCCTAATTTAACATATATCAAGAAAACCTGCAGAGCAAGGTGGTTAAACGAGGAAAAAACAGATACCTTTCAGATTGCACTAAGTATAGATTGAACTGTGGCTTTCCTTTCCATTTCCTTATCTACATTTTTATAAATATTTGTACTTGTGTTGTCTGCTTGCAGCACTGTGAATTACTTGCACTGCACTTTACACTGCTTTAAATGTTAGCTTGAGGCATGTTCTCTGGCCAGAAGATCACCTTTGCCCAGGAGCAAAGGAGGCTGGAGGCCGGTGTCCCTGGGAGGTGCTGTAGGTCCCTGGACTGCCACAGGGATACAGGGGTGCACATCTGGGCCGCCCCGACGCCGGCCTCAGGGGAAGCAAGTGTCTGTACATGTATATACTGCGACAGACAGCGTTTGCTCTGCTGAGAAGAGTACTCTTCTGTGACTAATGACAGACACAGCGGTCACTGAGCTGTTTACTGTTGGTCAAAGAGGACGCAATTTGTAAAGAACCAAGAGTTTGACTGTCGTAATGAATAATACAGTTTGCTTTACCATTTTCACCTCCACAGCTTTACCATGAACACCTACCTCTTTGCGTATGACTTAATACAGTTCTGTGGACACTCCTGGATATTCACCAATATGATCATCAGGTTCATGTCATTTGGCAAAGGTAGGATTCCTTCTGTATTTTACTTAAATATTTTAAGAGGCAGTGATACACATAAACACCAAATTAGAAATAAACTTAGGATCCTGAACAGGTTTATGTTCAACAGTGGGTAGAGAGGGCTGCAGTTTCAGTAAGAGTGACAAAATACTACTTGTTCCAGTGCAGATGAATGTTAAAAAGGATGAACAAATTACTGATACCTATGTTCTAGCTATACCACATCAAGAATCAAGTTCTTTTTAGGCTAATGAGCTGCAGTATTTGGTAGTCTGCCCATAACATTTGACTTAGACACAGACCTAAATGTGACTAGGTCCAATCATTGTTGTATATATAACTCCCATTGAAACCACTAGGAGGGAATATATTTGCGTTTACTGCGCACAACTTTTTATCTCCCAAAGCATTACAGCACGTTTCTCTTTCAGCTGCCAAGGAGTCAAGGCACAAAACCAGAAAATTAGTGATTGGAAATTTAAAGTAATTTATAGATGGTGGGCAGCTGTAAGCACAGAAGATATCTACTTTCTGGTCTGCTTGTTTTGTGAAGTGTCATGGCTATAGATACAGGCAGAAACTGCAACAACTCCTCTGTATAAAGGGATATTTAAAAACCAAAACATCCTGCACAGGGTTTGCCCCTGGATCAGATACAGGGAATCCCAGCCTCTCCTCAGCTTCCTCTCTCTGCATCTCAGAGCAGAAGGCAGTGGATTGCACACCTCCCAGCACAGCAAGCAGCAGGCTGCCATATTTTTGGATACAGCAAAATAATAGATATGCCCTAGTTTTCAAAGGCAAAATGTGGAAGAAAAAGCTTGGTCATTGCAGTTTTGCAGTTAAAGTTCCCTCTTCCCTCCTCCCCTCCCAAATCTTTTCTTCTGAAACCCCAAGAATTGGTACCATATGAACTTTATTTCTTGTCATCTTCAGTGGCCATGGGTCAAGAGCAAACTTGGTAGTTGGTCCAGATTTTTCTGTATAACTGCAGTCTAATTTTCCTCCCCCCTTTGGCTGTAGATTCGTTGGCCGACACATTTTACTCCATAGGACTCGTGATGCGCCTTTGCCAGCTGTTATCAGTACTGGAGATCCTACACATCCTTGCTGGCATTGATAAAAGCCGTCTCTTCCCTCGTTTTTTGCAGGTAAGCCACCTTCCTGAGGCTCTTCCTTCCATGACCTACACACTTTGACCACAGCCACCCTTGGGGACAAGCCCATGCTAACCTAGCCTGAATGGATCACCTCCCTTCCTCAGCAAGGAGCTTGGTCCACCTTTAGGTTTGCTAGCTGCAGAAATTAACACCACACAATAGAGCTGTGTTGGGAAATAGCTGCCCTTCAGACTCTTCCAGCTAGCCTGGCTGGCCCTGAGCAAAATCCAGGAGTGCCCAGTGAGCACTCACCTGGGAGCCCTCTGGAGGAGTTGGCATCCTGTCTGCAGCAACAGGATCAGTAGCTGAAGGTTAGCTGAGCAAGAAGCATATTGCAGCCAGACGGCAATGCATTCAGAGCCTAAGCATCATAGACGTTTTTTTTCCATGTTGTTTCCTCACTGACATGTGCATGTTTATTTTTAGACTAGTGTGAGACATTCTCGTGGGGTAGCAAAGAGATGGCAGCGAGAACCGCCAGCATCTTGAGTCTCCTGAATTACTAGATAACAAACAGGGTTTGCTGGAGGTCATGGAGTGTGGGCAGAACAGAATTGCTTAAGAGTAAGAGAGAAAAATTAAGGGCAGAAGAAAAATTAGTACAGGCATACCTCATCTTATTGAGCTTCACTTTATTGTGCTTTGCAGATATTGCGTTTTTTACAAATCAAAGGTTTGTGGCAACCCTGTGTCAAGCAAGTCTATCATCAGTGCCATTTTTCCAACAGCACGTGCTCACTTCATGTCTCTGTGTCACATTTTGGTAATTCTCACAATACTTCAAACTTTTTCATTATTATTATATCTGTTATGGTGATCTGTGATCAGTGACCTTTGATGTTGCCATTGGAACTGTTTTGGGGCACCATGAACTGTGCCCATATAAGACGGTGAACTTAACTGATAAATGTTGTGTGTGTGATGACTGCTCTATATCAACTGGCTGTTCCCCCATCTCTCTCCCTCTCCTCGGGCCTCCCTGTTCCCTGAGACACGGCAATATCGAAATTAGGGCAATTGATAACCCGACAATGGCCTCTAAGTGTTCAAGTGAAAGGAAGGGTCGCACAGCTCTCACTTTAAATCAAAAGCTAGAAATGATGAAGCTTAGTGAGGAAGGCATGGCGAAAGCCGAGACAGGCCGAAAGCGAGGCCTCTTGCGCCAGACAGGTAGCCAAGCTGTGAATGCAAAGGAAAAGTTCTGGAAGGAAATTCAAAGTGCTGCTCCAGTGAACACACAAATGACAAGAAAGCAAACAGCCTTCTGGCTGATAGGGAGAAAGTTTTGGTGGTCTGGGTAGAAGATCCAACCAGCCACAACATTCCCTTAAGCCAAAGCCTCATCCAGAGCAAGGCCCTAACTCTCTTCAACTCTGTGAAGGCTGAGAGAGGTGAGGAAGCTGCAGAAGAAAAGTTGGAAGCTAGCAGAGGCTGGTTCATGAGGTTTCAGGAAAGAAGCCGTCTCCATACCATAAAAGTGCAAGGTGAAGCAGCAAGTGCCGATGTAGAAGCTGCAGCAAGCTATCCAGAAGATCTAGCCAAGAGAATTGATGAAGGTGGCTACCCTAAACAACAGGTTTTCAGTGTGGATGAAACAGCCTTCTATTGGAAGAAGGTGCCACCTAGGACTTTCATAGCTAGAGAGGAGAAGTCGATGCCTGGCTTCAAAGCTTCAAAGGACAGGCTGACAGCAAAAGAACTAGAACTGACAGCAGGAGAACTAGAATTAGAAGTGGAGCCTGAAGATGTGACTGACTTGTTGCAATCTCATGATAAAACTTGAACTGATGAGTAGTTGCTTCTTATGGATGAGCAAAGAAGTGGTTTCCTGAGATGGAATCTACTCCTGGTGAAGATGCTGTGAACATTGTTGAAATGATGACAAAGGATTTAGAATATTACATGAACTTAGTTGATAAAGCAGCAGCAGGGTTTGAGAGGATTGACTCCAATTTGGAAAGAAGTTCTATTGTGGGTAAAATGCTTTCAAACAGCATCTCATGCTATGGAGAAATCCTTCATGAAAGGAAGAGTCAGTCGATGTGGCAAACTTCCTTGCTGTCTTATTTCAAGAACTTGACACAGCCACCCCAACCTTCAGCAGCCACCACCCTGATCAGTCAGCAGCCATCAGCATCGAGGCAAGACCCTCCATCAGCAAAACGATGATGACTCACTGAAGGCTCAGATGATGGTTAGCAATTTTTAGCAATAAAGTATTTTTTAATTAAGGTATGTACATTTTTTTTTAGACATAATGCTATTGCACACTTAACAGACTACAGTATAGTGTAAACATAACTTTTACATGCACTGGGAAACCAAAAAATTTGTGTGACTTGCTTTATTGCGATATTCGCTTTATTGCAGTGGTCTGGAACCGAACCCGCAATATCTCCAAGGTATGCCTGTACTGGCAGGGAAAAGAGAAGAGAATTCTCATACTCTTTCTTTCAGGGTCTCTGCCCACACTCATGCAGATATGCTTAACTTGCGGCAACACCTAGAGCTTCTGACATTTTAAAGGGTTTTTGGAGCATGCTTTCAGTTGTAGGCAGAAAACTGGTCTAGGTATCACATACTACAGCAAAACCCAAGATGATCCTCTGACATTTTCCCTAGTACACTCTTGTTTCCTGTTGGAGTTAAACTCTGGTTTTGGTACTTTTCTTAATGCATTGGAAAAAATAAAATTGTTGAGCTGAGTGTAACTTCAAACCTTCCAATCCTTAGTATTTGAATACTGGCGAAACTGGTGTTGCTCTCAGCAGTCAGAAGGTAGAAGACTAAAAGCAGTTAGTTGTGTTTTTAGTTTTCTGGATAGCCCATTTTTGTCAAATGACATATTAAAAGGGCGAAGATGTTCCTCTTTTGAATTCTCCATCAGAAATTGATTGACTAATAATTGAGAGACTAATCTCTGTTTTTGGTGATGCTCACCAAGTACGGCATCAAATTTGTCAAAATGCAATTAACTGTTTTTTCCCCAGCCTGAATTTACATGCTCTTATACTGATC